>NC_138374.1:7751584-7893562 GCF_054177405.1 Leptonychotes weddellii
GCGGGACTCGATCCCGGGACTCCAGGATCATGACCTGAGCCGAAGGCAGCCGCCCAACCAACTGAGCCACCCAGGCGCCCCTAATTCAAGTAGTTTTTAAACCTGTTTCTCTGATTCTGCACTCTTAGTGTGATATATTCGGAGGCTAAGAAGAGCTATGAAGAAACCTTCCAGTTTAACTCGGCAAGTGTGTAGTGATGGCACATCTGGGAGTGACTCTGACAGGACTCTGGTGGTGTTGGGAATGCCCGGAGGCTAGAGCACATGTGCAACGAGATTGATGTTGGAGAGAACCACAGTTGTCCCTGCGCGAAGGCAAGTACAAATACGCAATGAGGGACGGTATCAATATGTCCACTGACTGGTAAAAATACAGAGTGCGTTAAGAGCCCTGATTCTTTGCTCCTCCCTGAGTCCATGCCCTTTGCCGTGTGACTTTGCAATTCCTCCCAATAAAGAGATAGAGGACACCTCCCTGGCCTTGACTGGGGTTTGGCCAAATGCCTTGCTTCGACCAATCGCGTGTTAGCAGCCATGATGTGGCCAAGGGTTTGGGAAGTGCTTGTGTAACTGGGCTTGCCCTTTTGTGTCTCTGCCACCACCACGACAAGAACCAGGCTAGCCCACTGGCCCCGGGAGAAGGAGAGGCCTGTGACGCAGAGCTGAACCACCCCGCGGCGCCCAGCCTAGATCGTCTGATCCCCAGCAGGTCCCCAGACACATGCACGAGCCTAGCCACCATCAGCTGACCCCCAGCCAATCCAGAGAAGGAGATAATGAAAATAAATGACAGTCCTCTTAAGCCACCGAGGGTGGGGTGATTTGTTAAGCAGCATTTTTAAGACCAAAGCTGACGAATACAATCAGACGGTTTGTGGGTAAGGCAGCAGAAATAAAGGGAAGGCCAGGCACCGTGTGGAGGTATCTCTACAGTGGAGCTTCCTCCTTCCCTTTGACAAACACTATAGCCCTAGAGACCATCATCCGCTGCTAACATGTCCATACAAGAATTACATCTCTCAGTTGACAGCTAGGACTAAGGCAAAATCCAGAGGACACTGTGAGCTCTGTAGCTGTGCATTAGTAAGATAAAACTCAAATTTGCAAGGATTACACACATTGTGGTTTTTTTTTTTTTTAAAAAAAGAAGAAAATAAAGATCATTCCATTTTAGAGTTAAACATATCCTTATAGATTATTTAGTCAAATCCCTCATTTTAGAGAGAAAGAAACTGAGGCCCAGAGAAGCACAAAAAAGACAGCTAGGATGTGGTGGACCAAGGCAGAATGTGGGTCTCCTCACGGTCTCTTCCCACCCCACTGGGCTGCCCCCGAAGGCCACAGACCTTTTTGACCATAAAGGGGAGACTCTTCTACAAGACAGCCTGAGACTGAGCCCAGAGGCTCCAAGCCCCCCTCCTGTTTCATACGTAAGTGGGCCAGGCTCCACGTCCACACTTCCCCATCCGCCATCACCATGGAGCCAGTGGCCAACTGACTGGGCTCTCTGTATCTTTTAGTTGTGTCCTTTTGCATTTATTAAAATCTCCCGTTTCACCTGAGAGTCAAGATGTGGATAATACCACAAGATAAAATAACATGGAGAAGAGAAAGTGAATTCAGAACCGCTTCGGTAGGCGCTGCCTCTGGCTGACGCAAGCTGATACGAGTGGGACTCTCTCAGGAGGTAACAGAGGTGTGGGGAGAAGACAGCAGGACCAAACATTAGAAGGGACAAGGACTAGCTTCCAGCACCAGCTGTCATCACCTGGGGACCCCAGGCAGGCTCTGAGACCAGCCCGGCAGCCTTCCCTCAACCTCTCGCAAGATAGTGGGGTAGCTCCCATGCTGGTGATGCTCAGATTGGCTGTTGTCTAGGGGGAGACGGGACAACCCTCCCACTGTCCCAGGAGAGCTCGGCCCCTCTGTGCTCCACCAACACGGGGGATTTCTGCCCACATTCGGTCCACCCTTCCTCTGCAGTCTCTCCTTCATTCATTCGTTCAGTCACCCACTGCCCTTGACCTTTCCCATCCCTCCGCTTCCCTCCTCCACCACGCTGGTTCTAGCCATCCATCCTCAGCCTCCCACTGCACTCCCTGCCCTCCAGGATACCACCACACCACAGCAGATGGGCCTCCCTAAAGTGCCCCGCTCTTAGGACACGGGACCCGTCTTCAGCACACCCAGCCAGACTCTGTGATCTGGCCACAGGCCCCTCACCAACCTCCCTCTTGTTCTTCTCTCGTCTCTCCTCAGACCGGCACGCTCTTCCTGCCCACCTACCCACCCCCATCCTTTCTCTCCCTCCGCCCCGCCTGCAGACTCAGGTCAAGCACCACCTGCTCCAGGGAGCCGCCCCTTCCTGCCTCTTCCAGCTTCGGGCGATCACTGGCAGGCCTTGGGGTTCCGGGCTTGCAGCTTCAGCACCTCAATCTCTGCCTCCATCATCACGTGGTTTCTCCATCACTTGTCGGCATCTGATGCCTCTCTCCACCCTTATCAAGACACCAGTCAGACTGGAATAAGGGTCCATCCCACTCTGGTACGAGTGCTTGCTAACTTGATTACAACTAAGAAGAGCCTATTTCCAAGTAAGATCACATTCACAGGTACGAGGGGTCAGGACTTCTCCATATTTTGGGGGGACAGGGGAGACACGATTTAACCCACACCTGCCTGAATCTCCATGAGCCCACCCTTCCCATGTTCTTCCCTTTGCTGGCATGCTCTTCCTTCCCACCTTCATTCGATCCTTCTGCCCCACCTGCAGACTCAGGTCCAGCCGCACCTGCTCCAAGAAGCCTCCCCTGATCCCTGAGGTCAGTTTCTGTTGTACTTGTGGCATTCCTCTGCAGGACCCATCCTTGTGTGTATATACTTGGGGGGCTATCTGATTAATGCCTGCCTCCCCAATTAGACTGCATGCTCTGTGAGGACAGGGTCAAGCTGCTTTGCTCTTCACCATGGCCCCAGCACTTAGGACAAAGCAAGTGCTCAGCACACTCAGCGTGGTGAGTTCATGAAGGAACAAACCGCAATCGAGAAGACCATGTGCCAGGCTGCAGACAAACAAGATACCAACATAGGGGAGGCAGGGTCTCCTGGTCTCTTGGCTCAGTAGGGAAGGGGAGGGGCTGAGTTATTGAAATAGAAGGTGGCAGCGTCCAGGGCTGAGCCGGGTCAGCGGGACTGGCAGGAGGGAGAGACTAACTGCTGGGAGTCAGTCGGGCTGGGGCTTGGAGGGAACGACTGGAGAGAAGGGTGCTCCAGGCAGAGGGATCAGCCCCTGCAGAGGCTCGGAGGTGCACCTGGGGAGAACCTCGAGATCCAGCTACCCAAAGGGACCAGTCAGGGCCAAATTAGGGGCAACTGTCTAAGAGAAGGAAATACTGCACGGATACAGACATTTCTCTACAACCCATCACATCCACATAAATAAAAGAAACTCGGGAATTCTGTTGGCTTTGCTATAGCAAATGGAAGGATCTGGCTAGTTTTGCATCTGACTTGAGCCCTTCCGGTGTAATCACAAAGCCACAGCCCCCATCAGTGTCCATAGTGGTCAGCATCCACGCGGCCCCAAAGCCCGGGGCTTTGTAAACAGGTTTCTGGCAAAGTATGGCCAATGCCCCTTAGCAAGCTGGGAAGCAAAGGATGGTAGCAGGCAAGTCCCCTCCCCCTGCTGGCCTGGCTCCTGGCTCCTCCAGTGGCCAGGACTGACACGGCAAGGCCTGGGCCCTACAGATCCCGCAGGAGCACACAGACCGTCCCTCCTTCCCACAGACCCCGAGAAGTCCTAGCCTGGCTTCCACAAACACGCTCCAGCGATGCTCTGGTGTGATTCAGTTTTTGTTACTTCCTGAGCGTGACTAATCCAATTTGTCCCTTCCCTGCCACGTACACGGAGTCCTTCCCACTCTCCTCCAGACCGAAAGAGTGGCCTGTTGTGCAGCAAGAAATCCATGCTGATCAATTCGGGGCAGGCTGCATAAGGAAGGCAAATTACACGAATGTGAGTTGGGATAACTATGATTAATCCCGCGGCCGGCAGAGCCCTGATTCCCGTCATGCCCTTGGGCAACTCCGAGGTGACAGGGCTAAGGACAGCACTTCTGATGGCCGCGGCACCAAGCCATTCATTACTGTGATGTCCCCATCACTGAGCCTACTGATGAGATTATTGATCCCAGGAAATAATTATATGAAATGCATTGTGGTAAGCGCGGGCCATTGTCTTTGTAAGTATTTATTGGCAAGGGATGTAAGCTTTTCGTCATTTTACTAGAGCCTTGCCTTTATGAATTAATTGATGGCACCTTTTCAAACTAACAATTGGTGCTTTCGCTGGGAGAAGAGTAGAGGAGAGGGGAGGAAAAAAACAGAAAGAAGGAGCAAAACCCAATGTGCCGGAAAGGCCTAGAAAAATGAGAAGTCTAGTACCCAGTAGATGGTGCTGTAATCAAATTCTAAAACCTGTTACACCTGCTGTTTAGAAAAGTGTTAGAGCAAGTGAGGGGAATGGAAATCTTGTTGGAATTAAAGGCGCACAGTTAAATGGATTCAGCCATTTCCCCCATTTTAGATAAAGATGTGGTGGGGGGGAGGATGTGATGATGATGGTAATAACGGGATGATGATGGTGGTGTTGGTAATGATGGTGATAGAAGCAAGGCTTCGTTCCAGAAATCACAGACTAGCAGGTCCTCTAAATGAATCAAAACAAGGAGAGGGCAGGCGATAAAGGCCCTGTACTTGCCCCCCACTCACACTGGTCCCATGGAAATGCCAGGAAATTCAGCCGAGGGTGCAGAGGCCCTTTCCACACTGAATTTGGAAGTGACACCTACAGGTAACTTTAATTTTACCCCAGTGAGAACAAATGTCATTCACAGACATGTTCCCCACTTCGGGAAATTAGTCTACGAAAAGTTGTCCATGGCCTTTAGGAAGGAGGACGAGTGGAGTGCAGTGGGGAGCCGAGCGTGCAGATGAACAGCCTCCTGTAATAAGTATCTGCTGCCCTGCTGGCTTGCTCCAGAGCCTTTCCTGCTCTTGAATCCAGCTCCTCCAAGTCCCCCAGGCAGAAGGGAGATGTGATGGTGGAAACATCTGATTAGAGCCCTCTGTTTTGTGGCAGCTGGTGGAGGGAGCGGGGCAGATGCCCCGCAGCTGGGAGGTCTGCCTGCGGCCGTGCCCACGCACTGGTTAGCTGCCCCAGGCCATGCGTGCAGGGCTCCCTGAACCTCCTGAACTGCTCCCTCCCCAGGGCTTGGCCTTCAGTGACACTGGGACTCCCAAGAAAGGGTCTGCATTTTGTAGGGCATTCCCAAGATACCTGGTGGAATTGCTGGGGTAAAGGTCAAATCCAGCACCTTTACTGTTGAGTGGTGGCCTGATGACGAGGGACAGCTATAGGAGGGACACGGGCAGGGGTCTGAGGCTTCATTGGGAGGGCAGAATGCTGGAACCGTGTGTGTTTCCATGGAAGGCAGCTACTCAGTTGACTCTGGTCCCATCTCACGGACAGAACTGGGGCAAGGAGGGCTGAGGGAAGTTTCGTGGGTGAGGTAAACCTTGAGCTTGACCTTGAAGGACCCAGTAGAATATGACTGGGTAAGGGGAGAGGGGAGGACAGGAGGGGGTTCAGGTAGGAATGGGGAAGAGCAGTGAGGAGGTGGGAGGCCCCGGGAGTGTTGAGTATGGGGTCCTATTCAAAGGCATAGGGAAGAGCTCAGAGCAGAGAGCCCACTGGACAGGGGCCTAGGCAGGAAGGCCCCCCTCCCCAGCCCTAAATTCCTCACCAGGAACATCCCTATGGGCTTGGCACCATGTGCTTCCTTCCATTGGCCACCATATTGCTGGTGATGCACGCTTGTTACAAAACTCACGTGGAATGCCACAGGGCAAGCATTGGGACTTCAGACAGTGTGCCTGTCATCTCTTGCTACTGTCAGCTGGTCTCCTCTCTCCGGGGAGCTGTGCAAATCCACTAGGGAAACACTTTCATTCTTACCTTCTCAGATGGGTACTTTCTACATGTATGACTCTGCCAAAGCACCCGCCCCCAGCACGACACGGTGGCATTCAGCAGTCAGCCAGCATGCTCATGGCCCCCCAACTTCACCACCATCTCCTAGAGCTATTGGCAGCCGTGACACCACCCAAGAGTTCATCATCGATGGGACCAAAATAAATGAACTTTTCTTTTTACTGAAAAAATGAATCAGAGGTTCAAAACCAGAGCAAGAACTCTATGAGTCAGTCTCAGGATGACAGTGGCATGGAAACATCCGAATCTCAAAGTCAGCCAAATGGAATCCATTCTTTACTAAGCTCACGTGGCCAGTAGCCTGAGATCCAACTTCCTCCTCTCCATTTCTGCCCCAGCCCCAGGACACAAGGTCTCCAAGAACCTTTGGCCAAGGTGGTCCTGTCGTGAGAGTCATGACGTGCAGTTGGCATCTCCTTGCCAGCCGTGGCCAAGGAGGAGCTAGGGGAGGGTTGGACCCTTCGGATACCTCTGGGCTAGAGGGAGCAACCACACGTGTGATGGGTAATCTTAGGTGCCTACTTGACTGCGCCACAGGGTGCCCAGGTTAAACATGATTTCTGGTGCATCTGTGAGGCTGCTGCCCGATGAGATTAGCATTTCCATCAGTGGGCTCAGATGGCTCTTCTCAATGTGCTGTGGACATCATGCAGTCTGTTGAGGGCCTGACCAAGACCAGAGGATGTGGTCCCCTCCTGTCGGCGAGTTGGGACACAGGTCTTCTCCTGCCCTTGGAATGAGATGTACACTATCAACCCCCCTGGTGCTCAGGCCTTAGAGTCAGACTGAATGCCCCCACCGGCTTTCCTGCATCTCCAGCTTACAGATGGCAGATCATGGGACTTCTCAGCCTCTATAATCACACGAGCCAATTCCTCACATTAATCTCCTATTATATATGTATACTGGTTGTTTCTCTGGACAACCCTGACTAATAGGCCACAGAACAAACACCTCCATAATACAACCACCAGCTTATGGTGCGGAATCAAACCAAGATAGACCTCGCAGATAGTTTTATCTGAATCATATGACTGTCCTTTAGCTGCTTCTCAACAAAGCCCTGAAAAATCTCTCAGGAGCCACTCCTGCATCTAGAAGACCCAGTGCTGTTGGAGGTCTGGGGTTGTAAAGATACCGCGGTCACTGCGGGCGTCTGGGTCTCCCTCTTTTGAGAGGTGTCATTAGGCGAATCTCCTCTCTGCTTTGCCGCTAGAGGCGGGTGGGCCCCACTGACCTGCAGATGAAAAGGTGGGAGGGTGAGAGCCAGGGAAGGTGGGCCTGAGGGAGAGGCTCAGCTTCCTCTCCCTTTTGCTTTCTGACACCCAACACTGGGGGAACGGGTTCATTTCCATCAAGTATATATGTAGACTATCGCCTAAATGTTTGGGCATTATGGATTCAGAGAAAACTGCTGTGAAGTCAGAAAACTTTTTCATAAATCACATTCCCCTGTGTAACACTTCTCATGTTCCCGGACTATTGACCCACAGATCTCTTTCCTTGCGCTACAGAATTTCATTTAATCCACAGTGGGTTCCCACTAATGAAGGATTTCAGCAGGCTCATACTTTCAACAGTGTAAAAGTCAGTTCTAAACGCACATTTGCACGGTGAGGGGGAAGTTGTCAGAAATCATCATTATGCCTGATGACTATATTTTTAATACTCATTTGTTATGTATCTACCGCTTAGATGGGGGTGTGCCCCAGACAACTCGCTAATGATTACAATCCTATGTTTTGCTTTCATTTACATTTTTCTGGGGGCACCCAAAGCCCACACGGTGTGTGGGCTCTGGCAATGTGGTGCAGAGATTATAAGCTGATTCTCAGCCACTGAGAAATGAGCTGTTCCCTCCACTCTTCTGAACCTCAGCCCAAAGTTTCTAGAACTGTAGGTAAACTGCAGACCTAGTCTGTGTCATGCACATGGTAGGCATCCCAGAAATCCTTCCTGGATGAATGCATGAATGAATGAACGAAGAGAAAGTGACCTGTAAACTATAAAGTACTTTCCAACTGAGGAGGAATGATCAATCATGGTTATTTAATTTCATGATCTAGTGTGCAACAAAGCTTCCTAAGCAATGATCTAGCATCGAGAACAATGGAAAACATGGCTTTACCCCTCTGCTCAAACAACAACCATGTTTTGAGGGCCACACTGCAGGGAATTCTGGGAACAGAGCAGTGAACAAGAGGTCAAGTTCTTGACCTCGAGGAACATAGCCTGGCAGGGAAACAGGGAGTCAATACTTACACACTAAGACAGATGAACAGATGAGCATTTCCTTACACGTGTGATACATGTGCGCTGGGGAGGGAAAGGATAGGGTCCTGTAAGACCAAACAATGGGGCCTGCCCAGCTCAAGGGTTGGGTGTCCCTAAAGGAGTGGAAGCTGAGACCTAGGAGGCCAGGAGTTGGAGAGATGAGGGCAAAATGAGAGCAGGAAGGCGTTCTGGGTCCCAAGGAGGGAAAGGAAATCAGACCCAGACAACTGGGGAGACAGGAATGGATGAGCAGGAACCTGACCATGGACATAGCCAACAAAGGTCCCCTAACCTTGTGCTACAGTTGGGCTTCTGTGGGTGGCAGAGCAAGGGAAGACAGGAAGACCATGGTCCCTGGACAGAGGCAAGGGAACACCCTGGGATCTTGGCACCAGAGGTACAAAGCCAGAATGAATCAAGACTCCCTCTCCCAACATGGCTCTGGGTCAGGGCTGGCCAATGAGCTTGCCCTGCAAGATCTAGAAGGCAGAAAGGAGGAAGGAGCCACCATTATTGTCCGAAAGCAGCTATGGGCAGATATACAGACAGAGATCAAATCTCCAGACCGAAGTCCTGTCACCCACTCTGGAGGTGCAGGCAGGCGAGGTTGGCAGAGGCAGCCCCCACTGAGGTTATGAAGACCCAGGACGGGCAGTTTCTAGGAGAGACGTTGGTCATGCCCTGCTAAGCAGCTGTTTCCCAGCCCTACCAAAGATTGTGCAAATGTCAAATCCCCTGTATTAAATCTTTTTTCTACCAGGATACCTAAGAGGACCCTCCTAAACCTGGAGTCCCTCCTGTTCCGAGAGGAAATGGTCCCAGTAAAGTAGCTCACACCAAGATGGTAGCATCTGATAACAGACTCTCTTTCCCAGGATGTTTGCGTTTTAAGTTTGCTTGAAGAGGTCAGCTGGTAACCAAAACAGATCTGTAGGAGGGTGGGGGGCAAGTATCACAGAAGTCACACCCTATAGGGTGTGGGAGCATGGAGCATACACACATTCAGAAACTCTGCAGGGACGTGGTCAGCCAGTTCCAGACAAATATACGTTCACATTTGATCTGCCTGCTGCTGGTACCAAGACCCTTCTCAGTCCCAAGAGAAGAAAGAGGAAGAGTCCAGACTCACTAATTCCTCTCATATCACTGCGAAGCCAAGGTGAATTTTGAATTTTCGTTCAAAAATGGGTGGAGAGGTTCCTCAAGAAGTTAAAAAGAGAGTTACCCTATGACCCAGCATTTGCACTACTGGGTATTTACCCCAAAGACACAGATGTAGTGCAAAGAAGGGGCACATGCACCCCAATGTTCACAGCAGCAATGTCCACAATAGCCAAATGGTGGAAGGAGCTGAGATGCCTTTCAACAGATGAATGGATAAAGAAGATGTGGTTCATATATACAATGGAATATTTCTCAGCCATCAGAAAGGATGAATACCCAACTTTTACATCAACATGGATGGGACTGGAGGAGATTATGCTAAGTGAAATAAGTCAAGCAGAGAAAATCAATTATCATATGGTTTCACTCATATGTGGAACATAAGCCTGGAGGACCACAGGGGAAGGGAGGGAAAACTGAATGGGAAGAAATCAGAGAGGGAGACAAACCATGAGAGACTCCAGGAAACCCAACTGAGGGTTGCAGATAGGGAGGAGGGTGGGGGGATGAGGTAATTGGGTGATGGGCATTAAGGAGGCACATGTTGTGATGAGCACTGGATGTTATACGCAACTAATGAATCATTGAACATTATATCAAAAACTAATGATGTACTATATGTTGGCTAATTGAATTTAAATTTTAAAAAATGGGTAGAGAAGAGCTTCAGATGCTTTGGCAATTGTGACAGACGCAAGGTGGAGGCTAGCTCTCTCCCACGTGTATCTTTCCTTCTGGGAGGCAGACTTCACTCAGTGTAGACCCCATCCTGCTAAGAGGGTGCTGACCACATGGAGCAGGGGGCTCATCATCACTGCTAAAGCACATTGAACCTAGGCTCTTCCAAACAAAAGCAAAAACAAAAACCATAACCCCAGATTCTATTCTAAGACCTTCCTTAACTTTCTACACCAATTCTGCCTGTTTATTTCCAAATCTTGAAATCAAGCAAATTTTGAGAATGCAAGTGTGATTAAAACATAAAAGTTTATCATTCAAAATCTTAGAGGTTAAGGGGTGCCTCGCTGCCTCAGTCAGAAGAGCATGCGACTCTTGATCTTGGGGTCGTGAGTTCAAGTAGAGATTACTTAAAATCTTTAAAAAAAAAATCTCACAGGGCACCTGGATGGCTCAGTCAGTTAACCCAGGGGTCCTGGGATCAAGCCCCACATTGGGCTCCCTTCTCAGCAAGGATCCTGCTTCTCCCTCTCTGTCTGCCACTCCCCCTGCTTGTGCTCTCTCTCTCTCAAATAAATAAATAAAATATTAAAAAAAAATCTTACAGGCTAAATTCCAGGTAATTCCCTCTTTTGAAGAATTGTCATACTTTTCTTTCCATAGGGTAATAAAAATTCCATAAACTACCCTGCCCTTACCACTCAGCACACGTGGTAAATAAATCTGCTTCCTCTACTTTCTTTTTGTGAATATGACTTTCTAGTTTGGGTCTAAAACCCTTAATGTCTACGTAACTTGTGTACAAATTTACATCATGACATTTTAAAGTAGAGACTGATTTAAAAAACATAAACAAGACCCAAAATACCAGGAAGGAAAAGACACAGAGGGAGAGAGGACCACAGCATAGATGAATAGAATCATACAGATGAAACCTTAGCACAGGGGGAGGAGAAGGATCATGGCGGAAACGTTCGGATGCCCTTAACTAGTGAGCTGAGGCCAATGGTAATTCTGGGCTCTCCTCTCAAATAGGCACCATTTGAGAAATGTTCTGTTCTGAAACATGGGAAAATGAGAAATTATAGAGCCTATCTAACAAATCAAAAATAAATGAAGTAACAACATAAAGGTAGATTTACCGTTATTTATAATTTACCATTTTTACCTTGTTTTCAATTGTCTCTCGTCCTCTTCATTTGAGGAGCCCATTACATTTTATTATGCTAAACCCTATCTTCTGTCACATAAATTACAGTTAAAGATCTTAATATTAAAGCCTCTTAGCTCTGAGATCATATTTCAAGCTTTGTTCAAACCAGACGTTAATGCTAGAATTGAACACAGAACACTTTGTCATCATTACCTATGATCTCAAAAGTATAATACAATTTTTGCTATATATGGCACAAAAATGCCTCTTGGTATAACACTGAATTATGGAGATATATTGATTTCTGCAGTATTTTGACAAAACAATAAAACTAAACCTGTTAGCTCCTAAGCAGATACCCAGACATCCACCCAGCCATGATAGCCAATGCCATGAAGATAAAGGTTTCATTTAGCCCAGTTAAAATAGGAAAACACTCAAACCCATGTCTCCCCTGGCAATTCCTGCTGCTCATACATTTGTGGTCCTTTTCTCTCCTCTCATGAGGAAGAAGAGAGTTAAGAGAGAGCCAGTTTTGCCATTGGGTTGGCTCAGATGGGAATCCCAAACCAGCTCTCACTCACCATGATTCCTGGTTATGAGTTATATTGGGGCCCCTCACCTAACCTCTGGGAGATCAGCCTCCCTGAAGGTAAGTCAGGATGGTGTCAGCCTCCCGGGGTTATTGAGGGGATGAAATGAGTTAATACCCACACAACGCGCCTACCCTGCCCTCCAGCCCAGTATGCAGTAGGTGCTTGATAAATGGAAGCTGTGGAGATTATTCCTGAGAGGACGTTGTCCAGGTGGTGTGTGCCTCTTGGCCACATGCTGCTGTGAACGAGCTGGAAGACCCTGCCAGGTTCTCATCTGACCTATCTCACCACCTTTCTCTGTGATCCTTGGCAAATCAGGTTTCTTTTCCAAGTCTCCACTTCGTCATCCAGAATGCGGGGATAATCACTCCTGGCCGGCTGACCTCAGAGGTTGTTTGGGTATAAACCGCAGTAAGAGACCTGACCGTGCCTTTGCAAGGGGAAAAATGCTACACTTGCAGAAAGGATTATTACCGCACATCAGTTTCCCGGTTTGAGACTGTAAGCAGCCTCCAAGTGCTGTGCGTTTCCAAGTCAGGCATTTGGCTGGCACAGAAAGAGAACTGCCCAAGGAATAAATCAACATGTCCTTTTCCCCTTAGTAATGCTGATGATAATCGTCCTGCCACCACACAACTAAGTCACTATTCATTTTATTCTTATAACTACTAGGATCTGTATTTTACAGATAAGGAAACTGAGGCCCAGAGAGGTGGAGCCTTGCCCAGCATCAGGGCTGCTGGGTGGAAGGCCAGGACTGGGACTCGGGTCTGGCTGACTCCAAGTCGGGGTCTCTCTCCACCGCGCCACTCCAGACCCGTCCAGGATGCTCATGGTCATGGTCTGCCCAGGTGGTTGCAAACAGCTGAGATCATCAGGTGGGTGCTCTGTCACAGGAGAAGACTATCTCTGAGTCCTGCTCACCTCACCCGGTCACCTCAACAGCTGCCCTGAACCAAGGAGGGTTCACAGCCCCAATCCCTAGATCCACCGTCAACCTGGAAATGGCCCCACAGCACAAGCCCGTGGAAAATTTAGAGCCTAGGAAAACATCTCTAACTTGGACATGATTCCTGGTTATGAGTTATGTTGGGGAAGGAAGGGGAGCTTTGGAGCAGGAAGGCCAGGGTTTACTCTTGCCTGGCTGGCAATCAGGAGCAAGGCCCCCACCTTCTCTGACCCTCAGATTCCTCCTCTGTAAAGTAGGAAATTATGAGAGATATAAAGAGCAATAATTCCTCCCTGATCGCCATGCAGTGAAATGAGGTCATAGATAGGAAACGGCGCTGTGAACAGTCAAGCTCAGCCCCAGCATCTCGTCACCTTGTTCCACGTGGGGTCCGGAGTCCCGCCTTGGTGCAGTCACTGCAATCACATCCAAAGCCCGTCCCCAGGCCAGGGTCTGTGCAGGGTCTCCCAATGCCCCACTGTCACCATGAGCTTAGTGTATGACCCTGCAGAGCCACGTGCCCAGCATCTCGCTCTGTGCTCCCCTGTGCAGCAGGAGAAATGTGTGCGAAATGCAAGCAGATGCATGTGATGCGCACACACCCCTTCCAACACTTCTGTGTCCTCTCACTGTTCTCGGGATGAAAACAGACTCTTAGCGCTGCTTCCCTGGCCCCAGCTTGTGGCCCTACAATCAGACAGGACACACCCTGCTTCTTCAATGCACCACCCCCTTGGCCCAAGTTGCCCCCTTATGTTCCTGCGAATCTCAACTCTGTCACCATGTCTTTGTGTCTTCACGGTAAGCCTTCCCCAAATATATGTGACACTAGGGACTTGTATTTCCCAGTTCCTGATGATAGTCATCATTTTAAGTCCCTTTAATTCTTTCCTATCTACCTATTTTCTAAATAACAAATTCCATACAGGCAGGAGACATGTCTAGTTAGGTACCATTATGTAACCCTAGAGCCTAAGACGTGACAGGCAACCAGTAAGTTCCCAAAATAAAATGTCAAATTAGTTAGTTTATGGTCGGAAACCAATGTCCTTTCACTCGTCCTCTTCCCCTGGATGCCTGGGCCTTTTCATTCGATTGAAAAAATATTGATGAACCTAGACCCACCCCACCTACCTACACAAAATTAATCTGAAAAGAATCACAGACCTAGACGTAAAAGCTGAAACTAAAATAATTCTACAAGGAAACATAGGAGAAAAACCTTCATAATCTCAAGGTAGGCAACTACTTATTAGGACACAAAAAGGATTAACCCTAAAGAATAAAATCATAAATTGGACTTCATCAAAACTAAAAACTTCTGCTCTTCAAAAGAAATCATTTTTTTATCAAATAACTTTTTTTAAGATTTTATTTTTAAGTAATCGCTACACCCAATGTGGGGCTCAAATTTACAATCCCAAGATCCATAGTTGCATGCTCCACAGACTGAGCCACCCAGGAGCCCTGAAAAGTAACCATTTTTAAAATGAAAAAAATAAGCCACAGGTTGAGATAAAATATTTTAATGCATATATCTGACAAAGATTTTATATCCAGAATACATAAAGAACTCTTACAACTCAGTAATAAGACAAACCAACCAATAAATAAAATGGGCAAAAAACTCGAACAGGCACTTTGCAAAAGATATATGAATGGCCAACAAGCACATGAAAACAAGTGCAACATGATTAGTTGTCAGCAACATCCAAATTAAAACCACTTTTAACCACTAGATTGACTGAAATTAAAAACTGATAATATCAAGTGTTGATGAGGATGTAAAGCAACAGGAACATTCATACACTGTTGGTGTGGTATAGAAATTCCAAAGCGACAAAATCACTTTAGAAAACCAGTGGGCAGCATCTTTTACTAGTTAATCATACACCTGTGTCCCAGGCATTTGCTCATGAGAAAGTAAAGCACACGTCCACACAAAGACTTGTGCAAGAATGTTTGTAGCTACTTTATTTGTAGTAACAAAAACTGGAAATAACCAAAACATCAATCGACAAAAGAACTGATAAACTGTAGTATTGCCATATGATAGAATATTACTCCACGACAGAGCTGCCCAAAGTGCTGAGCAAAAACATGAATAAATGTCAAAAACATACTGAACAAAAGAAGCTAGACATGAAAGAGTACAAAATACATGATTTCATTTCTATGACATTCATTGAAGAAGTGACAAAACTAATCTATGCTAATAGAAATCAGGTCAGTGGTTGAGTGGGACAGGAAGTGGGTGATGGAAATGTTCGGAAGCGGTTACATGACTGTATACATTCATCAAAATCCATCAGAACGTACAAAGATCTGTGCTCTTACTCTACGTAGATTACCCCTCACTCAAGCCTTCACTCTGCCACAGCCCTGAGCTGAGTACTGGAGAAAGGAAGGGAGAGGGCTGGAGGCCTTCTCTCCTTCTACCCCCCCAAACTTTGGTCGGACAAGAACATGGAATTTTATTTGAGGAACTGATGCAGGTATGAGTTGTGTTTTTTCAATAGGACATGACTAATCTGTCTCCTGCCTCCTGTCTCCTCCCCTCCTAACCATTTTCCACAAGAAACCCAGATGATCTTTTGAAATCACCACTCTAAACATATCCCTACCTGCCTAAAAAAAGCTCCTCGAGCCTCATCCCCGAGAGCTGGGTTTACATGGCTGTATTAGGTTTCCGGGGCTGCGCTAACAAATTACTACAAATTGGATGGCGTACAACTTTTCTCACAGTTCTGGAAGGTGGAAGTCCAAAATCGAGGTGTCAGTGGAGCTGGGCTCCCTCCGAAGGCTCTAGGGAAGGATCCTTCCCTGCCTCTTCCGGCTCCTGGTGGCTCCAGGTGTTCCTTGGCTTGTGGTAGCTTCGCTCCGTTCCCAGCTGTCTTCATACAGCCTCTCCTCTTCGTCCTGTGTATCTCTTCCAGGGACACATGCCATTGCATTTGAAGCCCACCCAGATAATCCAGAATGACAATATCTTGAGAACCTTAAATTAATTACATCTGCAAAGACCCTTCTTCCAACGAAGGTCACATTCACAGGTTCCGAGGATTAGGACACGGCCAAGTCCTTGCAGGGGGTGCGGGGGGGGGGGGGGAGACATCACTCAACTCCACACTGGCACACAGCCCCTGTTTTAGTGGTCCAGCTTTCTTTTAGTTTATCCTGAAATATAAGGTATGTTCTAAAGGAGCACATTACAAGGGTTCACCATTTTCACAGACAGAGCACACTCAGCAACCAGCACCCAGGTTGAGACATAGAACCTTCCCAGCCCCAGAAAGCCCCTTTTGGCCCCTTGCAGTCACTATCCCTCCCCAAGGGGATGTCCCCTCTCCTGACTTCTAACAGCACAGACTAGTTTTGACCACTCTTGTCCTTTTACACAAATAGAGTTGTGCCCTATGCTGTCTTTTGAGTCTGTCTGCAATGCATCCACGGTGTTGCATGTAGTGGTGGGTTATGCATTCCCATTGTGTACAATATTCCACTGTGTGAAGGGCGCCTGGGTGGCTCAGTTGGTTAAGCGACTGCCTTCAGCTCAGATCATGATCCTGGAGTTCCGGGATTGAGTCCCGCATCGGGCTCCCTGCTCAGCAGGGAGTCTGCTTCTCCTTCTGACCCTCCCCCCTCTCATGCTCTCTCTATCTCATTGTCTCTCTCAAATAAATAAATAAAATCTTCTAAAAAAAAAATTCCACCGTGTGGGAAAACCACAACACATTCACCCATTCTACACTAAATGGACATGTGGGTGCCGTCTGCTCTGGGGGTATTTCGAAGAAGGCTGCTTTGAACACCTACCCTCCTATATGTTTCTTGGTTCATGTGTGCACACAGCACCCTTTGGAGCATGACCAGGAGCTGGCTTGCTGGGCACAGGGTGTGTTCAACTTCGGGAAATGTAGCCACACCACGTTCCCAAATCGTGATCTCAGTGCTGCTTGCACTAGCGGCCTCGGAGAATTTCTCCATCCACACCAGCACCTGGCATTTTCCATCTTGTACTTTTCAGCCCTGTTGGGAGGGTGTTGTAAGCTCTGCTTTCTGTGGCTTGCTTTGTCACTCTTTTTAGGGTATCTTGGATAAACATTAGTTTTGCTGTGGACTGAATGTTTCTGTCCCCCACCCCAATTCATAGGTAGAAACCCAAGCCCGGGCGTGATGTACCTGGAGGCCGGGCCTTTAGGAGGTCATCAGGTGGAGCCCTCATGAGTGGGTTTCGGGCCCTTGTAAAAAGAGTCGCAGGAAAGAGAGCCTCCTTCCCCGCCGTGTGAGGACACAGTAAGAAGGCAGCTGTCTGTGAACCAGGAAGACGCCAGTCCTGCCCGCACCTTGCTCTTAGACTCCCCGCTTCCAGACCCGTGAGAAACAAACTGCTGTGTAAGCAGCCCAGTCTGTTTTTGTTCTAGCAGCTGAGCGGACTGCCTTAAAATAGTCCAGGTGCCAATTTCTCCCTTTTGATGAGTGATCTTCTGTCCTGTGAGGGAGTCTTCACCTGCCCCCTAGCCCCTGCCTCCTGCTCAGTCCTGCGGCTGTCTACCACGTCCCCAACGCTCCGGGACCTCAGAAGCTTTCTGCAGATGCCTCAAGGTTTTCATGGCTGTGGGCCTTAGCTTTAAAGCTCACCCATTCCTCCTCTGACGGCAAAATCCCCCTTTCATCCCTTTGGGACCACTTAGATGAACCTCTCCAGTGCTGCCTTCACTGAGCCGGCCCTGTCCCCGAGCCAGTCCCTCCTCTCTGGACGCCGACCCTCTAGGCTTCTCGCTGTCCCTTACACACCACCTGTCCCTTACATACCTGCTCCTCCTACTCCAGCCATTGCTCCTCAAATGCAATGACCCAACCTGACTTTTCCCGTGTGTCCATATCCTGCACAAGTCCTGTAATGTAAGAGTGGTCAGCAGATTTGCTGACATGAAATGCGCAAGTATCAGGGATTGCTTTGGGTGTTATTTCATTAGAACCGTCAGGGAGGCTAGCCTACTGGTTAAGATTAGGAGGGGTTTGGGAATCAAAAAGACCTAGGCTTGAATCCCAGCTCAGCCATTGCTCGCTGTGTGACCCTGGCAGGTGGCTCAATGTTTCTGAGCCTCAGTTTCCCCATCTGTAAAATGGAGGTAATAACAGTACTTGCCCTCACGGGACTGTTGAAAGGACACCGTAAGACAACAGACGTAAAATGCTCAGCCCCGTGCCAAACACACAGTAAGCAGTCAGTAAAAATGACTATGATCTCCCCCCCACACAGAGCAGATTATAATGCCATGATCTGCCTCTGGATACCAAGGGTGCCAAGACAGAGTTAAGCAGGAGGCAACATTTGCACGCCTTCAGATAAAGCCTTGAAGATGAGCAGAATGATCCCACCCCCCAGCTTCCAGCTGGTTCCGGACAAACAAAGGGGCTGAACTAACCAGGAAAGCTACAATTTTCACACCTGTATCAGGCACATCACCTATGGAGGTCCCAGGAAAGCAAATTGGGTTTATGTTGCAAATAGGAAATGATGACACTAATTACGTTACATAGTGGTGGCCCGAGATGGTTCCCTGAGCACTTCGCCTTCCATTATCTTGTTTGATCACACTATGAAAGAGAAGAGACTTCCATCTCAGGTGTACACGGCTGTATTCTAGATTCGAGGCCACCTCCGCTCCCCATTGTGGTCTTTTTGTTTGTTTTCAGGAGAGGAAGAGACTCACTCATGAGGCATTACTGATGTCGAGTGAAGCCTTCCCAAGCTGTGGTGTAAAGGAGCTCCGCCTCTGGGCCTGGGGTCCGGGGTCCCATACTTGGAGATCAGGGTCACTGGGAAGTCACTGTGTCCTTGTGATCTCTGGAGCTGGGACAGTGCCGCCCACCTCGGAAGGCGTTCCCTCCTTCCACAGGGCTGGTCGGGCCCCTCCAACCATGGGCTCCTGTGATTCAGATTCGTTTCACCTGTCAGAGTTGCAAGGGCCCCCCCGCTATTATGAATATAGCCCCTGAATTATACCCAGATGAGAGACTGGGGTATAACTGCACCTGAACATCACACAAATCATCCCAACCTGACACAAACCATCTCCCTGCCAACTATATAGAATATCCTGCCAGGTCTTGTTGGCAGCGGAGAAATCGCCCCCTTCAAAATGCCCAGACGGGATATCCCCCCATCCTGGGTTTTAGAACTCTCTTTAAAGAGAGTTCCCCTCTCCATTAAGAGAGAGATTTTCTTTAAAAGCTTTTTTTTCTTAAATATATATCCTTTTTTTTCCATTACAACTAGAGAGAAGGGTCATGAGCTTTCCCCTGATGAAGGTATAAATATTGCATTCCAGAGGTGGAATGGTTTGCCTCCCACTTTGCAGAATCCCCTTGGGTAAAATCTCACCCAGAGCTGCAGTGGCCTTGCTCTTTCACGTGCTTGTTTGCAAAAAAGCTCCCAAGGAGTAATGCAGACCTTTTCATTTCAAATGCTGAGACTGTTCTTTGGGTGTTGACCAACCGCATCTAAGCTCTGCTCAGTGGGGGCCGTGCACCTACATCTCTCCAATTTCCCCTTTTTTGTGGGCAATGCTGGAAATTTAGACCTTTTCCTATTTGAGGGAACAAAATATTCACCAATATTCCAAGCACTCTTCTAGGGGAAAACCACCCCCACCTCACCCCTGCCATTTCTCAAGAGGTGCACCATATTTTTCGTCCAAGAGATTTTTAAATGATAGGCTTTCCCAATCTCTCTCTCTCTCAATCTCTCCATCTTTCTCTCATAATTTTCAACTGTCCACATGGCCTCTGAGAACAGCTCTTCCAGAAGCATCTCCAGAAGGGCTCTCAGGCTCTGCTCAGAGTCTAGCGACTCTGCTTGCTCCTGTTACCTTTGACATGCTAAATGGTGCTTTTTCATTTTGTTCATTTATAGGGCTACTCTTTTATCTGAGGCATGTTTATTAACTGGTAGCTGTTAATTATATAAGAAGATAATTTCATGTAAATGTTGGATTTAAAAGCAGCCTATCTAGTGTGCTTACTGTTTAACAAGAAAGCTTTGGGATTTGTTTTTTGTTGTTCCTATGTGAGTAAAGCAATTAATTGATTCAGTTGATTGAATGAAAAATGCATCGTAATTGCTTTACCCCATCAAGCAGCTACTAGAATTATTTAATGCTGGCAGAGGGACAGCGGCCTCTATGATACACCATCTCTGCTTATTGCCCTAATAAGCCACAGGAGCTGGGGCCCTTGGTGAACAAAGGGATACTCAGATGGAGTCCTGGTGGCCCCTTCTCTGAGAGCAGAGAGAACAGCCCCAGTGACTTGGACTATTCAGGACACAAAGAAAAGAAAGAAGAAAAAAATCCACTTTTGTTTCAATGATCCAGGCAATCGCCTCCGCTCTCTGGTTCTGTTTAGCTGGCCTTATGGGGTCTAGAGCACTGACTGGAGTGTGTTCTAGCCTCCGGCTTTGAGCCTGCGTGGAATTGGGTTCATTTCAGGAAGATGTGATGTTCTCCACATGGGAGAAGGATGTGGGTGGCTCCCAGGTGTGTCTTCTAAGAGATTTTCAAGCAAGGGCTTAAGAAAGATGAAGGATGGGGATGAGGATCTTGCCAGACCCATCTACTCCAGCCAAGGACCACATATCTGATTTATCTCCAAGCCCCTGTGCCCAGCATGGGTGCCTGGCCCATCACATGGGCTCCAGCTGAAATGGAGTGAACAAGACCCACCCACGAAGAACCTCTGGTGCCACAGCTGCAGGTTAAGCTCAGGACCAACCATGATCCCAGTCTGATCCATGCCCTGAGTCCAGGACCATTGAAACTGAACCCCGATGCTCAACACAGAGCTTCATCTGACACTGCGAACTAGCTGTGATAGGTTCTCCCAATAGAGAGGCAACTCCGTATTGGGCACCCACTGTATGTCGCGTGTTCTGCAATGTGCTCGATCTAAATTGTCCCCTACGCATGGATTTACATTTGACAATAAACCTACAAGGAAGATTCTACCATCTCCGTTTGTGGAAGGAGAAACTAAGGCTCAAAGAAATTGGCTGGCTTGCCAACGAACACACTGGTGGGAAGTGGCAGGACTGAAGTCTAAGCCCAGCTCTCCCTGCTCCAAAGGCCAAGCCCTTTCCATTTAGAGGGCCAGTAGAGCCTCAGGCACATGGAGAGTGCTCCTTCGTTATGAGTTCTCATCGTCCGAGTTGCTGTCTTGATACATCCACGGTGCTAACACTTCCATTTGACCAAAGGAGCCTACAATTTCATCTAAGAAATTTCCAGCCATAATTTGCTCATATTCCATGTGTGGCTTCGGATTTCCAGGTGGACTCCAGTGTTTCCCTTTGTCTTCTTTTCCTTTTTTGTAATAGGGGTTCAAGCTGACTGATTGCAACCCACTCCTGAGAGCAGTCAGAGAATGACATTAGGGCCACCAAACTGGGACTTCCTCCACTATAATGGCCTTCTGGCTTCTGTAGCTAGAGATCTTAAAGAGACATTCAAATAACAGTGGTGGGAGGCACCAGTGGACTACACGCACACACACGCACACACACAAGTATTGACTTGAGGAATATTGATCCAAAGTTAAAACCAAAGAGAAACCACATTGTGCTGTGCATGTCCCACGTTGAGCGGCAATGTGCCATCGTAAGGTGAGTCCACCGATGGCTCGCATGCGGGAGGACAGACACAGGGCCATCCCCCTGCTTTGCCAGAACTTGTTCCTCATGAAACCATGGCCACCACAACAACAATACGCCCAAATTCACTTTGGGTAAATTAACACAGACTGGCCGTGAATTTTTTTTTTCTCAGCTGCCAATATGAATTATTTACTGTTTCTAAAATTAGGGGGCATTTCTAACGCCTGTGGTAATGACCTTCCAAATGAACATCCATCACTGTTGAAGACAGTTGGCCAAGTGGGTGCCATAACAGTGACCATACGTCACCAGCTCTCCCGGGGCCCGCGTGCTGCTTGTCAGACCCAGACGGGACGGCTGCGGTGCAGCCCCTGCTCGGCCTGGCCGTTCGCGTGTTCCGCCGATGCTTTTCCGTCACTGCCACAGACACGCACCACCTTCGCTCTGAGGCCAGGGCCTTGCCAGCAGGGCCCTCCTTGTCAAGTCTGGATGTCTATTTTCTGCAGCAAATTTGCAGGAGAGAAGGTGGAAGGTGATGGAAGAGGTCTGAACAGGATCCCAGTTTCTGGGTCAGACGGTAGCCATGTCGCTTCAACGCCTGACACTCAGCCATTGATGTAGGGACTTGAACTACGTTACGGTTATACAATGTTAATGAATCTTAAAAGGCTTTCACAGTTAAATGTTTGGGGAATGCTACGTTCTCTATTCCCCTCTTGAAGACTCACACTGCTCCTTAGCATTGTAAAGGCTCTCAGAAATCCTGCAGTAAAGAAACCTGTTCCACCACTTACTGAATCCACCTTTTCCCACTTCTGTCACCACCAGATATTTCGAAGGACTCTCTTAAGTCCCACAAAGCTAATGCATGTCAATGTCCACACCCAGGGAAATGCTAAACAGGATGGCAGCTTTGGTCCTTTCCAACGCTGATGCTCTCAAATCTCCGGAGCACCATCATGTGTCTCTTCTGACAGTGTCTTATGATGTCACTCAACTAAAATGACTTTCTGTTTTGTGGAGATTCCCCACCCTAGTTTTACTCAGAACTCCTTTGTTCTGAAGTGATGGCAACCTACCTCTAACCACCATGCAAATAAAAGGAATGTATGAAGGGACAGGAAGACTGGGTTGGGGTCGCCCAAAATTAAAGGTGAGCTAAAGCATCAGTATCCTGAGGAATCAATCTGCAACCCAGTTGTGTGGGGCTGAGTGGATGGGGGCGAATGGAGGGTCCTTCTCCACTTCTGTTTGTCTTTCTTTGTACCTTTCTCTCCTCCTCTCTCCATCCTCCTCTCCCCATCCATTGAGCCAGCCAGCCATCTGCCTCCCATTCCCCTTTGTCTCTCCTCCTCACTCTCTCCTGCTACAAATGGGCCTTCCCAACTGGGGGTAGCGGGGAGCATGGCTGCCGTCAGCCCCAGCTGAGCCAGCCCAACAGAGAGAGATTCTTCTTTCTATCATCTCTATATCAGCCTTGGGACAGACCCTGGAGCACCCGGCTTGAGTCACATGTCCACTACAGGATTCACCACCCGTGTCAGGGCCACACACTTGCCTCCCGTGGCCGGGTACTGGCACAGTGCACTGAGGCTGGCAGACCCACGAGGCCCGCATAGAGTAGAGAAGGGGTCCCCAAAGGAAAGAGAGACTATTCCCACGAAAGAGTAGGGAAGACGCTGGACACACACAACCAGAAGCCTCCCCTTCTCAAGTAGGAAACATCCAGCAATGAAGCCCTTGTGGTGTCCTACCATGTCCATCTACCTTGGCCTTTATTCAGACTAGACAGCAAGAGTCTTGAATTTGTACAAACGAGGCTATATAAGGGATCCTGTCCTTAAAATGCGAGAGACATCCCTTGGCTTGCTTCCATATATGGTACACTCTCGTGTAAAAAGGGGAAGTGGGACCGTGGGGCTGATTAACTAGAGCACCCAGATCAGCAGCCGCTAGTCTAACCTAATGGGTCCTTCTTCGGACGCTTCCATCGGTGAGTGCTTCTGTCATGGAACAAGGAGGATTTACGATCAAATTAGCCATTCGATGACAAGGCACAGGACCCTGGAAATCACTAAGTTGTTTGTGTCAGTGCAGAAGATGGTTCAATACTCAGTTATTGCTTTTCCTGGGGTTTTGTCCACACCATGCCCAAACAGCTAGTTTAAAAGTGAAAAATCAGTTTCATCCAGCAAAAGCACTATCTCCCGCGTGCCAGTCTGCTATGATCAAGGGTTTTCAACCAGCCCCTGGCCGCTTAGGCCCCGTGGTATGAGGAGCTACCAAGCTTGTAGAGAAAAGATGAGGCTATTCAGGTGGAAAAGTCTGGACCACCATTAACATGGTGAATGAGAGGAAAAGAGACTACTCTTGCTTAATTTCTCGTTATTCCCAGGAGCCGGACTCAGCGCACATCATCCTGGTAGGTCATTTACCTCCCAACGGGCCTGGACACCTTGCCAAGAGTGGAGTTAATACCCGGAGCCAGGTGTGGCCGGAGCCCAGAGGCGCTCATGCACCACCACCCCTGCACAGACCCCCTGTGCGCACCGAGGGAGCCAGATGTTTGTAACAACATGACACCTCCAGGGCTGGGGCACAGGTCAACAGGGAGAAGTGGCATTTGGGCTGAGACTTGAAGGGTTCTGAGAATTATCCAGGAGCTGGGGTCAGAGGAGAGAGGGACAGCAAGTGTGAGTCTGTGGGAACCTGAGCATCAGTCAGCAATGGCAAGCGCAGGAACCTAGACTGCTCCCCACGCAGGGCCTGGGCCAGTGAGGGTCTCGTTCTGGCCGCTGCCAAGGGACCAGACAGAGTGGCATCAGTCGCAACAGTGATGCCTGTAGCAAGGATGGAGGCTCCCCTCCCCAGCCCTAAACCGACCCCTTTCTCCAATCCCCAGCTTCTCCAGATCTTTCCGTGCCTCCTTAGAAGTGGGTCGGGCCTCTTCGGATTCTTGCCCAGCTCAGGGGGAGGAGAGACACCGGGCTGGTGGTATATGTGGCCAGTCCATGGTCATGCCCATTGTGATGCAAAAACAATCAATGATCCGATCCAAGTTCGTGAGTTCGGACACTGCAGTTACACCTTCAAAAACCGGGTACACAGCAAGACCTCCTGTCCTTTTGAGCTGGATGGGATAACCCACCTGACTAGACTGAACTAATACATATTTCAGCCCCCCAATTTTTTGTATGTGACATTCCCCTTAGCGTGTGATCCCTTATCACCAGGAAATGTGGGCTGGCCGTGAGGGATTTAGAAATTACTGGGGATGTTTGGAATTGTTCCTGTCCCTTCTTCCTCTCCAAACTCAGTTCAGCTTCCCTGGTTCTCTATGTACCTGAGAACTCCAGGCCAGAAGCCACTCTCTTCGGTCCTGGGGGTGGTGCTTGGGATGGAAAGGGAGACCACACATACCCGTACCAGCCCTCACACTTAAAGCTCATGGCTTGCTCCCTTGCCTGCCTCCCCTACCACCTGGGAGCCTCTCGGGGGCAGGAACTCTCACAGAGGACCTGGTAATCAGTAGGTGCTCAAAAAATACCTTTATGAGGTAAACAAACTAAGTGCTTCTCAAAAGTGGAGGCAGAGGGGCACCTGGGTGGCTCAGTCAGTGGAGCGTCTGACTCTTGATTTCAGCTCAGGTCATGATCTCAGGGTCATAAGATCGAGCCCCATGTTGGGCTCTCCGCTCTGCGGGGAGTCTGCTTGAGATTCTTTCCCTCTCCCTCTCTCTCTGCCCCTCCTCCTGCTCTCTCTCTCTCAAATAAATAAATAAATCTTTAAAAAAAAAAAGTGGAGGCCAAGTTGGAAGGTTGTTTGGACTTCACTCCCTAC
Organism: Leptonychotes weddellii; assembly: GCF_054177405.1. Lineage (NCBI taxonomy): Eukaryota > Metazoa > Chordata > Mammalia > Carnivora > Phocidae > Leptonychotes > Leptonychotes weddellii. Next base: position 7,776,947 of record NC_138374.1, read on the forward strand.
GTAGCTGATGCACCCACATGGGCCTCACTGCATAAAGGGGCTGAACCCCTGTTGCAGGATGAAGGCTTCCAATGCCTGGCTTTCAAGTGAGACCTGGGCAGGATGACTTTCTTTCCCCTCTTGCTAGAAAGATGCCCCAGGACTTAGAAACTGTCTCTGGCTTTGCAGTCTGGTGTCTGTGGGGCAACAGCCCCTCCCCACGAAGCAGCCAATGAGAGTCGGTTAGAAATCACCACCAAGGTCAACGTTTGGTCACAGGGAAAACCACCTTGTCCCTCCACCAAAATGGTGCCGTTGTTCATGACAGTCACAGAGAGAATCTAATTTTAGAAAACAGATCTCCTAAAGCCATTAATTAGAGCAGTATGCACTGTAATTACCCAGGTCAGGATTTTCACAACTCAGGCCTAACTCACTATATTATTAAATAATTATCAGAGAGGTGGGATGTTATATTTTACATATTTAAAAGAGGCCTGTTGTGTGAGAAGCTCTAGACTGTTACTCCCATGTTCCACCGCTCAGGTGGTAGAAGGGGTGGCCCTGTATCAACTGTTGGCACTTTGTTTTCACGCCTCCCACCCAATTACGCTTTAATTGAAAACTTCCCTACGAAGTGGAGCTGGGATGTCACTGGAGAGGTTGCCAGAGGCGCTGGGGGTGTGACTGTGACAGTGTAGACATGGGGTTCAGACGGGGGCTGGCTAGCAGGGGCTCCCCGCAGGGCTTCTCCTGGGCAGAACAGGCCTAGGAAGGCATGGATGTCCGGAAGGTGCCAAGTACATTCTGGAAGGCACAAATAACATGTTCAGGAAGTTTTGCAAAAGGCAAGGTCATTTTGAAACCTTGACCCAGAATGAATGAAACAGATGTCTCCACAAGGATTCAGCCGAAGGTAGGAAGAAACTGCTGTCTTTTGCTTAATCCCTCAATAGTACCATCATCTTTCCTGTTTCAGGACGTCCCCACATTCTGTTCGCTGTCTCTGGAATGCTTTCCCCCTGTGCCCCCGCCTTCACCAGCTCACCCCCTTGTTGGCTGCTTCTCCTTCAGATCCCATCTCAAACGTCACCTCCTCAGGGAAGCCTGCACAGATGTGTCCGCCACCCTGCCAAGCCAGGCTCCCGACCCACTCCCGGGGGACCTTTCCTCCTTGCCCTCATGATTAGGTGCGAAATGTATTTAGTTACGTGACTTTTTTTTATCAATGGCTGCCTCCCCTGTGGAATGCAAGCTTCCCTGCATCCCACAAATAGGGGTGGAACCACTCCATTTCTGCTCCTTACTGTGTCCCAGGGCCCAGTACATGCCTCACCCACAGCAGACACTCAATATTTGCTGAATGAATACAATAGACAAACTGAGAGATAGGCTCAGCCAGGCCAGGCTGGGTGGGCTTGTTTCATACACTGCACGCCAACAGCATGGAAGACAGCAGTGAGCCAGCCCGAGAGCCTGGCCCTCGCGGAGCATGCATTCCAGTGAGAAGAGACAGCCAGGGAACAAGTACACAGGGAGAACACAGAGGATGCCAGGTGGGGATAGCATCCTGGGGAAGAATAAAGAAAGAGGGAGGGCAGGGAGCGCTGCCATTGTGAGCAGGTGATCAGAAAGGCCTCTGGATAAATTGACAGTTGATGAAGTGGTCCAGGCAGTGACAGCAGAAAGCCCAAGGGTAGTGGCTTCTTCCTTACCCTGTGGCATTTAAAGAACAGACAGCAGTGCCCACCTGGTACCCAAGATCCTTCTGGAATATTTGTGGCTCGTGTTTCCAGCTGGTGCATTCAGTGAGGCCAAGGGAGTTTGGAGGACTGGTGCGCCCAGAGGTGACCTGCTGTGGCAGCTTCGGGGCGTTGCCGGCTGGGTGCCCAACGGGGTCTTCGGAAGGTGAGTGGGGGAGGAGCTGGAAGGCACCGTGACCCAGTGCCTGCTTCCAGAACTTTCCCCAAACGCATCACTCAGGATCTCAGAGGATGCTTCCAAACCCAACAAGCACATTGGTAAAAGATCTCTAAGCACAGATGAACAGCAAATTTTTTTAAAACATCGAGAACTACAAACGGATGACATCAGTCCAAACGAAGCCAGCTGGAGGCCGCACCAGCACCTAGGGAATGGCTGACTCACTCCCTGTGCCTCCCTCCCGCCTCCATCTGTCAGCCTTCCAGCTTCGAGAGCTTTCTAACTGGGAGCCAAGTTAGGAGCCATTTCTCCGTGGAATGGAGCAATCGGAGCCTTCCTGACTCGTCCTGCTCCTAATGCATCACATCAGCAGGGCCTCCCATCAGAAACGGCCACTTCTACTCTGTTTTTGAAATCTGTGAACGTTAAATTCACCAAGTTCATATTTGAAGATGGCTCCCTCCACCAGTCCTGATTTTAGCTTTATGCTAAATGGCTGCACTAGTCTGGAGCCTGAGGTCTCCCCTGCCCCTCCCCTCTCAGGCTCTGAGATGAAAGGTTTGGTGACCTGTTTTCTGGCCAGGAAGCAGAAGAATGCAGCATGTTCTCCTGTATCCCAGAATCAGGGCCTTCCATGGTCCCTGGGCTCCCCTTTCTGGCACCAGGGCCTTGTCAGACACCTGCAAGCTGAGGCTCGTAGACATACCACAAGAAGGTCAAGGTCTCACTCACTCGTGCTCTAGTCTCTGCACTCAGGGACTCACCGACCAGTCAGCCTTGCCCTTGCCTGTCTCCCTGCCCCAAACCCACTGCCCACTTTGTCCCCGAAGCTCTTCTTGACTCGTGTACTACGGTAGACTTCCCAGGCTCTGTGTCTGGCCTGAGTGCCCAAGCTTTGTCCAGAACGTGGACAGCCCTGTCCCGCTGTCACCAAGATCCATCCGAAGCTGCATGTACAAAAGCACTGTCCCTGGTGTTCTCATCCATATCCTCTCCCAACACCCACGAGGCTTCCGCGGCAGCCCCATCTCCATCCTCCACACTAGACACAGTTGTTACCAAGGAAAGAGAGAGAGAAACAAAGAAAGAAAGAAAAAAAGAAAGAAAGAAAGAAAGAAAGAAAGAAAGAAAGAAAGAAAGAAAAGAAAAGAAAAGACAATAGTAAAAACAACCAGAGCGAAACCCCAAACTCCAAAGCAACATATTATTCCTGCTTCTTTTTAATATTTTTACTTTTTAAAAAATTGAATGTTCACACATTCCTTTCCTTTTCCATGGACTTGCTGGGACACTGTAACACAAAGGCTTCCACCCGACAAAGCACATGTTGCTATCAAATTATATTGAGGAAAAGACCATTTACAAGAGGCCCTAAGTCCATTCACATTGCTCATTGGTTTAACATAATTTTGCAAAGTTATAATCTTTTGGAAAAAACACATTTGATGCCCACAGAAGCCAGACTGCCACAACTATTAGCAACATTCAGACTTGTCCAGAGCCTCCCAGCCTCCGGACAAACTATGACTCCGGATTACCATCCTGGTCTTGCAATGCCTGGAGCCCGGGTCGTAAGCAAGAGTGATGGCGGTGGAAAGTATGGGTAAACCTCAAATTATCTCAAAGTGTCTCTGACTCACACTCTTCCCAGTGTTAAGATGCCTTTTTTTATTTAAACCAGGAGCTGGCTGATAAAGGCTGAGATGATTATGACCAAGATGAGGACAATTCTGATGACAACAACAGTAATACAGGTGCTAATCTGCAGAGAGGGGAGGAGACAGTGACACATCTACGTGGGTGAAGGGCAGAAGGTGAACCTCTAGGCACGGTTCACTGGGCATCACTCCTCTGCCCAGGCAACGGGCTAGAAACGCCGGGTGCAGGAAGCATCAAAGTGATGGTGCCGACAGGCAACGTGCACTTCAACCTACTGGCCCAGTTACCCAGCCCAGCTCCTCGGAAGCAGGAACTTGATGGGCGGCAGAGATGCTCCACTTTCCCACCACTGCAGACGGCCAGGAAGAGGACTCCCATGCACACGTGGACATGTGATCGAACGCTCCGCCCTTTCCAAAGAGCCTCACTCACAACCTCCCCCACCATCCGCAAGGCGCATTATTGTCACCAATCCCCAAGAGGTGAAGGGATTTGGCCAAAGTTACACAACTCGTAGGAGGGCTGGGATTCAAACTCAAAATCCCGGGTTTCTTTTGCTGTGCAGCAAAGAAATAGGTTGCCTTGAAAATTGGGTTATTCTTGCTATTTGATGAATGTTTTTTACAGAATGGGGATCAGATTGACTCCGTTCAAGCGGTGGGAATAATGACAGAGTCATCTGATGGCCATTTGCAAAGCAGCTGGAGGCCCACCTGCTTCTGGCAGCCAGTTAGGGATGAGTGCCCAGGAAAATCAGAGAGTAGGAGCTAGAATTCCAAGAAGCAAAGTGGAGATAGTGAAGTCCAGTGAGAGGACAGGCCTGCTGGAGTCAACAGCTTCAACAGTGACCCATGTACGTGTTTGCTCAGGGGAAGTGAATGGAAAAATCTGGCAATCCTTTTCCATAAGCAGTATTCTGAGGCCTCCCTGGGTGACCTGAGGCCCCCTCATCTAGAAACATGAACAATGGATGTGATCAGGACAAAGGTGAGGGGAAGTATGGGGTGCAGTAGTGGCCCATGGTGGGGGGGGTGGGAGAGATGACAGCCATAGGACCACAACTACTACTAACAATACTTACCTTAAAAAAAAAAAGACTAATACTTAAATCTACAAGGTTTGTGCTATGGTTCTGTCCATTTTACAGATGAGGAAAAGCCTGCCTGAGGTCCCAGAGCTGAGACTGAGAGGAACCAGGATTGAAATCCATACAGTTTGGCTCCAAGGATCCAGCCTCACCTCCGCTGTGAGCCCAAGCTCAACTATGGCCCAGGAAATGGCTGAGAACATAGAGAACATGGACTCTCTCCACAGTCTCTCTGTTCCTACTGACCCTATATCCCCAACCTGGAGGTTATTGAAGCTCCAGAGCCTCAAGGGGCCTTGAGCCTTGAGCCCAACCCTCCCTGGGATGGCCTGGCACCATTTCTGTTAGCAGCGTGGGGCTTCCAGTGAAGTCTCCATTAGCCTTCCCCACCCAGAAAGCAAGAGAAGGATCCCCCCCACCAGTACCAGCAGAGTGTTGTCAGCCCTGACTCAGCCTCCTCAGATCTCCCTGAGAGGCAGACAGAGCACCCCTTCTTCCTGTCTCTCCCCTTCAGGCTCCCCTGCCAGCAACCCCAGGTCATGTCATCCATCTCAAGGTACAGACTCCTCAGCTGTGCATTTCCAACGGAGCAGAGCACAGCTTGCCTGTAGCCACTGATCCCACATGTTATTCTTTGCCTTTATCTTGTTAGCATAATGTGCAGCTTCATTAACCAGCCAGATGAATCATTTAGTAATTGGAGCTAATGAATTTAATTTTCCCCTTTCTATTTTTTATAATAAAACAAAATCATAATTTGCCAATAGGTCAAGGAAGGCTCCAAGTTGCTGTTCTGAGTCAGTGCTAGGCCAAGAGTACAAAATGGCAGATAGCAATGGAGTAAAGCCTCTCACAGGTCTGCAGCCTCTCAGGCACTGGACCCAACTGGATCGGTTTCCCAGTTCTACAGAGAATGAAACCAAAGGCCCGAACGAGAATTCGTTTTGCTTTTTACTATGAGATATTCCCCTGATGGTAGCATTCCCGATAGGTGAGTGTGAAGAACTGGAGTAGCTCATGGAAAAAAAACAATGTGTACAGTGATCAAGGAAACTTCACGGGATCCATTCTGTGGATCATTCTATGGAGAACTATAAATGGAGAATCAATTTGTCTAAGAAAGATTTTCTCCCAAGAACACGTCCCACCTCCCCTCAGTCGAGTGACCTGGATGGATAAGGTAGACCTCCCTTCTCACCACCCCGTGACTAAAAAACGTGAGACCGGAGTGATGACCCATCAACACCGGAAGGAAGGCTAATTAGAGGAGCTCCTACCCTCCTTACCGCATAACTGAAATGCACCAGTTGAAGGCTCCTTGTAACTTGACTACCTGGCGCCTCGTCCCTGATTAACAGAGCCTGGCTGCAAACTAAAATGCAGTTAATTTATTGTAAGTTTTATTAGGCATATAAAAGGGAAGCAGGAATGAGTAGCCTTTCGTTGCTCGAGATACATTTCGCCCGTGACTCAGAGCAGATTCCTCGTAGATTAAGCTTGTTAATTTCCCTCCCGCCAACATTCTTCTCCGCATTGCTGAAGCAAAAGCCACAGGCTCTTGTCTGAAATGGATGGGATGGAAAGGGCTAGGCCCCCTCCCGGACAACAGTTACATTAACCACTTTGTCCTTTTAATTCATCTAATTACATGCAAGGAGAAAGCTGCTGGTTTAGAGGCTCCGCTCCTCCTTGCCAGAGCGCAAGGCTGCTGGGCCATTGCTTTGGGCTTTTTGTTGTCTTATTAGGGGTGCTTTTGTTCAGAGAGATGGTTAAAGCCATTTTCAGCAGCCAGCGAGATGAAGCAGTTTCAATAAGGATACAATGTACTTGTTTAAATTACCTTTCAAAATGCTCACAACCATTAAGGGGGAGGTGCTGCAAATAAAGTTGGATTTTTGTTATAATGTTTTACCCTAATAACAGCTTTTATTTTATTATAATCCATTAGTTGACAATATTATTCTATAGATTATTAGGCAGCAATTTTGTTATTTTATCACACTTTCAGCACTCACTCACCGGGCCAGGATCCACAAATCTCAGTATAATATGCTTTCAATTTTGTTAAAATCTCTATTTAACTGGTTTGGCTGCGGAACATCTTGGCAAATGTGTTTTTAATTTCGTTCTAATTAACTTGACAGTTGACAGAACTCGGCAGTGGCGTGATAGTGTCCCCTTTTTCCAGGGTCCCTGCAGCTCCATTCCTGGGGTCCTTTTTTTCCTCTCTCCGGTCCTAAACAAGCAAGATGTCAGAGGTAACACCAAGAAAAGGGGTCTTTCATCTCTGTCATTTTTTAAAAACCAATTTTTAAAAATTTTTAAAAAACCAATTAAAAAAAAATCTGGCTTTCTTTCCTCTTTATCTGTAAAAAGAAGGTCATTGGTTCTGCGGGGTTTCAAAAACGGCTTGTCCCTATAGATGTGAGTCCTCAAAGATAAAATGAAGGCAAAGCAAGTGGGGAGGGAGGGCTTTTTTTTGTTGCCCACACGGGAAGCCGGGTCCTTCCCAAATAGATGCCATTCTCTTCCACTGGTCCATTCGGAGTGGAGAAGAAGCTGTCAGTGCTCTGCTTTGGGTGGGTCTGCCCTGGGAAGAAGAGCAGCTTTAAGAGAGTTTACCCTTGCTCTTTAAACAATTCTAAATTTTCTCTCTCTCTTATCTGAGGAGGTTGGCTCTGGCAGTCTCCCTGCAAGTGCCATCTGCTTCCTTACTTCTAGAATCCTGCAACGTCTCAGAACAGACTTCTCCCCGACCGTGAGCGGTGTCAGCAGGGATGCAAGCAGTCCTCGGCCACAAGGCAACACTTTTTTTTTTTTCTAACCATCCTGACATAAAGGTAAAGCAAATCTCTGTAAAAGGAATCCAATCTTCCATACGACTTTCCTTAGACAAAGACATGGGCATCCAGGAGTCTGCATGGAAACCTCTGGATGATTTGAAGCCAGGTTATTGAAGGAATATTCACAATTTCTTGTGAATTTTGGGTGCCAGCTTCTCGCATCAGTTCTCTCCCTTATTCTCTCTCTCTGTCTCCTTGCCTTGCTCAGATGACATGAATTTTGCCCATAACTGGAAATTCCCTGATTCCGCACTTGTATTACTCGTTATGCTTCTGTTCAATTATTAAGAATGTCAATCCTACCAGGACCCTCAGAGATGAATCACTACAACATCCTGCTCACATTAATGACAAAAACTCATGGCTCAGGGGACTTGGGACTTGCCCACATACCAGCCAGCAAGGAGCAGACTGAGACCACATGCGGGTCTTCTGACTCCCAGCCCATGCTCTTCCTTGAAAATTTCCTTGGAGAAGGTTCTAGGGTCTTAAAAAAAAAAATATATTGATATGGTCTTCTCGTCTAGTCTTTCAATCTGAATTCTGACTTTTCATTTTTATTCAAAACAAGAATATCGTTACATAATCATAAACAATGACATAAACCATTAGACCAAAACAAAGCATTTGGTGTGTAGATTTTAAACTGATACTATGTTTCAAGCAAACAAAACATAAATGCCCAGACCAGTGATTTTCAAGCAAGAGCCATTTTCTCCCCCAGAGGACACCTGCAATGTCTAGGGACATGTTTGGTTGTCACAGCTGCGGAGGTTCTCCGGGCGCGCAGTGGGTTGAGGCCAGGGGTGCCGCTAAACATCCTACAGGGAGTACACCGTGGCACAGCCCCTGGCCCCTGGCCCCTACCGCCACCACGACACAGAACCATCCGGCCGGAAATGTCAGCCATGCTGAAGGGGACAAACCCTGCCCTCCACCCTACCCTCAGGGAGTTGACATCTTACTCAGGGAGAGGAGAGATGGGCTGCCTTGCAAGGGACAAGGGGCGGGGCCAAGTCAGTATCCCAGGTCCATGATGAAGGCAAGACTTGAACCAACATTATCCTGACATGGTTCATCCTTGTTCTTCCTCCCTGGAGAGCAATCTGCTTTGGACCCACGTTCCAAGCTTCGGCTACATAACTTTAGTAATTGCCCTGATCCCCTTTGGCTGGTCCCCTCTTCTATCCAATGAAGTACAACAGGGGAGGCAGTGGATGAACTGGAGGGATGCCGAGCTGATAATGATAATGCCACCCCTAGTGTTTTGGCGAGGGTGGGGAGGGTGTAAGTCTCGTGATCCAGCAGGTGTTGGGTTTTTTTAAGGGGGGGAGGGCATCAGAGGGAGAGGGAGAGAGAGAATCTCAAGCAGACTCCCCGCTGAGCGCAGAGCTGGATGAGGGGCTTGATCTAACGACCCTGAGATTGTAACCTGAGCCGAAATCAAGAGTCAGACGCTTACCGACTGAGCCCCCCAGACGCCCCTCTCCAGCAGGTTTTTATCACAACAGCAAGAGTGTGTCCACTCAGATTCTAAGAATGTCATCCAATCGCCCCAGTATGGGAAGAAGTTCACAGACCCATGAGAATTTGGCAGGGGAGAGGGAGAGAAGGAGCATGAGAAGAATGAGGAAGAGAAGATACAGTTTGTTGGGATGGGTGTCCCGTCTCCCCGTCCCTCCTATTCCCCAACCGGGAATGGCAGCCCCAAGGTTCTGATAAGGGCCAGGGAGGCTGAGCAACAATTCTCCTCAGACCCCTTAGGGTTCTGGAGGATTCATGCTTCCTTCCAGGTCCCGCACAGGGAACCCTGCTGCTAGATACAGAAAACCACCCACAAAACCCAAAACCCTACTTTCAGATCAGAATATTAATTTGCACCTTAAATATCTGTTGAGCTACTGAAATGCCCAGTTGCCAATACTCTTCCCCCTCATTTTATTGGCATTAAATCTCCATATTCACGGCAGGGTAGGGGTGTATGCGGGAGAATAATTTCAGAGAGACGCTTCATTAAAAAAAAAAAAAACAACTTCATTCTCAAATTAATGCCAAAGAGTAGCAAAATGTTCTTCTGATACTTTGTCTCCAAAACGGCCCTCTGGTTTGTGAACATCTGTCAAGAACGTATATTTCCAGGGCTCCAAATTGCCCAGATTTTAACATCCAGCTTACATAAGCCACTAGAGTTTAACTACCACGCTGCTCCTTATGGAAACAGCACTAGAATAAAAGGGCGTCTGAATTCCTCCCCAAGGCACTTCATTTCTTCGGGATGATCATAGAGGGGGTTTTCAACACAGCGTGGCCTCACCAGGGAGAGCCTTCCACCCCACTGCCGCCATGTCTAGTAGCTTCTCCATCGGGCCGCCATTTTCCCAGGCCAAAATTCAGTTCTGCTGGGGGGCATTGTAGCAGGGCACGTGCTTGACCACCGAGCACCATGTGTGGCCATTAGAAAGAAAAGAAAAATCAATAGGGTTTCATTAAAACAGCAGGCAATCAGGGCCCAGCCCCGGCTTAATTACAGTTTCAGTAGCATTTGCTTTAATTGGAAGGAATAAAAGAAGTGAAGTGGAGTGAATGAAGAAATTAGCATATCTATCACTGTTGTCACATTGTCCTGTGGCCTTAAAACACTGTTCGCTCTTTCCTATCTCTGAAGCTGTGCTGAACCCTGGAAAAAAAAAAATCTGGAATGGCAATTAGCAAATCCTCAGACTCTACCTTTGTGAAATTCTAATTAAAGTCTTTTATAATCTTTGGGAGGCATTTTTTAAAACCTGCTAGATATGCTAGATACACTTTGCAACCTGTCTGTTAATTATGCCAGCACCATGATGCAGACAGTGGGGGAGAGGGGCAGGCCTCTCACACCATGTGTTTAAGGTGGTTCTGAGCTGGCTTCCGTAGCCCGGAAAGGTTGCAGAGACCTGGTTCTTGCTCAGCCAGGGGGTTCCCCCAGGGCAGCTTCTAGAATTCTTTCTGCTTACTAGACTTCCAACAGTTGCAGACCAGGGAAACGTCAGAGCTGTGAGATCCTTAGGCGTGGAACAGTTCAAACCCCATCCTGCCCCCATTTTAGAGATGGGGAAACTAAGGCCCAAGATCCCCCTGACTACCATAATGTAGAGCAAGGACTTTTTATCAGGCCTGTTTTTTGTTTTGTTTTTGTTTTTGTTTTGCAAATTCCAGTCTTCTCTCTACTCTCTCGATATTTCATCAGATGAAATTTCCCACTGAAAGAAAATATTGTCCTAAAAGACTAAATTTCATTCACTAGAACTCAAATATTTTTTTTTTAAGATTTTATTTAGTTGAGAGGCAGCAGATGCGTGTGCACAAGCATGGAGGAGGGGCAGAGGGAGAGGGACAAGCAAACTCCCCGCTGAGCACAGAGATGGAGGCAGGGCTTGATCCCAGGACCCCAAGATCGTGACCTGAGCTGAAGTCAGATGCTCAACCGACTGAGCCACCCAGGTGCCCCTCAAATATTTTCTTTCATATCATGTAATCCCGATATTATTTTCACATACCCAACCAGTGTATTATGTTAACTACAAAGAGGTCCTCCTTTGGAATAGGTTAATGGGTTAAAATCAGCCTGTGACTATGAGTTTGGTTTGGAAGTGGCCAAGGACAGGTTTCCCAGATTCTAGCCATTGGAGAAGGCACAGAGATACCAGAAGCACAGCCAACCTTCCCACTGGTGTGGATTCTGGAAAGAATGTCAAATGTCTAATAATCCCACAAATCTCACAGAGGTCATAGAGATGGCTAATAAAAGCTTCCATTTTGTGAGAGCCCATTTCGTGCTGAGTGGTCCCACGGAGGTTCTATTATCCCCACTTTAAAGATAAGACTGAGACTCAAAGAGGAAAAGTTTACTTGTTATTGGTCAAATAAGCCACAAGCTGGGCTTTAAACTCAAATTTGGTTCCCAAGGGCTTCTTCCACCGGCCACACGGCCCTCCCAAGGCCAAGGAGCAATTGTAGGGTAGAAGAGAGAAGGCCTGCAGGGCCCACGCTGTGAGTTCGTGCTTTTCCCGGCAAACGCTTGGCCCGGGTGGAGGCCCGCGCAGCCTTGCTGGTGAGGTCCCAGGCCCAGGCGGGGGTCCTTCCGAAAATTCACCCAGACCAGGTGCTTCCTTCCAGACCACGAAGGACAGGCACCAGTCTTTGGTGACAAGCTCCAGAACAGCGGCTCATTGTGCAGGGGAAGAGACAGGGCCATGTGGCCGGGGTGCGGGGCCGCCTCCGAGGTCAGAGGGAAGTGGCCGGGGGGACAGTAGAGAGAGCTCCATGCAGAAAATTACAGGGAGGAAATGATTCTTTGTCTCTTCACAAAGTGGTCATTGGGAAGCGCGTGATTGGCTTCTCACCAGAGCGTGACCAGGTCCTGTCCGGGGTCAGTCGTCAGGGCCAACTCCGTGGGGGCCCAGCGGTGTCTCCAGAGCACTGGGCGTGAGCCGAGCCAGGAAGCACTTACACCACAGCTGGTGCCGGCCACCTCCACTCTGGGCCTCCACTTCCTCATCTGTCCCCGCTCCGTGACATCTGTGATCTGAGGCACAGAGTAGCCCCCGCCTCCACCTGCGCTGTGGTTAGGACGTGGGCACTGTGGTCAGCCTCCCTCTGCAGATGAGGCTGCCGAAGGTGAAGGTGAGGGAGCCCCCTGAGTGTCACGGTTGGTAAGCAGCTGAGCCCGTAGGCGGGCAAGTGGGCCCAGAGTCCAACCCTCATTCCAGCTCCTTAGCATCCACAGCCCGCTTCTCCCGCCAGCCGTGGGGCTCTGGCTCTCAGCTGGCTGGGGGAGGAAGTGGCTGACACCTTGACGGGAAATGTGAAAGGTCAAGGAACTTAAGGCTGGGCGCCCCACAAGGTTGGAACTGCCCACAACACCTGCCTTTTGCCCCCTTGTTCCCCTCAGGGTTGTTTCCTTGGTTTCCCCTAAGAGACCACAGGCACCCAGGCCCCTGCTGTGGAAAGGCAGTCACGCTCAGTGATTAAGCCCAGACTCTGGATTCAAATCTTAATCCTGCAGCTTCACAGGATCACGACAAGTGACTTCACCCTGCTGTCCCCTGGTGTCCTCACTTGTCCTGGGAGACAGCCGTGCTCATTTGCCCTGGTTGTCTGCGGAATTCAGTGAGGGCTGCTGAGACCCTGACCACTGTCTTTCTTAGCATTCGGTGTGCTGGGGAGCACCAGATGACGTCTGGCATGGCACAGGGCTCCCACTTGGAGCAGAAGAAATATTGTGCTCCCAATCGGGGCCTTCCTAAGTGTCGTAGCCCCGCCACTCCACGACCTGGGCAAGTCCCTTCCTCCTTGGGCCTTCTGGACATCAGCTTCCCATCTTTTCTATTTTTTTCATGTGTTTGAGGAAGGGTGCAGGGGCGGGGGAAGAGGGACAAGTAGACTCCGTGCAGAGCGCAGAGCCCAAGGCGGGGCTCAATCCCACCACCCTGAGATCATGACCTGAGCCGAAATCCAGAGCTGGCTGCTCAACCAACTGAGCCACCCGGGCGCCCCCCACGTCCCATATTTAAACCGCGCAGGCGGGGCTGATCAATGCCGTGGTCTCTCCCACATCTGAAGCTCATGCTCTCAGGAGATTGGAGCCTCGCAGGCCACATCCGCTAGCGCCAGGAAGGGCCCCCTCTGTGTTCCGCTGCTTTTCACCCTCTTCACACACTGCTTCTAAAGCACTGAGGGACCCGCCTCCTAGGGCTGCATTGTGGCCTTTCCAACGAGAGGTGGAGGGTCTTTGAGAGGAGACTCCTCTTGGCACAAGTGAAATGCAGCCGCCACCATTAACTAGGACAAACACCCCCGTGCGTGGCTTGGCCAGGGGCACACATTCACAGGGCCGGTAATTAGAGGGGAAATATCCTTCAGGCAGCTTGGCTGCTGAAAACCATTTTCATTGAAAATATACATTTTGTAATTGTAAATGGAAAGATTACCTGTAATAGCGGTAACAGACCCATTTCCTAATAAGATGAACACCATAGCTGATGAGCGAAGCATCTGTATACAGCTACGTACACCATTTCTGTACCGCAGGCTGCCAATTTGTTTCAGCCGCGAAAAGCGTGATTTAGTGTTTGTAGCATTACCATCTGTTGTCGTTATTACAGAAATTATATATAAACCAGTTAGTAAACACTTTGCCGAGTTGTCTGTTGTTTTGATAATCACCCATAATAACATCTAGCATCAATATGGTCTTTAAACCCGATTTGGGAGTTAATGGAATAAGAGGAGGCAGTCTGTATATGCACCGGGGTAATGTCATTAGGAATGTTTGTGAAGAACAAATTAAATCAGTTGTAAATTGTGCTCTCAAGTCAGCCAGAAAACCAGTCTTGTTCAGGAGAAGGGATTTCTATTTTAACCTCGTGCAGAAAATGCACTTACGCAGATTAAAATAAAATAGGGACTTTGCCGATGGATGGAAGTGGTAATTGCTCACGCCTTAATGGCTTCCTGTTGGCTGTGTCACGCAGTGGGCACAGCTATTTTAAAAGTTAACCGGCACTCGGGGTCATACTTTCACTGATTCAGTCATTAAACTAGGCTAGACATGTCACTAAATGGCTGATTATTCAAATGATGAGCCTGCTCCATGGTTCCCCAGTGTCGTCTTTTGAACATGGGGATTTTCAGGGGAAGTTCTCATAAAATCAACAGGAGATGGATTCAAGTACAAGTCAATGGTAGCACGGGGCTGGGGCCGGCAGCCCCAGCGGCTCAACTTGGTTGCTCGGATATCTCCCGGGTTCCTGGAGAAGACTCTTACTTCTGGATGTGTCCAGAGGAGAGTCGTATTTAGACAAAGAAATGCCATGGGGGGAAGGAAGCAGACAGAGGTGGTGCCGGGAATCTGTAATTCCACTGACAGGCCATCATCAACATTCTAGCTCAGCCGGTTCCGTCGCCAGGAGGCAGTGGCCGGGACGGGGAGTGGGGCTGGGTCGCAGGTCAGCCTCCACAGCCTCTGCTCTTTACAGAGACACAGTATTTCTTCTTACTTAGCGCATTCAAGACCTTCCTCTTGTACATCCTCATGAGATCCCTGAAAAAATTACCAATACCCCATCTTACAGGTAAGTAGACTGAGGCCTAAAGGGAGTAGGCTTTCTGAGTGAGACCACGTAGCTGGCAAGAGGCCCGGTTGGGATCAGAATTCAGGTCTCAGGGAGGCCGGAATTCCTTCCACGGCACTAAGCTGTAGAGCAGATGGGACCAAAAATGGACATTTCCCAAGGCACTCAGAAGTCAAGAATATCAAAAAAGAAGAAGAAGAAGTCAAGAACATCCCCATGTGGGGGTGGAGGCCAAGAGGGCAGGAAGGATGGCAAGTGCAGTCTGGTGACCAGGGACCTGGTGTGCCTGGCAGCTGCAGAAGGTGGCTCTGCGGCAAGCTGGGGAGGAGGCGGGAGGAAGACAAGTGCTAGTCTGGACGTGGAGCCCAACAGGAGTTGGAAATGGTTGCCAAGGCCATAGGAAGGGCTGAGCCATCCGAAGGACTGGCCAGATGCCAAGGCTCTGGCCACATTTAGCTGGGAGCACAGAGCCTAATGCAGTGTTTTCTGAAGAGCAGACACCCTTAAGATAACCAACCACCCTTAAGATGATTTTCAATGGCCCGCATTACACACTCATTTACTTTTTAAAAAATGTTAATTAGCTAAAATATAAATAGCACATCATAGCTCTACTACAAAATCAATTTGGTTCTAAAGAAAATTTTTTAGAAGGAGCCTAAGTACAAAGAGTGAGACTATTTTTAAAATATTAAGTAGACAGCAGCAATACAGGTGATATATAGACATGGCAACAATCATAAGGAGAATGGCTCAAGTTTGGCCTCTGGAGTCAGGACAACCTTGGTTCAAATTCCTGAGTGATCTGGGGTCAGTCTTAGCCTCTCCCAGTGGATTTCATGGTTTGCAGCACGGGGATTGATGAGGACAGTAAGCCATCAGAATACCTGGAAATGCTCAACACTGGGGCCAGGCACAAAAACAAAAGGGCCCAGTCCTTTCTCCCAAAGAGCGCCCAAGAGATACCAACTCACCACTGACTGTCCTGGGTTAGGGCATGTTCGCTCAACAGTTGCAGAATCTGAACCCCCCAAGAAGCCAAGCCCGCCAGGGGCCACCATCCTGATGCCAATAAATGCAGTACTCACCCCAGGGGGGATCAGGTCCCCTGGGGCCAGACCCGGCCCCTGGATGTTCTAGTCCAAGCCCCGGTGTTTTGGGGTTTTGTTTGTTGTAATAAATGAGGGATCCGAGGTCTAGAAAAGTCTGGTCATTTGTTCAAGATCACACAGCAAATTAATGCCAGAGCCAAGATGAGCTGTCCCTGGGTGAGCAGTATTGTTGCTACCATCACACTGAATCATCACAACCAGACTCCAAGGAGAGAACCATCACTGTCCCCCTCATGTTCTCCACAGACAGGCTGAGGCACAGGGAGGGCTAACCACCGGCCCACAGACACACAGCTAGGACCCTGCAACAGCCAGAGGAGCCAAGCAGTCTGAGCCCAGATGAAAAGCCACCACGGATGGGCACACTATGCCCCGAGGGCCAAACCCCTGCCTGCTGCTTGTTTCGTAATGGCTCATTAGGTAAGAATAGTTTTTACAAGTCTAAATAAATGGCTGGGAAAAAATTAAAAGCAGAACGTTTTGTGACATGTTAAAAATGACACGAAATTCAAGTTTTCCTGTCCACAAATAAAGTTTTATTGGGACACGGCCACGCTCACGCATTTATGTATGGTCCACGTCTGCTTGTGTGAAGAGCTGAGGGGCCACAGAGGCCAGGGGACCCGAAAAGCTTGAAATATTCCCCATCTGGCCCTTCACAGAGAAAGTTTGCTGACCCCACCCCCCATACCCCCACACCCCCTCACTAGAGGGTCTTAGCGGTTCTGTACACAAAGCGAAGAAGGGAGAAAAGTCTCCTGAGTATCAGTATCATTGCAGGAGCATAATCAAGAGTGGGGAGTAAAAGGAAAAGAGGAACAAAAGCAAGAGAGGAAAAAAAGAACAATAGAGAAAAAAAGAACCATCAGTGTTGACAAGCCAAGAAGGCTGGTTGTGGACATGCTGCTCCTCAGACGGAGATCACAAAGGTAAAAGGGAGAAGAAGTTCTCGGCTTTGGAAATAAATCCCCCCCTCCCCCCCCACCCCCAGCTGGGCCCAGGGTGATCAAGGGATGGAAATCCACAGCCAAGTGACACCAGGAAGGAGCACCACTGAGACCAGGGGGCGCCGTAGAAATACTTCAGGTGCTTGAGTATTTTTCATAAATTCGTGTAATTATTTTAATTAAAAATCTTTCAAATATTAATGGGGGAGGGGGATCCAGAGCAGAGTTAATTATAGCAGCTTCACTCACCACTTGTACTTACGACTCCGTCAGCTTTTCCATTAGGAACTGCTGCTTTTCAGGGGAGTTATAATTCAACCAAAGAAATTGGCCACAGGCTGAAGCTTGACATCCAAGTTTGCAGGGTGGGAATTAATTGTTTAATTGATTTGAATATTCAAGGCCTGCGTGGAGCGGGGGTGGGAATCGTGTGTTGTCATTCCAGGGAGGGTCGGCCTACGGACCCCTGCCTTTCTGGAGCCCCCCAGTTATCACTGCCCCTATTAAAACCCCACCAGCCATCATCACAGTTCAAAAATATGTACCTATGTGTGCTTTGCACCAACAGGTTCTAAGTACCTTACTTAGCTCTTAAATTCATGCCGAAGTTTCCCCGCAAATGAGCTTCATTAATCTGGAAAGGAGAGGTTTTTGCCTGTTCATGTGAATGTGTTTTAAAATAATCCTTTTCGGTTTGGGTAGCTTCAGTGTACGACCTGAAGTAATCGCAGGCTTACCTTCCCTTGGCTGAAATCTGATCATTAAACCAACTTCACTGTTAGGGAGAATATCTGGCTGGAAAATGCATTTTATCCCCGAAGAATATGCCATATTAGTGAGAAAATTACTCTAAATGGGAACAAAGCTGACAACTGCTGCTTGCGGACTAATGGCCTAGTGTATATATCGTACCCAAAAAGCATGTCATCACCCGGCTGTTGAGCAAATCACTGGCATGAGATTCTGGTCGGCAGAAATGGGACATTACAGATGTCGGAAAGGTTTTAGGGATTTTGGTGGGTTTCTCCCTGCTCCTTGTATTAAAGCCCACGGACTTGGTGTCCACATAACGCGAAATCCAGGGGAGCACCGTGCTGGAGGCGGCTGCCAGCAGGTAGAAATGCATCCTATTCCTGCTTCTCCAGGGGATTAGTCAGGAGCCGGTTAGTGCAAAACCGCATCCTGTGAATGGCCGAGTATTTTCTCACCCACTGCAGAGTTGTTCAACTCAACCTCTTTAGGGACTTGGAGGATGCCCTGGAGCCCCACAGACCACACGAGATGACAGGCCAACGACCCCTTTTCCAAGGGAGAAAAACCACATCACACTAAATGCAGCGGCGGAGGGGAGGGAAGGAAGACTACGACCCTAAGAAGTCTTCAAGATCAAAATGGGAATGCTGTGATAAGGAAAAAATACATGTTTGTTTCCTTTCCAAGCTTGATACTATCTTCCTCATGAGAACGGATTCAAATTTAGGGCCATTTTCTGTTCCTATTAAAGGGGAAAGTGGTATCCATTTTAATAAAGTCCAAGAAGACTCATTAATAGAATGCATTTTCCACCTGCCTACAAACAAAATGGAAGTCATGTCGGCGACTCAGACCGTTCATAGAGAAGGCACCCCCGTGCTCTGTGTCTCTTGAAGGAGGGTCTGCAAAGTGTGTGGATTTCACTCATCAGTGGCATTTCAAAGGAGCAAAGAAAAAAAGAGACAAACCAAGAAACAAGCGCTTCACTAAAGAGAACCACCAGACGGGAGGGGGCGGGGGTGTGGAGGTGTGATAGGTGACGGGGATTAAGAGGTCACTTATCTTGATGAGCACCAGTGATGTAAGGAAGTGTTGAATCACTATACTGTATACCTGAAACTAATATTACACTAGATGTTAATATACTGGAATTAAAATTAAAAAAGAAAAGGAAAGGAAAAAGGAAAGGAAAGGAAAGGAAAGGAAAGGAAAGGAAAGGAAAGGAAAGGAAAGGAAAGGAAAGGAAAGGAAAAAAGAAGAGAAGAGAAAAAAAAGAAAAGAAAAAAGAAAAGGGCGCCTGGGTGGCTCAGTCGCTTAAGCACCTGCCTTCAGCTCAGGTCATAATCCCAGGGTCCTGGGATCCAGTCCTGCATCGGGCTCCCTGCTCAACAGCGAGCCTGCTTCTCCCTCTACCCCTTCACCCTGCTCGTGACCTCTCTCTCTCTATCTCTTGGATAAATAAATAAAATCTTAAAAAAAAAAAAAAAAGAAGAAGAAAAGAAAAGGGCCAGAACACAGAAATTTGGATTGGTAATGCCCATGAACCATAGGATAGTTTTCTAGCACCTGAAATACCCACACACTGAACTAAAAAGGAAGATAAGTGACCTGGGGCAAAAGCCGAGGAGCAGAGAATCACCACCCTGCATGTACAGGGAGAGGGGGCACCAGCCACTACCCAAAGTCCTCACTGTGGGCCCTCACCCAGGGACAGCTGGTACCTCCAAGAAAGTACCATTTCTGTTCTTCTTTCCACCGACCTGCAGCTCTGGGCGCCAGAAACAAGCATTTTGCCTGCATCTGCCCTGAGAATATAGATATCCATCAGACTCTTCAAGTTCAAAGCCCCACACCTTTTTCAGTCCTGTAAAGAATACATTCATTCTGTTGGAAGAGCTCAAGTCTCAACATGTCTTAAGAAACCCTTAAATAAGAACCCTGTTTGTGATCATGTGAGATTCAAGCAAACAGAAAGTTGGTGATGAGATAATTACTCCACTCATACTTCTTGAGCTCCGACTATGAGCAAGGCACTGTTCCAGGGACAGCAAAGGCTAAAGAGCATTTAGAAGAGGAAGATTCTACAGAAGATAATTAGTAACGCAAAGCAATATATCATAGGATGTTCAAGCTGGAAGGAAGGTTGGCAGCCATTTGGTCCAATGCGCCCATTTTACAGATGAGGGATTAGAGCCAAAGAACTGAAACGGCTTGCCTGGCTTGTGGCTGAATCAGAGCCACAACTGTTTCATTGATCATATACTTATTATATTATATAAAACCAATATAATTATTACTGTGGGCTATGCATGCACTCAGTTTCCACACAGTCTTTGAAACCACCCTACAGGGTAGGGAGTATTCTTCTCCCAATTTACAGGTGAGGAAACAGGCTCAGAGGGTTGTCATTTGTCCCAGGTCACACAGTTAGTCACAGAGCCCCCCCCAAATTCCAACCCAGCCCCATCTGAGCTATATTTCTCATCCATTAGGCTCGGCAAAATACAAGCATAAAGTGTCTTCCATGCCCCCCATCTGCTTGGGAAATACCAGTTCATCCTTAGAGACTCACCGAGCTGATCTTGTCTTCAGTGCAGCCTCCCCCCCACCCCAGCCCTTGCACGGATGCTCTCCTCTCTGTGGGCTTCCTCTAGTAGCCTCCATCTCACGATGCTGGATTTGTGTCTCTGTCCGTGCTCCATACCAGGTCCTGCCTCCTATACCCCCAGCCTGCAACACTGGGCTTGGCATACAGCAGGCGCCCAGAAAATATCCGCTGAATGAATTCAGGGAATCCAGCATGCCCGGACCCTACTGCCACTCCGTTCTGGTGGGGCACAGCTGCCTTCGCCTTCAGGTCCAGCCAGATCTCCCACCCATACTGTACTCCGGGCAGGTGCGGGGTTGACACAAACTCCCCAGTTTCCTTCGGCTCGTGGCCTTTCAGAGGACGCAGTTCTTCTGTGTCCTTCCAACACACATACATAGTCACTAGAAGCCAAACCCCCTCCTTCAGGAGACTCTTCTTGTCCCCCACCTCTCCTCTCCCTGGAGCCCACCCCCTCCTTTCCAGCCTCTCATATATAGCCATGTTGACCCTCTCTCATCTCTGTTTTCATTCTGAATGGGAAAGAAGGAGAGCCCCAAGAGAGGGAGGAAGAGGCTCTTTGGAGGCCATGGTTGGCACATCTACCATACAACCAGATTTTAACAGTATCGGGATGGCCTTCCCCTAGTTCATCACTTGAATACTCTGATGCATCTTGCTCTGACCTTGAGTGGCATTACCAAATATTACCAAATGCCCCTTTCGTTATTTTGACTTCAGTGAGTTCCCAGGAAGTGGGGGGGTCGGGGGGGCAGCGCTTAGCAAGCAGGAAATACCATCCTATCACTTAATGAAACCCAACCAGTAATAAAAGCAATTTAATGCCACAACTTTGATCTGTTGAATGATTTAAAAGGCAAAATTTTAGAAAAAAATATTCTTGACTTTCAAGAAAACCAAATGCTGTTATTCTCGTAGTGATAAATCATCTCCTAAAAACTCCAGCAGATTTAGAGCAAATACCGAAATGCATACTGTCATCAATGTCGGGAAGATTGAAAGCTCCTAAGAATATGAAATCTTAATATCATTGTCTCACCAATTTATTCAAGTATGAAAACATAAGAAAGATATTGACACTCAAACTACCAAAAGTATAATTGATTCCTTTTTTTTTTTTTTGGTAATTCAGAACCCACTTGCAAACTTATCATTCCGCTAGTTCTCCACTGCTAACACCATAAAATCCTAGATCTGGAAGTTTTCTAAAAGCTCTTGTTCACTGAATGCCTACATGTGCCACCCTTGGTTTTCTCCATTAAATGAACAGTGTTTGATGTAATCACCCACAGTCCCGAGAGGAAAGGATCATCAGCCTATTTTGTAGACGCAGAGCCTGGGTTCAAGTTAAATAACCTGCCCGGGTGCACACAGCTTGATGGGGTAGTGTCAGGATCCTAATCCAGGTCTGTCTATGCACCTTCCAATCCAGCTCTGTCACCTTAGAATACACTGGGGTTTGGGGTGAACCATTACCAACCCTGATGTATCCTGGGATATTAATTTTTTTCTATTGCGGCAGGGGGGAGGGTTGTTTTGTTTTAATAAATCTTCATCAGGCGGCTTACCTGTCTCTTTTGCTCACTCCTTGTTCTCACTTCTCCTGTCTGTCTCAGGGTTCCAAAGAAGAATGGTCTGAACTTCCTGGTTTTTGAGACTCTGGGTGAACAGGATAAGGTCAAGGCCACCTGCTGGAGACATGAAATATGGTGACACCAAAGGTTTCAAAGGTAGCTCCATGTACTTAATGGTAACTTCCCAAGATTTCACTCTTCTACCAGATCACTGGGACAAACCCCAACTTCCTGACCTAATAAGCCCACCAAGGACCCACAGCATCAGCAGAAAGGAGAAAGCAAGGAACTGTACAAACATGAGGGAAAAGGGCCAGTCACAGCAGGAATTTAAAAATGCAAGTTGAAAAACTGAAAATAAGATACTTCGCCTATCAGATTTGTTCTTAAAATCTCAAAAATAATAGCACTACACGCTGAAGAGGGTGTGATAAACTCTTATACTTTGCTTGTGGGAACATAAATTAAAACACCTCTTTTAGAAAACAATTGAGGGATGCATATAAGAACCTTAAAAATGCTCACCGCCTGAATTAATTATTCGTTTGGGGTCTCTCACCCAACCAAATAATCTAAAATTTTAAAAATGCTTTGTTTACTACATTGTTTAGTGAAATAGTATTTATAGCAACATATATACACAAAACATCAAATAACCCCAAGCTGTAAGAATAAAGAATGGTCAAGTAATATGTGATACATACACATAAAAAACAGGATAGAGTAAAATACGAGGCAACTATGAAAACTGTTCCTGTAAAATTGTGTGATTCAATTTTTTTAATTACACGAATGTATTACAAATACATGTAAGAAAAAAAGTAAAAAGAAATACATTAAAATCCTAACAGTGACATTCCCTAAGAAAATGTATTATTTTTATTTCTTATATTCTTTTTTTACCTTTTTACATTTTATTTTTGTAATAAAAAAATAAGCCTTTAATATTATGTTTACACAGCACTTATGACAACATGGCAATAAGTATGTTATTATATTAGTGGGAAAGAAAACAGAAGCATAAAAAGAATATGATTTCAATTTTGGCATTAAAAAAATAAAGTCATCAAAAAATTACAGTGGGGGGATAATGGGTCATTATACTTTGTCTATTTTTCCATATTTTCAAATTTTTACAAAATAAAAGTTTTCATAATTATTAAAAAATCTTTATCATTTTGAAAAGTGGCTTTATTAATCTTTGTTGGCCATAAAGCAGAAACTAAAACTGCTAGCCAGAGGGGCATCCTTGAGGAGGGATCTGACGTGGTTCCCACTCCCTTTGTTTAAAAACAAAACCAACCGGGTGCCTGGGTGGCTCAGTTGGTGAAGCGTTTGCCTTCAGCTCAGGTCATGATCCCAGGGTCCTGAGATCAAGCCCCACATCGGGCTCCCCACTGCACGCAGAGTCTGCTTGAGATTCTCTCTCTCTCTCTCCCTGTGCCCCTCCCACTCATGCTCGCTCTCATAAATAAATAAATAAATAAATAAATAAATAAATAAATAAATAATAAATAAAATCTTTTTTAAAAAGTAAAGAAAAAAAAAATTCCTATTTCTCACTTTAGCAGGAGAATGAATCCTCTCTCTACCCAGCCCCAAATCCATCCTCCTCCCCGCCTGGGCCCCTCAGCCAGCAAACTGAATCGCTGAACTCCTGACGTGAAGGCCGTACTGATTGGAACTTACATTGAGGAGTTATGCCAAGAGGTCATTATGACATCACCCGGGCCTAACCCTGCCCTAGCTTATTTTGCTTAAAGAAAAATTCTTATGATTGCAGCAGATCAAAGTTCATTTCCGTCTGAATAAAGGCAGTGTTATATACTGAACAGTCAAGACTGTGGACACGGGGGCTTACCTCCAGCACCCCCATCACACACACACACAGACACACACACAGTCTGATAAGTGGGAGTCATTATTTGGCCTCTCCAAACTTCCAAATCATCATTTACAGAGGGGCCCCTCCCTCCAGGCACTGGTTTGAGTACTGAAGGCTGTCGGACCATGCAGAGAACTCAGCACGAGGGTGCCCAGCACATGGGCAGCACTCCATAAACACTGGCTAGCAAGAGGGAATCCCAGTTCCGGAGAGCTGCCTAAGGGCATCCAAGAGAAGGTGGTCAGCAGCCCCCAGGCTCGTTAGCACACTCTTGAAGGCCTGATTTCTCAGTACCTTAAGTAAGAGGTCAGGATAAACCAGTAGCCAAATAACTTAGCATCCAAACCAGCAATAGTTAGAAGTGTGACACAGCACTATTAATATGAAGGCAGAGACAAGTACAGTAAAATGGGACTATCCCAAGCAGACTGAGACAGTGTGCTCTCCCTGACAAAAAAACAGCAGTTCCTGCATGCCCGAGAATGTTCTGAAAACATCGCACATTGTGGTCTTTTAAGTCTCATACTGAGGGGTTAAGAGTTAACCATTTACTACTCCCGCTCAGAACAAGAGCCCAGATGACATGAGATAGAGGAGACACAGGGGTTTTGTATGCTGATTGAGGTATAATTTACACATAATAAAAAAAAACCTATATTAAGTATACTGTTGAAAGAATTTTGATAAATGTACATACCCGAATAACCACCATGAAAATTAAAATGTGGAACATTTTCATCACCCCAAAAAGTTTCCTCATGTCACTTTGCTGTTGGTCCCCACGCCAAGTCCCAGCCCCAAGCAAAAACTGCTCTTCTGTATGTCACTATAGATTAGTTATGCCTACTCCACAAGTTCATATAAATGGAATCACACATCAGGTTCTCTTTCTGGTTTCTTTTGTTCAGCATCATGTACCTGTAGGTCATTTCTTCTTATTGCTGAAAGTACTTCTTCTCATGGATATAGCACAGTTGGTATATCCATTCACCTTTGGTGGATATTCAAGGCTATTGTGAATAAAGCTTCTATGAATATTCTTGTATGTGTCTTCTTGTATACAAGAAATGTTTTCATTTCTTTTGCATAAATGCCTAGGAGTGGAATTTGGGATCATATGACAAGGTACATTTACCTTGTCAAGAAACTTTCAAGATGTTTTATAAAGTGATCCTTCCATTTTTCACTCCCACCAGGAATGTGTGAGAGTTCCAGTGGCTTCCAGATTCTCACCAATACTTAATATTGTCAGTCTTTTTAATTTTAGCCACTCTAGTGAATGAGTAAGGTATCTCATGATTTCAATTCGCATTTTCCTGGTGACTACTGATGTTGAGCTTCTCTCATACACTCATTGACCATTCATATATCTTCTTTTCTCAAATATCTTTTCAAATCTTTTAAGGTGCCCCTGGGTGACTCAGTCAGTTAAGCATCTGACTTTGGCTCAGGTCATGATCCCAGGGTCCTGGGATCGAGCCCCATGTTGGTCTCCCCACTGAGCAGGAAGTCTGCTTGTTCCTCTCCCTCTGCCCTTCCCCCTCAACTCATGCTCATTCTCTCTTTCTCAAATAAATAAAATCTTTAAAAAATTAAGTTCTTTGTCTTCTCATTATTGAACTGTAAGAGTTCTTTACATATTTTAAATACAAGATCTTTTCAAATATATATATATATTGCAAATATATTCTGTCTGGGATCCTTCAAAGAACAGAAGTTTTAAATGTTAATGAGGTTCAATTAACCAATTTTTTTATGGTTTGTGTTTTTGTGGCCTAAGTACCTTTGCCTACTCCCAAATCACAAGATCTTCTCATATTTTTTTGTAGACGTTTCAGAGTTTTAACCCTTATATTTTGATCCATGATTCATCTTAATATTTGTTGTGGTATGAGTCAGGACCAAAGCTCATTTTTTTTTTCCCCCACAAGGATATCAAGTTTTCCAACCTCATTTGTTGAAAAAGACTCTCCTTACCCTACTGAATTATTTTGGCATCTTTGTCAAATATCAGTTGTTCATAGATATGTGGGTGTATTTCTGGACTCTCTATTCTGTTCCACTGATCTATATTTCTATACTTATGCTAATAGTATAGTTACTTGTTTACTATAGGCTTACAGTAAGTCTTAAAAAAAAAAAAAGCCTGTGAGATTTTTGGCTGTGATTTCACTGAATCAACAGATTTATTTATTTGGGGGGGAACTGACATCATAACAATATTGACTTTTCCTATCCATGAGCATGGTATGTCTCTTCATTTATTTAGTTTCTTTAATTTCTCAGTAACATTCTGAGGTTTTAAGTAAACAATATACTTCATATTTGCCCCTAAATATTTAGTGTTTTTATGCCATGAAAAAGGTATTTTTACTGAATTTTTCCATTGTCCATTGCTAGTGTATAAAAATACTATTGATTTTTTAATAGTGACCTGTGTCTACACTTTACTATGAGTTATAGTAGACTTTTTATCAATTTCTTAATATTTTCTGCATAACAGTCATGTTAATAGAGATGGTTTTACTTCCTCCTTTATGCTCTGATGCTTTTTATTTCTTTTTCTTGTCTTACTGTACTAGCTAAGACCTTCATTACAATGCTGAATAGGAGTGGTGAGAGCAAACATCCTTGTTTTTTCCTAATCTTACAGGAAAAGTAGCCAATCTTTCACCATTATGTATGATATCCAGTGTACGTTTTTCACAAATATCCTTTAACAAATTGCAGACATTTCCTTCTGTCCCTAGTTAGTTTTGAGGTTGTTGTTCTTTTTTTTAAATCATAAATGGGTGTTGACTTTTCAAATATTTTTTCCATATAAGCTGAAATAATCATATGGTTTTTCTACTTTATCCTGCCAAGTGGTGATTTACATTGGTTGGGTTTTATTTTTTTTCCAAGTTTTATTTAAATTCCAGTTAGTTGACAGATAGTGTAATATTCATTTCAGATGTAGAATTTAGTGATTCATCACTTACATACAACACTGGTGCTCATCACAAGTGCCCTCCTTAATACCCATCACCTATTTAACCCATCTCCCCATCCACCTCCCTTCCAGTAACCATAAGTTTGTTCCCTATAGTTAAGAATCTGTTTTTTGGTTTGTCTCCCCCCTCCACAACGTTCTTTTGTTTTGTTTCTTAAACTCCACATATGAGTGAAATCATATGGTATGTGTCTTTCTCTGACTGACTTTTTTCTCTTAGCATTATATTCTCTAGCTCCATCTACATCATTGTAAATGGCAAAATTTCATTTGGTGAGACCCTCCTCCAGAAGACCAGTGCAGGCCCCCGTCTACACCATGTACATTGGTTGATTTTTAATTTTAAACTAGCCTTATATTCCTGGTATGAACCATATGATCATGATGTATTATCCTTTTTTTGTATTGCTGAATTCAATTTGCTAATATTTTGTAAGTATTTTTGCATCTCTATTCATGAAATTTACTGAACTGTAGTTCTGGTTTGTTTTTTGTACTGTCTTTGGTTTTGAATTTGGGTAACATGGACCTCATAAGGGATCAATTTGGCTAATCGAGAGTGGTAAGGGCAGAAACAGGGTTGGGAAAAAAAGATGAAATGAGCACATTTGTAAAACAAGTAGCCATCCATATGAATTGCCACATATGAACAAAAACTTGACTGGTTTTAGGTTTAAGTTCAATTTGAGTTTAAAAATCAGACTGTTTTTACTTAAAAACAAACAAAACAACATCCAGAAAAAGGGAGGCAACAATTCCCCTCTCCTCTAAGACAGGTGAGTCTCTCCAAGGTTCAGAGTTCAGTTCTGTATAACATATTTTAAGACAAATTGAACTGAATGCCAGGGTACTACCATCAGGATGATAAGGTGCCTTGAAATTATGGAAGGATTAGAAATGTTTTCCATGGTGAAGGGCAAGAAAATGCAGAGGAAGAACACACTTGCTGTCTTCAGAGAAAGAAGAACAGACTGGCTGTCTTTAGGTTTGTGAAGGGCTGTCCCAAGAGAAAGGAATTAAACTTGTTTCCTATGGCTCAGGGTAGAACAAGGGAAAATGAGTAGGTGTTGGGTTTCCGTCCACCATAATGATTTTGTAACAACTACAGCAACCTCAAAATTTGGTCTTGGACATAGTAAGTTTCCCTCCACTGCCTGTGATCAGGGAGAGGTTGCACAACCACTGAGGAAAGGGTGGGTAAAGATGCTGTACAAGAGATTTGAATCTGCTTTGGCTAAATCCTTCACATGGTGCCCCTGCCCTGTTCCACTGTGCCTGCCAGTTGCCCCTTGAACAAAAACTCTTCTGTGTAGCTTCTATACTGTATTCCAAAGAAAGAAACGGCCAAAATCCTTATACCTATGGTTGTCAAACACCAGGACTATTGCTTAATAAATTTTGGGTGAATTTTTAGAAATAGATAAATTTAATCTTTTCTTAGGAAGGAAAGATTTGCTCAATTAAAGGATTCTCCTTTATGCCAAGATTGTATCTTTATTACCATCTTTTGTATTAATTTTTTTTCTTTTATGGAATGGTGGTGATAGTAGATGATCTTGTTTTTATGTCTTTACCCAACAAAATTAAAAACTGGCAACTCTATCTCAAAACTCTCTCTCTTCTTTTTTTTTACAGTTATTGCTTTGTGAAATGCAAAGTCTATAGCAGTCCACCCAGCCCAGTCACCAAAAGGACCTCATCCTTGGATCAACCATTTTTATCCAGGCTAGATTTTCTTTAAGTGGGGTGACAGAGAAGCTAAGGAACTTTATCTCTAGATTTTAGCATGCCTGTGAAATACCCAAAACTGGGAATAGTTATATAGTTTTTATCAGGTCCTCAAAGGTGACCAATCTCTTATTTAGTCTGAGGATACTGAAATTAGGTTTTTAAAATGGATGGTTAAGTGGCTGGGCTGTAATGACCTCCATCCCAACCCTACAATTTCATGCCTCTGTTTTCAAGACCCCATGCACGGAAGGTTCTCTGGGCATGCATAATCATCTAAGCTTACTCACAGGTCCCTTCACAGCCACAAAACATTCATGAAGTCACTGAAAATCCAAGGGTGTAGAGAAAATTCATGCCAGATCCCTCTAACTTCATCATTTTACTTGAACACTCCAAACTCCAATGAAATCTCTTAAGTTTGTAAAGCAAATGAGCTCATTTCAAAATAGAAATTCTTGGGGCACCTGGGTAGCTCAGTAGGTTAAGCATCAGACTCTTGATCTCAGCTCGGGTCTTAATCTCAGGGTAATGAGTTCAAGCCCAGATTTGGGCTCCACATTGGGTGTGGAGCCTACTTTAAAAAAAAAAAAAGTAGAAATTCTCGAAGCCTTCACTTATTAAGTCACAATTATTCCTACTCTACCAAAATATTAAAAGGTGATGTCATCAGCATGCAAATATTTGAGTTTCCGACTCAGGGTCTCTGCTTAAATTTTTCTTCTATAGAACATACTCAGACCCACTTTGAAAACAGGCTTTCAGCCCCTGCAGTATAGATAAATACAGCCAGTCCTGGGGAAGAAGATTTCACGATGAGATTGCTTTAGACATTCTGGCCGGTTCTACTCTGAGACTACAAAGCAGTCCAGAAGCTATACAATGTGGCTTTTGTTCAAGTGGCAATTAGCAGAAATTATAGAACAGGGCAGTGTCATTGTGCAAAGGATTCAGCCAAAGTAGACAGAAACCAGTTTTCATTAGACCAGCCAAAAGCTGGAGAACCCTCTTTTAAAAAATTAAACAAGCTCTCAGCCTATTTGCTCCAGTTATAACGATGCTGAGAAGTGTGCTTCCTCTCGCTTACAGATAGTACCTGGAGGACACTCTGAGGGGGAGCTTTCTAAGTGTTGGGTCTTTGATTGACAAATGTATTCAAGGGGAAATTGCTGGTGTGATTTTATTCATTATTAGGGAAATGAAGGAGCTGAATTGTGCTGTCTTGTAGCTCCTGTGCCAGTTATAATGGTATCTTTGGTTATTTTATTTTTAATCAGACATTAGAGTATGGAGATCCATTTTGGTCCCTATGTGGCAGGAAGGAGAGAGTCTGCAGACAGAGATCAGAGTAATTAAAGGATAAGAACAGGGATTTGTGCATGGCAAGTCATAGGACCTCTGACTTTAGGTAGCTCAAGGCTCATCTGGTCTACTTGTTAGTCTTAGTTCCGTCTTTTTTATGCTATTAAGAAATTAACCAGTTCCTCCTTGTGAGCAGCATCCCTTTGTGAACTTGCAGAGAATGACTATGCCCAACCACCCCAAGTCTGTTTAAACATGATTTCTGGGCTCCCAGACCCTCCACCATCCCCTTCATTTCCTCCTGGATGTTCCTATCTCTCTCATCATCCCACCTAAAATAAGGAAACTTAACCTAAAAAAAGGAAATCCTAGGAGCCTCTGATAACCACTGTCAAGGTTTTCAAGATTCAACTGTAGGAGGATGTTCTGGACTCTTCCAACTTCACAAGGGAGATTCAGCAAGACAAGGCCTTAAACAATTCTTGCTGTCTTATAATGAGCTCTCAATTCTGTAGGACCTCAGGAGTGGCAGCTTCTTTCTCCTCATGTGCTAGAGTTCGTGAGGCATTGCAAAAAACCCACAAACCCAGGGGTCAAGAGCCTGGGCATAAGAGCCAGCTCTGCCCACACTTTCCTGAGTGACCTTAGGGATGGCATCCTGTGCCCCTGGGCCAGTCCCACCTCTGGGGTCCCAGAGGGGCTGGACTCCTGAGGTTCCCAGTGGGGTAGGGGCAACTGCAGAATCATTGCTCACAGGGCTCAAGAATCCCTATACTTATGGAGCTTTGTTTAGAGATGAGATGAAAGCATAGCTATCATCCCAGGAAAAATTTGGTGTTCAAAGGCATTCTTGGGCTGGAAATAGACAGGACGAGATGACTCTCAAAGTCCTGAAGTTCCTGGCCCCTTAAATACCCCATAGAAAGCAGAGTCCTAATGAGATGGAATGATTTCTCCAGGTCTACTCTACCTCTAGATGAGAATTTGGAGAATTCACTACATGAATGAAACCTTCCCACTCTGGCATGATGCTTCATTTTTTTTTTTAAATAAAATCAAAAAATTAAAAGTCAAATGTAAAATCTTCACCCTTAAAAGGTATGTTTCGTGGTGATTCTTACAAAGTGAAGGTGAAGTCCTGCATATTTTGTCAAATCAAGCTCCTTTTGTCTCCATTACTTTAGATGGTTTATTACAATGGTAAAGGGCTCAAGTTTTGAGACCAAACAAAACTTACTACTTACATAGCTGTGTGACCTCAGGCAAGTTGCTTGAGCCTCTGAGCCTTAATTTCCTCACCTGTAAAATGAGTGTAAGAGTCTGGGCCTCACAGAAGTGTGGTAAAAATGAAATGAGATGCTCCCTGTGAAGTCCCTAGTATGCCTGCCCCCCCCCCCTGCCCAATATCAGGCACAATTGCTTTGGAATAAATTTGATCATTTTTATTAAACCACATTTTACACTTTGGGTTTTCATATTACATGGCAATCAAGTCTTATTTTTTTTTATTATTATGTTATGTTAGTCACCATACAGTACATCATTAGTTTTTGATGTAGTGTTCCATGATTCATTATTTGCGTATAACACCCAGTGCTCATTGCAATACGTGCCCTCCTTAATACCCACTGAGTCTTCTGACTGAAGGACGTTTATACCTGATAGAGGAATCCAGCCTAATTCTCACAGTTCAAAGTGACAAATTACACTCTCGCAATTGCACAATTATGCTCCCAGGAAAAATTTCAAACTCAGCACTCTCTTGCCAAACTTTCAAGCACCCTTCTTTATCCCCTAGTGGGACACCTGCCCCTCATCCCCTCTCAGCTGGAAGCTCATTCTGGGTGAGGTCCTACCTCCTTCATCATTCATTCCCTGGAGCCTGGCCCTGATTACCCGGATCAACTCCCCCTTAAGGAGAAAAAGGGAAATTGGGATAATGTGCGGTGGGTTGGAGATGACACCAACTGCAGGCCAAGTTCTTCCCTTCCCCAAGCCCTGAATGTCTTCATGCACCTGGGAGCATATCTGGTGAGAACATCCCAGGCAAGGGGACCAACCGGGGCAAAGGCCCTGCCTACACATGGAAGGTGGCACTTCCCACCTCTAGAGAGGCTAAGGATCCAAGGTAGGATCTGAACTTTAGGTTCTGGTCCCATTGCTCTCTATTCTCGGGTTTTACTGCCTCCTCCAAATGGAAAACTTGGCTTTATTTGCACCACTAAAGTCGTCAGGAATGAGACAATCCATCCCTGAAGTGATGCCCCGTTTCAAAACATTGAGCATGCATACAAATACATGCAAATGTCTCACACATTATAGTTAAAGATCCGAGACAGGCACAGCAGGAAAGACTCACTAGCATGCTGTATTTCTGTTGTGATTCACAAGGAGCGCTATATTTAATTACAGCTTTCTACCGTAAATCAGAGAGTCCAGCGCATGGAAGTATTTGCTGGGTCTGCTTCCAGAAATTCAACCTATGTGTGAAACACAAATTGGCTTTCACCTCCTAGAGCTCGTAATCAAGGCTAACGCTCTTGACTTCACAGCTCGTCATCTCGATGGTCCGGAGAACCAAAGCATCAACATCAGAAATACCTTTCGAATTCTTCCCTTCTCACGTCCAGGCTAAAGATACATTTGGGAGGAGGTTTAGGGACCCGAGTCTTGGGTTCTAACGGCAGCTGTGCTGCGAGCGTGCAGGGGACCTAGAAAGCCACCACACCTCTCCCAGCTTCACCTTCGTCATCTCTAAAATAAGGGTAACAGGCATTTCGTCTCTCCTCCTCAGCCTCGGAAGGTGAAGCATTCTTCCCCCAGCCTGGTCCCCCAGTCTAACTCCCGTCTGGATGAGAAGAGAGAGAGAAAGGAGGCTAGTGCCATGTGGATTCCTGTGTCGTGGTTGTCATTGTGGGAACCAGAGAGAAAGTGTACCAAGCGCCCAGAGATACCGGAAGCACTGGGCACCAGAAAGTCTTTGCTGTGACCATCTCGTGCCTATCACTCCTGGTGGCCCCTGGCCTCAGCCTCACTGGCCTCCACAGGTTTGTGCACCAGGATCCATTTGCAGAGCTGCATCTGTTTCTGGCATTCTCCAGCAGGAGAAAATTCTTGCCTTTGGTGCAGAGTCGCGGTAATGATTCAGACACTGCTCTACCCTAAACAGATTGCAAATGTTTCCTCTATGGAAAAGAGGATACACCATAAAATGGAATGTTTCCTTAAGGGTTTGGGGGATTTTCTTTCTTATAGTCAATCATGTTTTTAAGCATTTAGGAAACAAATATAATGCATCTTTTTTTTTTTTTAAATCATGATCAAGTCAGTTCCCCTCCAGATGGAAAAATTCTAGGTTTTTTAAATTAAGACCATCCTATCTGCCTACTTTTCAAGGTTTCAGTGGCCTTTAGGGCTGCAAAGGGCCTTGGGAACCATCCCACTTAATGTCTTGACTTCCAGATCCAAAGACCTCCTGGTCTCAGAAGGATGAAGTGACCTACCCAAGGTCAGGGGCAAAGGCGGGATGATCCACAGGTTTCCAGATCCACAATCAACCATGCCTTCTTCCTTTGTGTGCTGCCAGGAACAAACGCCATGGAAATGAAAATGAAATCAGGTTTCTTTCCGTTTCAGTTGATCACCTACGCCTGGCAAGCTGGATTTTTAATACATTTGCAATGGTCTGACTTAATAGGTGGCCTGTGTGTCAGGTTGGAATTCATTCAGAGAGAGGTGCTGGTGAAATCCCAAATCCCTCTATTCCCCTGACACAGGAGCTTCAAGGACACCAGCGTGACACCAATCCAAGCAGAGAGGCCAAACCTGTGAAAGCATCATACAGAGTTGCCAGATGCGGCTAGTCATGCGTGGACTTACACTAAAAAAAATATTTGTTGTTTATCTGAAATTCGAATTTAACTGGGCATCCGATATTTTATCTGGTGACTCTAACCAAACAGACAGGTTTTAAAAAACACAATATTCAAATAAAAGTCTCAAATGGAAAGCCACAAAGCTCCAACCCCAGATACCATTTCATAACCAAACTGTTCCTCACATAGGCAACTCCATGTAATGCATTTCAGGGTAATTCTTGACAGAAATGAAATGATTTAATTAAGGTTAAAGATTCTCCAAAGTGACAGGAAGAGTCCAGCTAATATATATAAAACAGAAGAATCCATTAAGGAATTTAAATTTCAGGTTTCTCTCTCAATTCAATGGACAATCATTTCTAGATCACGTACCACGTGCTTGCCCCCTGCTCACTTCAACTGTGCGAAGGACATGGCTACATTTGCTCTCTACATTTCCCCAGCTCCCATGCAACCCTCGAAACACCATAATCTGGTTCCTACTCTTACTATACAATTGGAACCATTCTTGCTAAGGTATACAATGACCTAATCCAGTAGATACTCATTATCTGTAGTGTTCATGGTCAATAAAGTCGCCACAAACACAAATTAGCAAATACTAACCCCCTGCTCCTACAGGAAATACAGAGTTAGGTTCCTAGGAGCCTCTGGGCACATTTTCAAAAATCAGTAAATATACAGCTTTGTTTTATGTGTGTTTCTGGTGTTTTATGTGTCTTTTTTTTTTAAGATTTTATTTATTTATTTGAGATAGAGCAAGAGCGAGCAAGCGAGAGAGCACGAGTCTGGGGGGCAGAGGGAGAAGGAGAAGCAGGCTCCCCACTAAGCAGGGAGCCAGAGGTAGGGCTCGATCCCAGGACCCTGGAATCACGACTTGAGCCGAAGGCAGACGCTCAACCGACTAAGCCACCCAGGCACCCCTGTGTTTCTGTTTAAAGACATATTATTTAATATATATTGTGTATTCATTAACTTTGAACTCATGGCCAATAGCACTGTAACTCATGCCTGGATGAAATGTACCTAGCACAAGGCACATCACAGCCTTCTTATGCTTAGGGACACTGCACAGCACCTCACTGCATCTGCGGGCTTTTTAAGATCACCAACAAAAAGCACCAAAATGTGAAAAACATGGTGGCATTGATAGACTGCAAAGGACACATGTCACAAATGACCATCAACTCTGCCAAGCTGGGCGTTGGTCATGGGAGTAGTCCTCGCATTCCACATCTCCAATACCAGCTTCTCCAGCTATCAGGCTCCTGGTCCACCCCACCAGGCGCAGAGCCTAGGCCACTGGACCTGCGACTTCCCTCTGAGCCAAGATGAAAGAATTCTAATGGGAAGAGAGAAAAAATGTGAGACTTTTATTGTGGGACTTCAACGTGCCATAACTAATTCCCAGGAAGGTATCAGTCTCCCCATCTATAAATGAGGAAACCGAAGTACAATCATTTTTAAGTACTTGCCTAGGTCCCAACTTCTGAGTGACAGAGCTGGTATCTGAGATGACATGGAACTGCATCCAAAGCTAACCGTCAGGCCACCAAGACCTAGAGATGAGGCCAGGGGGTGTGTGTTTGGGGCCTCAAGACTGCCACTTCTGCTCTATCTTAATGCATTCAAGACAGATCTACAACACAGGGCAGAGAGACAAATCTCTGCCTTGTACACTAATTGTTCCTAAAAGAATGCCACAATTCACAAATGCTGATTTTGATTAAAATAATCAAGATGATTTCCTACTTCCAAAATACTGACAAAATAGCTTTTTTATCTATGTAGACAAAAAACTAACCGAGGATTATTTAAATCAAGATTATGTACAACACGCATCCTAATTACTACACGATTACCTAGCTAAAAAGTGGATATTAGTGAATGCTGTTTTCTGCTGGCAGTCAAATCCAAATTAATAGCATTCTGGGCTGATCTGGATCACAGATAAAATTAAATTAATGTGACTCCGAGCCAGCTCTATTTATAAGCAAAGCCCAACTACAAAGGGAAAAGAAACATTTTAAGATGCAAAAATATGCCTCTGAACACAAGCCAAACATGGATTTTTAATTAAAGCACCAAGATTTTTTTTTTTCCTACCAATTGTTCCTTTTGGATATGAGTTAGCTGTGTCAGGGCCAGCCTGGAAATTGGGTCCAGGATTCTGAGGACAGTTGAAGGTCAAAAAGCAATGGGAATGGATTTTCCTAAAAGTTCAACCAAAGGAGCCATAGATGGGAGTCTGAGCTCCCAACCTCCAAAGACTTCCCTCTGAGCCAAGATGAAAGAATTCTAATGGGAAGAGAGAAAAAATGTGAGACTTTTATTGTGAGACAAATGACCTAACTTCCAGCCTCGTCTTATTTCTCCAGGACCAACCATATCCTGGAGCAAGGACAAGACAGAAATGATCGCCTGGCCTGACTGTCCTCTGATGCAGAAAGACTCACGGCTCACAGGCCCCTAGAAGCACTCTGCACTCCTCTTGTAAAGGCATACTGACACAGACTTGTTGGCACCAGGCTAATGGTTAACAGGAAGCTGGGACCTAGTTGGCAGGGGGACCACACTCCGGTCGCCCCTGAGGTTCCAGTGTACAACTCGGCACAGTGGCTTCCCTTGGTTGATGGACTTATGAGCATGGAGCACCACACAAAATGACAGAGCGGGACCCAGCACTGCATTTGTGGACAACCAGGTTTGCGCCCTGGTCTCAGTTTCCAAATCTGTAAAATGGGCTCAGTTATCTCACAACGTGGTGGCCTGGGTGACACCCACACCCTCTCCCCAAGGGCAGGAAGGGTTCTCATCTCCATTTCTTGGTATCCCAGAATGCCCAGCAGCATGGTAGGATACACAACGGAAAGCCCTTCTTGGGTCCTAGCACCCCAACACCCTCAGCCCCCAGCAGTGGGGGTGCTTCATTCCCTACCCACTCACATGCTCTCCAGGACAGGTCTGCCAACCTCTCTGGAGGACCACACTGAGCTATCAGGGCTTTGAGAATGTTTGGCAGGTGGAGGGGAAGGGTCCAGCCCATTCTCTGGTTGGAAGTCAGCAATCTGTACTTTCCAAGAGCTCTCCCCTATACCCTACCCCACCCCACCACACATACACACTCACTAAAGATTGGGAAACACCATTCTGAACTATGAACTGATGCCCAATCTAAGTATACTCTATACTCTGGCCATCCTGAATTTCTTCTGTTCCTTCGTTATTCCTTAATGTTGTTGACCCCCAAATGTTTCCATGTGGTGGTTCTACTGCTGTCAGAAATACCCATTGCTTCTCCTACCAGGAAGCCTTCCTTGATAACCACCCCCATTCCTATCAAGATCTATTTAGGGCCCTTTCCATGTGATCCCAAAAGGGCCTAAAAATTGATCACCTTAGACTGTAATTATCTGTTGGCTTATAGGTTCTCCCTTCTAAAATGTGAGTCCCATGGGGAGTAAAAGCACCATTTTAGTCCAAATACCTAGTATTGCATCTGGCTTATAGTGAGCCATCTATATGGACCAAGTACATGAGGAAATTTATCTTAGTATTCCCCTAACAACCAACACAGGCCTTAGGAGCCCTAGGGCACTCCTCACTGCCTATACAACATTGCATAAACTCAGCATTGGCTCCTAACTTGACTGAGTGGTCTTGGCTGAGAACACACAGCCCCTTTCTCCACCCTGAGGACTTCTAACCAAAGATATACAGCAGGTTCCTCTAAAAGTAAAAAGAAAGCCGGGAGATTATCTGAAGTTTCCTCCCGAAACTTGGTTGACTGAAGAATACAATAGAATTGAAATATTCTACAGATAGATGCTGACACTCATATGAAAATGCTGACTTGTGTTCTTTTTTCTATAAACCACATGGCTCATGGCAACTCTACCTTCTAGGGCTGCAGGTCTCTCCCTGCGACAGGGGTTATGCATTGGTACCCAAGGATGTGGGCATCTTTGGTGCTCTTTTCGGTGGATTTTTTTTTTAAAGATTTATTTATTTACTTGAGAGAGAGACAGAGAGAG
This sequence comes from Leptonychotes weddellii, assembly GCF_054177405.1. Classification (NCBI taxonomy): domain Eukaryota; kingdom Metazoa; phylum Chordata; class Mammalia; order Carnivora; family Phocidae; genus Leptonychotes; species Leptonychotes weddellii. The sequence continues at coordinate 7,814,363 of NC_138374.1, forward strand.
CACGAGCAGGGGGAGGGGCAGAGGGAGACAAACAGACTCCATGCTGAGCGGGGACAAGGGGCTCGATCCCAGGACCCCGAGATCATGACCTAAGTCAAAATCAAGAGTCAGACACTTAACCAACTGAGCCACCCAGGCGCCCCTTCTTGGTGGATCTTTTGTCTAAAACCAGTGGGTGAGAAGGATCCCTTCCATTCTGGTCTCTACAAGATGGCCCCCCAAGCTGTGGCCTCACACCTCAGCCCTTTCTAGATTGTAGAAAAACTAAAGATCTGGTCTTCCAGCTTCCAGAGCATGAGATTTTAATTTGCTAAGTGTAGCTTTCAAAACACAGAGTGAATTCCTTCCTTCAGTTCTTGGAAGAGTTGAAAGAGAAAACCTTCTCAGTTTTGACAACCTCATTCCTTCAACTGGCAACCCTATTTTCAAACTTCCTGGGCAATTCATCTGGGATCAGGTTCCTTCCACAAGCATCTAAATAAATAAATGAACAAACAAGCAAGCAAATAACTTTATTTTTAATGTTATATGATTTTTTTAAAAGTCATGAACAAAAGACAAACTGGATATGGAAATATATATGCCAGACAAGAAAGCCACAAAACAAATAGAAATCCCTGAATGACAAATTAGCATGCAATCCTTTTCCAGTCCAACATCCAAGGACTGGGTTGGCCTTTGTGAGTATATAGCAGGGAGTTTGTAGTTGCCTTTGATTTGAGGGTTTTGCTTTTGCTTGCTTATTTGTGGGTTTAGTTTATTTGCTTCTCTGGCTTTTGGTTTTCATTTTTGCGGTCATCTGTGTGGAAAAAAAAAAAAGTCTTATTCTGTCATCTCCTTTGTGCAGGATCGGGGTGGCTCCTACGTTTGATACTGGAAAACACCAGCAAAATGTAGCAATGAGTGATGTAGACAAAGAAGGGCCATTCCCACTTTTGAAGAATCCGTGGCGAACCTAAATTCTTCAACAAGACGTTACTGATTGAGGACTGAAGTCGAGATGCCCAAACTTGTAAGCCACTGGCCAAGCACAGGAGAATGGGAGATGTTTCGCAGGTTTTCACGAGCCGTGCCTCTCACAACTGCCATCCACCAACAACTTTAAGAACAAACTTAACTTTTCTAAACAAAAATAATTTCATCATTTTGTGTGGCATTAACACCCCGCTACCTCGATATGTTGTCTATATTTTTCTTGTTGACACCCAACCAATTCAGAGCTAAAAATCCATCCTCTAGTTTTTCTGTGGATCGTAAATCATAAAAAGGTTATATTTTATGAAAGCTGAAGCTGAGAAGTAAACAGCATATTTATATCCAAAGAGTTTCATCCATTAAGCAGCAGTGACAGGGCCCTGTGGGCCAGAATCTAGTTTTCTTACTTAAAAAGCTTAGTTCTTTTGTAGACTCCTGCAGGGACCTATAACAGTTGGAATTGGGTTTTCTATGCCTTTGAGGCCTCCGAATGAATGTTACACTTTTCCATTATTTTCTTTTTTCTTTTGAGAAAACTAGGCTACCTGCTTATTGCCTAAAACCCACCCCCCATGATTGTACTGTTGTAAAATCTGTCTTCTGCTCCGTTCCTCCCACATCGTACAGACATCTCCAAACTTTGTTCAGACTCAGTGTCCAGCGAGGCTGCACTGCATTTACTGAGATGGGAGAGGGCTCCTTGTGACCATCTGGGTTGATAGATGGCACCCCAAATAAAACTTTGGCCCGAGGGCGACCTGACAGCTTTGACCTCCCCTACCTTACGAAAAATAAAAATAAAAAAGCTTAAATCTTAATATCTCCCTTGTTCTCACTCAAGAATGCCTGAAAGTCTCTTGACTATTTCACAAGATGGTACCTGGCTGAAATAAAAAGGCCTAAGTCGGGATCCTGTGTTTCCCATTACTGCCCACTATTAAAATGTGAGTATGCCTGCCCCTTGGGCTATTAAAAGATGCTGCACCTGCCCTGTCTGCAAATGGTGTCATTCGTGGTCATGAATCTAGATCCAGATCTATGCAGATACGGATGTAGATTTCATAGCACTATTACATCAGGCAAATAAGTCTAGGTTCAGAGTCAGCAAAATGATCACCCTGAAACTAGCCCGATAATCACTAACAATTAAGAAAATGAAGTATCTGAGCCTCAGTCCTCTTTTTACCCACTTCGAACATATATTTGTTCTTTTGATGTCTTGTGTGAATAGGGGTGCTTTATCTGACTGCTGATGGGCTAAACAATGCATCCGAGTTGTAATATAGAACTCAATTTGCTGGGACTATCATCTGAAAGGCCCGGACAATTTATCGAACACTGCAGATGAAAGAAAGAGAGGGGGAAAAAAATGTTAAAACTGACCACTTCTAAAATGAAGAAAATAGGGCAGTAAAGGGTATTGTAATATACTTTAATCTTCCTTAATGTAGAAAAATATGAAATGCCATTAAATCTTCCTTTGAAATGGATGTGGTCGCATGGCTTGAGCACCCAAATCTAGTTAATGAATCTATTGTCAAGGCAAATAAACAGGAAGGAAGCGGTGAAGGAGTGATCTGTGCATTATACAACTAATTCAGAAGATGAAAGGCAGAAAAATTAAAGTTAAATTCACATAAATATTAGAGCGAAGGAGAACAGTTGCAGATGCAACATAGGGAAGCCCTCGTCTCCCTTTGGTTGGCGTTGGGAACAAGCAGACACGTTCGGCTCATGAGCAAAGTCAGGGAAGATGAAAGTGTTTCAAGGGGCCCGATAATTAACATTTTAAAAGGTTTTCTTAATAAAAAATGATCTGACAATAATAGAATTTAATCATTTTATTTGAAAAATTAAATTGATTGCAAGCGTTCATTTGTGTGGAAGTGGCGTTTACAGAATTTGGATGACCTTATCCAATCTGATCTCCACTTTAATCACTTTAAATGGAGCCGGTATACAAAAAGAAAGCTGGATGCAACAGAGATTCAAAGGCCAGTGATTTGGGGGAGATTAGCGGTCCTCCACAAAGACCCACGGCAACCTGTGCAACCTGTTTCCTTTGTTGCCGCCAGAATGTCACTAATGGAACTCAAGCCATGTGACTGAGGCTGCTGGGGAGACGGGCTCTATCGGGGAGTCTCACTGGTGTCCCCATGCACCCCCAGAGGAAAAAATGGCACTCGTGGTCATAGCATCTTCTCCGCGAAATAAGGAATACTCCCGTCAAATTAACACAGTGCAGAGAATTCATCTTGGCTAGCCTTAATCTATGAAGGATGCAAAGGCTTACTACATAACTTTTAAAGCATCCTAAATGATCATTTATTCGAATATCAGAGTATAGGAAGTCCTGTCCACAGACACTGTTTAATGTTAAACAGAAAACTTCTTTTCAGGAGTTAGATACCTACTCTCTCCTTTCTCTGCTTTGGACGTTGTATGGGAAAACAGAGACATCACCTACCACCTGGTGCTACGTGTTTAAGAAAACAGTGGAGATCAACTTATATCCCAGAGCCCTAACTCCATATTCTTAGAACACAAGGCCTAGCTTGGGTCTAATGTCCCTGTGGTCAGATCCATGGTCAGGGGACAGATCACAGCATAAACATGGCTGCGGGACATATGGGAGATGGTTGGGGGGAGGGTGGCAATTCTCAGAGAAGCAGAGAATGGGCCTGGAAGACACCCCAGGATGCTTTTTGCACAGAAGCAGGAGAACACAAAAATTAAGACCATGAATGGGGATGCGAGATTGCCTAGCGGTGTGACCTTGGGGCAAGGGTCTCAACCCTTTGTGCCTCTGTTTCCTCACCTATAAACTGGGGTGATAAAATTCCCAATCCCATAGGGAGGGGCAATGTGTGAATTACATGAATTAATACAGGAAACACTTTCAGAATTGTGTCTAGCATGTAGGACAGGAGAGTATCCCCTATAACTGATGATTATTATCACCACTCTTGTGGTTTGCCCCATTTTTTTGGGTGAGGACACTGAACTTCAGAAAGGTTAAGTGCCTGGCTCACAGTTGTAAGACATCAGCCTTCTTCAGGCTACCGCTCTGCTTATGCTCCATCAGGGTTGGACTGATACGGGCATGTACCGAGCAGGCTAATGTTTGACAGTCTTCATTTGCTCCTCAACAAATATTCTCTGGTGCCATCACAGCCGTATCCTGCCTTGCTTAGTGGACAGGAGTCAGAAGGGAGGCCATGGGAGAGTGTCCCACTCTGCAGTGGAGTGGCCCACTCATCAAAATCAAGGCTACGTGGTTTCCCAGACCCACCCTCCCAGAAAGCCCTTCAGCTCTGGTCGTGCAGACTTGCCACCCACCCTAACAGGCTCTCCAGAGTGTCCCTTCCAGCTGTGCTCACCCCTGTGCCTGGGAGTCATGTAAGCACATGTAATTTCTCCATCACAGTACATTTCAGGTGATGGAAAGCCATCGCACAAGGCCTGGCGCTTAGCAGTGGCTCAGTAAGTGGAACTCATTTCTCTTCCAGAGGGAAAAACAGTCAGATACCTACAGGCTCCTATGACCCTGGCCCTCACGTACCCCAAGAAGAACCTCTCGATGCCAAGATGACCAACAATTTTGGATTGAGCACTAGCCAGCCCAACCTCACAACACAGTCTTATTGTCCAGAGCCATGGACAAGGGCAGGCTGCCCCAAGTCTTGCTCTAGGCTGGGGCTCTTCTGAGTACTCAGAGGGTCTTTATAATTTGATTCAAATTCATCTTTTACCGTACATTTTTTTTTTTATCATAACCACATGCCTGTCAAAATTGAACACAGTGGAGATACTCGAATGCATTAATTAATGTCGCAACTTGTTTTTGAGCACATCTCAGAATAAACAGTTTCCTTGAGTACTGTTTAATTGATGAGTATCCTTCCATTTCAAGGTAAGCTATTTTTTTAATTACCACTTGCAAGAAGATTTATTCACTGCCATGAAAAAGAATACTCTAACTTGAATTGGAGCTGAGGCTGCTATAAGCTGCAAAGGTAACTCACAGACCCAAATTTAAAACAGTTTTATGGGTCTTATTGATCAATTTTAAAATATTGTGCATTTGAACTTCTAAAATAAATTTATACTGGCAAAATGCCCTTTTTATCTGTTACATATGTTAGGGCTCCCAATAAAATTGTATTTGAAAAAAGATTAAAAGGCTCCTAACAAATTGCTAACAACAATAATTTTTTTTAGGGTAAGTATGTGCCAAATAGTGCATAGAACATTTTTAGAGGTTTGGTTTTTTTTTTTAATATTTTTAATAATTTTAAAATCGGTTATCCAAATTTACATTTAACTGAGCATTCTATATTTTATCTGGCAAGCCTACCCACATTCCAAACCAACCGACTTGCCATATTGGGCTATTTTTTGTTCTGCTTGCTTCGATTTATTGGTTTGTGTTGTCACTGTTATTTGGGGTTTTGTTTGTTTGTTTTTAATTGGCTTGCCTGTCAAAGCTCTAACCCTGGGAAGTCCTCAATTTCCTCACATGCATGAGACAAGCAATAGTCATCACTCTATCCACCTTGCCAATGGCGAAGACATCACATGATGACAAGAAGGAAGAATCCAAAAAAGCAGAGCCACTGAGCAGATGAATCTCTGAACAAACTCAGATGGGAAGAGCAAGGGCTTTCTTGGGGAAGTCCGTTCCCTGGGACATAACAGCTTCCATTTAAAAGGCTACACTGTATATACACGGACAGAAAATTAAGTACTTAATATGCAAACAGCCCCATTAAATTAAAGAGAAAGCCATCAGCATCCCAGCAGAAAAATGATGCATCATGCACTGCAATGTAGCAGCCTCCGCCACCTACTCGGTGTGTCCCAGGGAGGACCCTCAACCCCGCCAGGCCTTGGTCCCCCTTATTCCACGCGGACCATGGTGTCTATGAATGGGGTTAATACGAGGACTAAATGAATAATGCATCCCATAAACACTCAGTGCTGGCCCTGTTCCCTAATTAAATAAGGCTGTGCTTAATCACCTCCAAAGAAAAAAAATACATGTAAGTAAGCAAAAAACAAAGAGAAAAATTTGGCTTTACTAGAAATAAAATAAACTAAAAATGAAATTACACTGAGGCATCGTACTTAAGATATTAGCAAAGGTTTTCAAGGATTTTAATGACGTTATTTAAAAAGAGCAAAAAATGTTCATAAATATTCAACAAATGAAGGATGGCTAAATAAACAATTTGAGAACGGTTACACATGCAGAGAATGATTAAGTAAGCTATGGAATTTTTAAATAAAAGAGAATGGTTATTACATAAATTATGGGATTCCTCGCGTTGTACATTGTATGAAGTCATGTTGAATGACGTATTGTGCAGTAGAAGAATATCTAATGGTAGGAAAAATAATCACACTGTATCACATAAAAGCAGTTTCAAATGTTATGCACAGTATGATTGCATTTGGACCCATGGATATGAATGCAAATAAAACAAAGACTGGAAGAAAGTGCGTCGAATGTTAACAGGAATCATCTCCAGGTAGGGAGGTTGTGGGTGACGTTTATTTTCTTCTTTGCGCATGTCTATTTTCCATGTTTTCTGTAATAATGACCATATTATATATTTGTAACCCAAAAAAAAGGTTGGTTAAAAAAATGCAATACTGAAATACTGGGAAATATGGCTTAGAAGGAGATTACAGAATGTTCAGTGTGTGTGTGTCTAACAATCTCCTTCCCTCTCCTCCCCCTCCTCCCCACCTCTCCTCCTCTTTTCTCTCTCTCTCTCTCCCTCCCTCCCTCCCAGGGGGAATGGTGGGCTCCAGTTCCTTCCAATACCCTATATTCAATGAGGGCCTACAGAAGTCCTGCGTGATGGAGAGAGTGGTTATGGACTCTTGACATTCTATTTTGAAACATCCCACATTGAACATCTCAGGGGCACTCTATCCATTTCAATTGCTCCTTCAGCCCTCGCAGACAGCCTCCTTTCATCCCAAGGGCTGGGAGTTGCCCTTAGAAAAGGGGAACCCACCCTAGTTCCTGAAACACCAACAGAATTCAAGTTGGACCCTTCTAGGCCATTTTCTCTAAACCTATAGCAATCCCCAGTAACTATATTCTGCACTCGTTCTCCAAAATGAGATGTATCGAGCACCAAACCTCAGGGTACAATCACAGAGTCCTCAGTCAGAGGGGAACACTGACCCCAAGTTACAATTCCCCAAGGTGCAGGATGATTGCTGTTTTAATGGAGATGGGCACATAGTACAGTACCAGGGAAGAAGAGAAAGGTGCTCAAGCGTCTGGGAAGGCTTCATGAGGGGAAAGTCTGGGTACAACTGGAGGGTGCCAAGCAGGGAAGAGGATTCCAGACCAAGGAACAGCATATGCAAAGCCACCAAACACAAGAGCGTGGCATCTCTGGGGCCTTGTGGGTGTTCAATGTGGGGAAGGGAGAGATTCGGTTGGGCCAGCCCATGCAGAGCCCTGAATGTTCTATGAGGAGCTCCTGCTTTATCCTAGCCATGTTATGGAGGAGCTCCAGGACCAGCTCTCCACATGAGCACTCAAAGGTGCTGTTCCTTTCCCTGCTTCTTTGCACTGAGGGAGAAATCTCTCTCAAAGCCCCAGTTTCCAGATGGTCACTACAAAGGGGTTTGTCCAAACCCCAGGTCATGGAGGCTTCCGAGTAACAGCCATCCATCCCCCCACCCACCAGGAGAGCCACTTCCCAAACACCAGTCCGTAGGATGCTCACCGCCTTTTCTAGACCTCAGCAAGCCCCCAGCCCGGGCCCCAAAGGAGATGCTTGTCTGGACAGTGGCTGAAAGTCACCTGCAGCCCGAGGTCTCTGGTGGACTGGGAGTGCCCTCTTGCCACAACCCTGACTTCAGGGGGCCCCCTGGGAAGGCCTGTACACCCCTCCCCCCATCCTCCCCCAGGCCAAGGCATGCCTCCAGCAATGCACAGCAACTCTGAGAGAGCAAAACAAAGCCCCATCATTAACTTCTCGCCTGCACTGGCCCTGCTTCCTTTAAATCCAATTGCAATCTTCGAAGCCCGACACCGCCTGAAACAAAAGCTTCACTGATGCCTGGAAGATGGCTTTGGTGAAAGTAGAGCTCATTTCAGAAAATCAAAGCAAAGAAAAATATTGAATACAATTCAGAGGCATAATGCATTCTTATGGGCTTTTATGGATTTTATGTATAATTTCATGTAAAGTTAAGAGGCTGAAGCGATCTCTTACACTCAGCTCTATTATCAGCCCAGCACCAAACAATGTTCCACATCTTATTATGTTCACAGTTGACACACTATTAGAGAAATGTGCAGCTGTCTTACTCTGCTATTCATTTCCTCATTACTATTTTATAAATATATGATTAACAGTTATTGCAGCTGCCTAATTCACATTTATTGCAAATGCAACCCCACAAATGAATGCTCAAAGCAAAGAGATGTGGTTTTAGAGTAATTTAAATTTTACAGTTCCATTTACCCTGCCTTTTAATTTACTGCATAATGACCCCATTAGAATAAAGCACATCTGGAAGTTCTTTGGGGAACATTTAATTTTCTGTGGCTTCAGTACTAACAGAACTTCTACCATAAAGCCCACAGATGCCTTAAAGACTGTACAAATTTCCACATTTTATGCCAAGATGCCGGGTAATTGTACAGACGAGACAACCAAGCAACGCGCAGAGACATGCTTCCTGGTAGGGAAAAGTGAAGACGCGGACCCGAGACCCACTCTTTGCAAAGTTTGCATGTCCAAAACCTGAGATCAGCTCACCTACTTTTTGATGTCCATTCAGCCCCGTTCCTTTTCAGCAAAGAGGCCACCTCAGACTATGTGCTCTCCCTGGGGTCTCTCTTGCCTTTTACACACAACTTTCTCCTGAACCGTGTAAGGGAAAACGAGGCGATTTGTCGAGCTCCGGAAGCCGGGAGAGGCCAGTGTGTTAGCGGGGCCCGGCCTGGCCCTCTCCGGCGAGGCTGCAGAGGGCTCCGGATTCCAGCGGGCCACATTAACCGAAGCATCTGGAGTATTCGACATTGATTTGAATATTCAATACAGATCACTGCAGCAGAACTCATGGATGAGAAATAATGTGAATCCATTGCCATTGATTAGCTAATTTATGTTCTACAACTAATCGAAGCACAAATCTCATTAGCCACAGGTCAGTAAGGCTCGGAGAGAAAAAGACAATCATTTTGGTAGCCTAGTTGGCTGTGAAGACACAATTTGAAGCCCACCGGTTTTCCAGGCTGTTCTGCCCATCCTCCCACCTCTCAGGCAGACCATGAAGGGAAAGAAAAGTAGGTCTTGCCCGTGGCTTGGCCAGTCACTGCAAAAGAGATCTTCATACGTTATGATCCGAGATGCTTCTTTTATCTAATGCGGTAATAACAGACATGACTTTATTGCTCCCAACATACATAAAGCCCATAAGCTATTTAGGAGCCCAATGTTCACTGTTACCTTGTCCGTACTTTAAGCACTGGGAAAATGTTAAGTATTTTAGGGGGCGGGTGGTGAGGGGACTGGCCAAGGCTTTCTATATTCTAATGTTACACACATTTAAAAATCTCTTTGTAAAGCACAGAGAAACCATGCATTATCAAATTAGGTTTTGCAATTAAAGTATAGCTGCTGTAAGCCAGAAACTGTCTTCATTCCTTGAGCCCTGCTCAGATCAATTTGGGGCAGACATTTTTAACCAAACTTAAATATGGAAGCTGACAGGAAAATGACAGAGGGCGGGAGCAGAATCCTGCTTTAACTTCACAGTGAGACACAAAATCCTGGTACAGATCAAATTCAGATTTCTGACAGTAAGCTCCTCCAGCTCGTCGATGTTGCTGATTTCATTACGATGGCATTTTAAAAAGTCACACGGTTTCAACAGTGTTGGCATAAGCAGAAACCCAAGGCTCCCAGCAGATGAGCCTTCTGCTGGTCATGTGGCCCCTCTATGTCTTCTGTCACATAAGACAATAGAGCAAACCGGGACCTTTGCTAAATGACCAGTAACAGAACCCAAACCAAGATTTTTTTGGATAAACAAATAAAAAAAACAGCACGTCAAATTCCAAATGTTTTCACTGACCCACCTCTTCACGGTCATTGCCATGTCACACTGGGTCGGTGAGAGGCGTTCCTATCAGTCGGTCGGGGCATCTTTCAGGGATGTTAATCCACATTCAGTTGAAACAATGGACTAGCCACAGTTCTTCAGGTCCATTATACCAAAGAGCAGGGCATTTTTAACACACCCAGAAGGAAAGGTCGCAGAGGGTTGGGAGCCAAGTCATGTCATCTCTCCCTACTGGGGCCTGATCCTCATTTCACGGAGCGAACAGCCTTCACTCTAAAATTGCCCTAAAATTGAAAGAATACTCTACATTTTCATTGTCTTATTTTACTTCATTGAAAATTCTCTAGAACTGGGGCACCTGGGTGGCTTAGTCATTAAGCCTTTAGCTCAGGTCATGATCCCAGGGTCCTGAGATCGAGCCCCGCGTTGGGCTCCCTGCTCAGCGGGAAGTCTGCTTCTCCCTCTGCCCTTCTCCCCTGCTCGTGTTCTTTCTCTCTCTCTCTCGCTTGCTCTTTCTCTCTCAAGTAAATAAATAAAATCTTTAAAAAAGGAAATTCTCTAGAACTATGGATATTTCAAAAGACTAACTAGACACTGCTGCTGTCTTTGTCCTCAAAACCACTGCGTCTCCATACCTATAGAAAATAGAATGTCCCTGTCATTCCCTCCTATAGCTCCACAGCCCTACAGCCAGGTAAACTGCCTTGAGGTGGAAGCTCACAGACACCCCCCTACCACAGCAGCTTTATTTTTTAATACTAAAGAGTTTAGTAACAGCAAACACTGTACAACATGAATATCACACATTAGGTGGGAAGAGAGATTCCCAAGAGACCCCCATTGTCTCTCTCTCTCTCTCTCTCTCTCTGTCAAATAAACAAATAAAATCTTAAAAAAAAATAAAGAAAATGGCATTTTATTTTATATGGTCTTAGACAGTTTGCTTTTCTCGCTCAGCGTTCTATTCCTGAGATTCATACAGGTGTCTGTGGGGAGCTGGGCTGCATCCATTTTCACGTGTGCATAATGCTCCCCAGTATACTCAACCATTCTCTTATCAATGGACGTTAGGGTGGTTTCCAGCGTTTTTGCTTTTACCCATGGTGCTGCTATGAAAGTCCTCACAGCATGTGCCCTGCTACGTATTAACATGAGTCTCTCTGAGGTACCCACCAAAGAGCAGGATTGTGGGGATGCATGCGCTCAGCTTTACAAGACCATACCAACATGTTTTCCAAGTGCTTTTCCAATGTCCTCTCTCACCAGCAACATATATGAGTTCCCAGTCTCCACATCTTCACCCATGGGTGACACTGTCAGACTTCTTAACTTCGGTCAACCTGGCTGGCAAGTATAAAGTGCTAGACCTTTGTGGGGTTTTTGTGTATGTGTATGGATGCTTAAATATACTTATATCTTTATTATTTTAGGGTGATGAGTAATACTTAGGAAAAAAAAAAATCAAAAAAGAAAAAAAACTTCAGTGACCGCCTGTGTGGAACAAGTAGGATTAGTTGTAGAAGGTTATTGGTGGTTTGATAAAGCTTTTTTCCCCCAGATTTATTGAGATTGTATAAGTTTAAGGTGTACAATGTGGTGATTTATGTATACATTGTGGAATGAATACCACAATAAGGTTAACACATCCATTACCTCACAGAGTTCCTTTGTGGCTTTAATTTGGATTTTTCTAATTACAAATGAGGTTGAGCATCTTTTCATATGTCAACTGGCCAATCCTATTTATTCTTCCGTAAAAGGTCCACTCATGTCTTTCACCCATGTTTCTATTGGGGTTTTTTTTCCTTACTGATTATTTTCCATCTGTCTATATTCCGTATATTAATCTTTTATTATATCTCATCTAAGTTCTTGGTGAAACAAGTTCTGAATCTGAATGTGGTCTAACTCACCAACATTTTGTGTTTTGCTTAAGAAACCCCATCCTACCCTGAAGTTTTAAAGTAGTCTCCTCGATTTCCTTTTTAAAATATTCAGGTTTTGCCTTTTGTATGTAATCTATCTGGGACTGATTTTTGCATATGGTGTGAGGTAGGGATCCCATTCGATTTCTCCCACCTGGTTAACCAGTGTTCCCAGCACTTTTTACTGAGTAGCCCATGCTACCCCCATGGTCTGCAGTGCCATGTATACCTAGGTCAGTTTCTGGGCTCTATACCGTTTCCTCAGAGTGTCCTCTGTTGTTGGGCCAGGACCACACTATCACAATGACTGTAGCTTTCTAATAACCCTTGTTGCTGGATGACTCTTGTTCTCTCCCCCTTCACGCACACAGTCTTATTTGGTTATTTTCAGTTTGGCAGACCTATTTTCTGGGAGGGAAAAGGAGGAGGAGGAAGAAAAGGAAAAGAAGAACAGTAGCTGATTTCTACATGCCAAGCAACATGCTAAGAATCTGACATATATTATCTCATTTAAACCACAATTACTCTACAGAGTAGAGACTTATTTTACCTCTATTTGTAAATTTAAAAATGGAAGATCAGAAGGGTTTAATGACTTGCCAAATGCACACACCGAAAAGCAGCAAAGGTATAAATCCTAATTCAAGTCTTTTGGACTCTCGAGCCAATGCTCTTTCAGCTTCACTGGGGAAGCCTGGATTCCCGGAACCATGTTTCAAATCTCCTTTGTCAATGCTACTGGATTTCTGCAGACCTCTTGGTCCTGCTTGGAAACTGCTGCTGGGTGTCTGAGGCTGGGCCTCAGCTTAAGGGCTTCATAGTGGGACTTGGGTCCTCTGAATCCCTGCCCCTGACGCATATTCTCCCCCCAGAACATGCTGTCAGCCTGGCTGTCCTTTGTCGGGCATTTCTCTCTAACTGTGAAGCATTTTCTGCTCAATCTGGATTTGGAGGGAACAGGAGGCGGCAAAGTGGAAGCTATTCCAGATAAGATTCAACTTTCTGCCTGTAGCTTTTGCCAAGCAACTCAAGAAAATGCCCGCGAGGGAACCGTCACTGTCCTTTTCAAATGAGATCGGCTGAGCTCTCTGCTCACATAATAAACCCAACTGGCCTGGTGGATTCACTGGCGTTAATTATGTGGTTGAGGTTAAATATATTTTATGGACAAAAGCAATGATAGACGGTTCTTCGTACAAAAGATTTCAGCTCATTTGAGATTTAACCATTTTTAAATTTAATAATTAAAAAAAAAAAAAGCCACAATTGTAAAGGTCAGATCTAATTCCACTGCCTATTATGAGCTGCCAAACCCAAGGCTGCAGCTCAGAGCCAGCTGAGGATGACTCAGGACTTGGGGAAGAGACAGCTGTACCAGAAAGGGCAGGCCTCCATGTGCGACTGAGGGTTCGTGCAAGGATCGCTGCATCAATTAGGGCTGGTCTCATTTCCTGGCTGTAAAAGACTAATTTACTTTTCCAATTTTATCACAGTGTTTTCCCTTTCAGTGCTCATCTACTATCCTGATTTCCTTTGCCAACGGCCGTGTCTGTATCTGTGAATTTATTTTTAAACAGTGTTATGAGGCCTACCATTACATTTCCAAACCAGTCAAAACCACAATGGAATACTGCATGCAGCAGCATGGCGGGTTAATATGTAAATATATGTTGACTTGCTGGATGCTGACACATTGGAGAAAACAAGTCCAAGCGTCAGAAAGAGATACCAGGAGACGTGACCGTGAAACCCACCCCTCCAGAAGCACGTCCCACGGGCTCTTCTGTTTCCTGTTGTCTCACTTAGAGATGAAGAAAGGTGACCCGGAGAAATCAAGCCAGGGTTTGATCACACAGCTAGTAAGAACAGGTCTATAAGCCTCGCCCCTACCCCAACACTTCACTGCACATATCTGAAGTTCCTGGTGACTGGACAAGGATGAGTGTTCTGCACAGGAGGAAGTAGGGACCTCCACACCCCAGGACTCTGAAAGTAAGCCAGACCTCAGCCCTCAAAGCCCAAGCTCTATGGTAACATGCTCTACTCCTTGCCCTCAGGGGACACTTGCAGTAAAAAAATGCAACCCGGCTCCATCCACTAGGCTGGGCAGAAGGTTCCAATGGGAAACATTCTGAAATCATCCAGTCAAGAATCCACATTCTCCAAAAGCTCACTTAAGCACAACTGTGCAAAATATCACGCACGCTAAAATGAAATCCATTAAAACACACCATCACCAAGATTTCCTTTGGGATTGTTGCCATAACCTCCCTGCTCCTAGTCTTGCTCCCGGTTTGGGGGATTTATTCTCCACTCTGTAGCCAGAATAATGTTTCGAAAGTGCAAATCTGATCATCTCTCCTGTCTCCCCGGCTACATGGCTTTAGGACAACATCCAGTTTCCTTAGCCTGGCACACAGGACGCTCCAGGATATGGCCTCTACTGCCGCTTCCCTCTCCAGGGCCCAGCTGTGCTTAAGTGTTCTCTCAAAGTGCTGGGTCTAAGCACTGGCTGAGCCCTCACCCTGGAATGTACTTCTTGTGATGCTCCTAGTAAAGCCCTGCCCACTACTTAGTGAGTGCTTCATAGACACCAGGCCCTCTGCTAAGCATTTCATCCACATTATCCACTTTCATTCTCAACACCCCAAGTAGAAATCTATAAAGACAAAAAATGCTGAGGCCGAGAGATGCCAGGTAATTTATCCACTGTCCCATAACCAGTTGAGGCCAAGTCGGGCTACTGCCCAGCCATCCCTATCCACCCTCTACCCCAGGAGCTTGATAGGGGGTCGAGTTCTCCTCTGCACCCCATCCATAGCTTTCTGTGCTGTGTTGTACTCTCCAATTAACCACCAGAAAGTAGCCCCCTGAAAGCAGGGTCTCAGCTTCATTAGTCTTTGTGTCCCAGCTCCTGGCCAACACCTAGCACATCACAGGTACTCAATTAATATGCACAAAAAGAATGAAAGAACCATTATATAACAGCCACAAAAGAATGCCACAGACCTGCGTACCGTGTAGTTATTCTAGAGAATACCACTGGTGCATTATGTATGTAGGGACATACCCACTCAGTACCCCAGTGATAGCCTAAGAACTGGGGAGATTGTCCTTTGGACCCCAGCTCCTCCCTTCCTGCCACCCAGCATGCTTCCTGGTTAGCTGTCAGGGTCATCAGCTGCATCATCAGAGCCCAAACTTGGGTATTCTATTAAACATATTATTAGAAAGATAAATCAGTTGCCCAATTTAATGTTTTTGAGGCACATGCATGTAAATTGCATTTATCCAGATGTTTAGCAGGTCCGTGCCAAACCATTTAAAACATAAAACAGATAAGTTCCTTAAGCCTAATTTTCAGCTTCCCAAAGATCAGTCCTCAGCAGATGGCTGGGCAGATGAATGCTGGAGAAAAATTAAGGGCTGTCTGTATCTTTCAAATTGACATGAAGAGCAGTTGGGTTCTGCTAGAAACTAAGAATGACCACAAAATGTAATTATGATTGTAATGAGAATGGGTTAAGCTTAAACTATTTCTCATTTTCATTGCAGTCACTGCTACAAGATGGAGTGGAGATTAATGCCAGGCCATTTCCTGTGCTTGTTATACCCTTTGTCATTAGAATAAAACATCATAGTTTGAGCATCTCATGTATACTGAGAAGGACGGCCGGGGAGGGGTGACCACACTGAGCACTGGCCAAACCTCCAAGCTCTGGTGGGCTCCTCTGCAGCTGGTGGGCAGATTCACCATCACCCGGGGCATCCCTTCCACTTCAGCCTTCTGCAGCCTGGACTAAGGAAGAGCCTCAACCTTTCAACAGTAGAATGGGAATAACAATGCGGGTCTCTTTCACAGGGCTGCTGCTGCTATCAACAGAGGTAGAGCTTATGAATGGCTTTGCATCCTGTAAAGCACTGTTCAAGAGCAAGGGCGGAAGACGATGAGATCTGAGCTCACCTCCCAGATCAACACCCCAACTGTGCGAACTTGGTCAAGATAGCTCTGTGAGCCTGCCTCCCCATCAGCAAAGTGAGGATAAGACCACTCACTGCATCAGGGTTTTGTGAAAAGTAAATGAGATGGTGACTATAACATGCCTCGAATGGGGCTCGACACAGATTCAGTGCCCCCTGAATGGCGGCTGTAATTGTGGAGGATGGTCATTGCCAATGTCATCATCTTCCTCATTATTAAATGTGGATTCAGTAATATGCTAATGAGGCAAGTAACAACACTGAGGATTGTTCACTCTAGGCTGTTTTCCATCACAGAATTCCTTGTGCCAACAGTCTTACCTAGAGGTCCCCTCTGTTTCACAGTTGCTTGTAGAGTTGCTCTGGTTCAAGAGGGAATGGGGGCCTCCAGGCTGACCATGCAGCTCCGGCCCCCCACAGCTCCTGATCATGCAACTCTGCAGAGCCCAAGTGCTTAGTGAATACATTCATTGGTCAGGATCTTGTAGCCTGTCTCTGCTGCCTGGCGCCCTGAACTCCTCCCCATCTTTGGTGGGTCTCCTCTAGGGTTGCCTCTATTTGACACCGCCCCCCCTCCCGCCCCGGACCTCCAGGCAGAGTCAGTCCCTGTCCCTTGTGGATTAAACTGTCACTTGGCAGCCACCTATTTTCCCAAAGTTGTATAACAATTATTACTAATTCCCAAAGATTTTCCTCACCCTGAAAAGAAACCTTGCACCCATTAGCAGTCACCCCCCACTCTTCTCCCACCAGCACCTGGCAACCGCAAATCTACTTTCTATCTTTATGGATTTGCTGGACAGTTCATATAAATGGAATCATACATTATGTGGCTTTTTGTAACTAACTTCTTTTACTTAGCATCATGTTTTCAAGGTTCATCTACACTGTAGCATGTGGCAGTTTGCTCATTCCTTATTGCCAAAGAACCATCCATTGTATGGATATACCGTATTTTGTTTATCCATTTGTCAGTTGATGGATATGTGAGTTGTTTCCACTTTTTGGCCATTATGAATAATGTTGCTATGACCACCCATGAACACATTTTTATGTGGATGTATGCTTTCAATTCTCTTGGGTATGTACCTCAGGGGGAGTTGCTGGATCATAGGGTAGCTCTATGTTTAACATTTGAGACACTGTCAAACTGTTTTCCAAAGCAGTTGCATCATCTTATATTCTCACCCAACAGTGTACACGACTTCCAGGTTGTCCATATCCTTGTCAACACTTGTTGTTTTCTGGGGTTTATCTTATAGTAGCCATTCTAATAGGGGTGAGGTGATATCTCATTGTGGTTTGGGTTTGAATTTCTCTAATGATTAGTGAGGTTGAACATCTTCCCATGTGCTTGCTGGCCATATGTCTATCTCCTTTTGGGGAAATATCTGTTCAAGTTCTTCACCCATTTTTTAATCAGGTTGTTTGGATTTTTGTTGCTGAGTTGTAGGAGTCCTTTATATATTCTGGATGCTAGGCCCTTATCAGACATACAATTTGCAAGTATCTTTTCCCATTCTATGGGTTGTATTTTCCCTTTTTTAATAGGGTCCTTTGAAGCACAAAAGTTTCTGATTTTGATGGGGTCCAATTAATTTTTTCTTGGATTGCTTAGGGCTTTGGGTTTCATATCTAAGAAACCATTGCTTGGGTGCCTGGGTGGCTCTGTCAGTTAAGTGTCTGCCTTTGGCTCATGTCATGATCCTAGGGGCCTCAGATCAAGTCCCACGTCTGGCTCCCCACTCAGCGGGGAGCCTGCTTCTCCCTCTGCCCCTCCCCCAACTCATTCTTTCTCTCTCTCTCTCAAATAAAATTTTTTAAAAAAAAGGAAGAAACCGTTGCTTAGTCCAAGGTCACAAATACTTGTACCTATGTTTTCTCCTAAGAGTTTTATAGTTTTATCTCTTACATTTAGGCCTTTCATCCATTTTAAGTTAACTTTGTATATGGCGTGAGGTAGGAATCCAACTTTATTCACTTGCATGTATTTATCCAGTTGTCCCAGCACCATTTGTTAAAAAGACTTCTTGCCCTATGGAATGGTCTTGGCACTCTTGTCAAAAGTTAATTAACGATGAGTGTATGAGTTTATTTCTGGATTCTCAATTCTAGTTCATTTATCTATATGTCTATCATTATGCCAGCACCTTACTCTCTTGAATACTACTGCTTTATAGTAAATTTTGAAGTCATGAAGTATGAGTCCTTAGATTTTTTTTCTCTTTTTTCAGGACTGTTTTAGCTATCCTGGGTCTCTTGCAATTCCATATGAATTTTCAGATCAGCGTGTCAAATTCTGCAAAAAAAAGCCAGCTGGGATTTTGATTTAGATTATGTTTTATCTATAGGTCAATTTAGAGAGTATTACCATTTTAACAACAGTAAGGCTTGTGACCCATGAACCCAGATGTCCTTCCATTTATTTAAGTCTTCTTTAATTTCTGTCAAAGATATTTGTGGTTTTCAATATACATGACTTACAATTTTTTTGTTGAATTTATTCCTAAGAATTTTATAATTTTTGATGCTATAAGTAGATGGACTTATTTTCTTAATTTCATTTTTGGAGTATTCATTGCTGGTGTACATAAAGACAATTTTGTGGATTCCTTATCATTTTCTATACACAAGATTATATCATCTTCAAATAGAGATATTTTTACTCCTTCCTTTCCTATTTGGATACCTTTTATTTCTTTTTCTTACACAATTACTCTTCATTGCACTTGAAATCTGTCCCTTCCAACTGAACCATGAGATCCTTGAGACAGGGACTTTTTCTTACTTTCCTTGTCATATCTCCAGGCTTGGTACAGGACCTAATCAATGATAAATGTCTGATAAATGGATATAAGAAGATAAGAGTAAGAATCTCACACCTTTAAAATATGAAGTTTTTGAAAGATTTTCTCACCAAACATCACACGCTTTTTGACATAAAATATGAAGAACCAAATACCACCCAAAATAAATTAATTAGAGCTAAACCTAGCTTATAGAAAATATAGGGCATAAAGGCACGAGTGAATGACATCACAAGAAAGCAGACAAAACCAGAATGTAGAACATTCTATGGACCAACTGATCAATTTCTCTAACAAGTCAATGGCTTGTGGAAAAAGGTAGGTGGACGAGAGTATTCTAGAATAAAAGATAACTGGAGTATTCTATCATTTGCTTAAAACTATACACTCAGCCTCCTGAGGCTGACCCTTTCTATCAGGCCCCTCCCTGAGGAAAGACTGGGCTTCCCGGGCCCCTGAGAGCAGGATGAACAAACAAGAGGTGAGAAAGAACAACATGGTAACTCCCCAGCTGAAGTTTGAAAAGCTTTTGTGTGTTCCTCCATCTCTTTCCCAAGAAATGGGCTCTTTCTTCAACCTGGGTCTGAGGGTAAAGAGTGAAGCCAATCCATGTGGGGTGTGGAACATGAGCCAAAAAAGAAACCTTTGTGGTTAGAAGCCACTGGGATTTGAAGGTCATTTGTTATGACCTATCCTAAGCTGACTGATATATCCTAAGCTAACATAACAATCCTGACCAAATATTAACATGAAATTGTAGTTATTCATGAATATGCCCATAATTTGTAGAAATGCATATTTAAGATGGTAGGAATAAAATGTCCATGGTAGGCAAAATGCTACAATGGCTCCCAAGATTCACACTCCCTGGTGTACCCACTCTGAATAATCCCCTCCCCCTGACCGGGGATGAGACCTGTGACTACGATGGGATAGCATTCCCATGACAGGTTACTAATCAGTTGACTTCAAGTGAATCAAAAAGGGAATTACCCTGGGTCGGCCTGACCTAATCAGGTGAGCCCCTAGAAGAGGGTAAAATGTCAGCGAGATTTCCCTGCTGGCCTCAAAGGAGAAGTAAATAGCCATGTTGTCAGCTGCCTATGGAGAGGGTGGCCTTAGGAGCTGAGGGCCTCAGTCCTACAACCACAAGGAAGTGAATTCTGCCAACAACCATGTGAGCTTAGATGAGACCTCAGTCCTGATCAACATCTGGATTGCCACTCTGTGAAACCTGAGCAGAGGATCCAGCTAAACTGTGCCCAAGGTCCTGAACCACAGCAATGGTGAGATAACAAATATGTGTTGTTTCAGCAGCTACATCTATGGTAATTAGTTATGTAGCAACTAAAAACAAACACGATGTCTGTGACTTGTTTTAAAACAATCCAACAGAGGAGCTTGGGAGGCTCAGTCAGTTAAGCATCTGCCTTCTGCTTAGATCATGATCTCAGGGTCCTGGGATCGGCCCCGCATCAGGTTCCCTACTTGGTGAAGAGTCGACTTCTCCCTCTCCCTTTGCCTGCCCCCCCAACCCCCACTCATGCTCTCTCTCTCTCTCTCAAATAAAATCTTTTTAAAAATTTTTTTTAAAATTTTTAGAATTTTAAAAATTAAAAAAAAAAAAACAATCCAGCAAAAAATGTGGGGGAGAGGCAAAGCAAACGTGGGAAAATCTCATTAATGCTTGAATCTGAGTGATGGGTAGTTCATTATAATATTCTGCCCACTTCCGTGAAGGTTTAAACATTTTCATAATAAAAAATTTTAAAGGATCCCTCATCAGACTGTAATCTCCCTTAAGCCAGGGGCCCTGACAATTCTGTTCACCCCTGTGTTTCTCGCAACGGTCACAACACCTGGGACCTAGGGGACACACAGTTGTTAGATCAATTAATTGACAGGTTGCTGTTGTACTTTATAAATTCACAGCATCCTTTTGCAGTTGGCATCACTACCACCATTTTACAGATGCAAGAACTGAGGCTGCGGGAGCTGGCAGCTCAAAGTCACGTGGCAGATGATTGATGAGATGAGGATCCGGGTCTTTCAGTTCCTGAGCCAACATCCACTGGTCTCGCTTTGGATTACAGGATCTGCCATCCAGGTTTTCTTTGGGATTTAACAGCTGCTGTTTCATTCTGGTTTATCAGGAGAATTTACGCACACCACCACAGTCATATTGAGACATCCGTTAGAAAACCCAGGCAGGCAGGTTAAATGTTAATTTCCTTTCTACTGTACCATTGTCTAACCTCCTTCCATGAATCAAAGTGAGTAAAGGGTTCTTCACTTACTGACATAAAACAAATTGAACAAATTATCTTACTTAACCGGGGAAGAACTAGTCACGCCATTGAATTCTGGTCCAGCCTGCACCAAGCTTTTCCTCCTTATTAACATTCACTTGCAAATGAGGTTTGGACCTTTTAACGGAAGGCGGCACTGAGCTCATTAGCGTATCTGGCTGCATCACGTCGGTGGTCTTATTCGTAGGCACAGCTTCTAGGTAACATACCTACCTGCTGCCGGCTTCTTAGCAGGCTATGAATCACAATCCTAACCAGGCCATGGATCAGAACCGTAGGTGGAAGCCATTTCTAACGATGAGATCAGTACCTTCGGAGCGCACAGAGGGCTCAGAGTGAGCAAGAGCCTTCCCAGATGTTAAATAACTAGCACAGCCTGCTACATATTTCTTTGTCTTGAAACATGCTGATTGCAGAGAGCAGGAATTTTAAGCTCTCATCATCCAGGGCCATGTTGGCTTCTACTGGAAAGACCTCTGGGGGATAGGAGAACCCTGTCTCTGAACCCGAGTCCGGCACAGACACACATCGGTCGGTTGTTGCCGGAGGGACCACAGCCAGCTGCAGAGTGTATGAAAAGCCCAGGGCCCTCCTGGGGAGGCTGGAGGGCAGAACAAGGCTGAGAGCAGGAGCTAGGGAATCAATGGCCCCAGAGAGGGCTGCGCTCTACCCCGCACTCCCTCTCTAACTTGGACCCCTTATTCACCTTATTCATTTCTTACCTGCAAAATGATGCTGATAATAATCAGTATTATCAACCCCATTTCACAGACGGGGAAACTGAGGCTCATGGAGTAAGCACTAAGTGGTAGAGGCGAGCCTGGAGCCCAGACCTACCCGTCTCCAAAGCCCACAGATTTTTGTCCATGCGACACTAGGTCTCAGAGCCCCTGTCACTGGAGGAATGGGGTTCTGCAGAGGAGCCAGGGAGCTAACAAATGACATTTGCAGTTCCCATCGCTAACTTGCTCCCTCGGCCTTTTACAACTCTGAGTGACCTGAGGAGCAATCAGAGGAGAGGAGCTTAAAAGCCACTTTAAATTTCAGACCAATTCAATTTTGGAATATCCCTCGTGAGGTGTAGCTTCTAGACGAAATTTCTAAATGACTAATACTCTTCTTTGTCCATTTCAGGGGAAAATGAATGTTGCTGCTAACATTTGACATCAATCGCCCAATCACATGTTGTCACATCATTACTCAGCTCTGTGACAAAGGCAGAAGAGAGAGACCGCGGCTGACATGGCGCTCTTGGGTGAGGAACCAATTCAGGGGTGCTGGTGATGGTGGAATAGGGAACAAAATGAAATCTGGCTAAAGAAGCTCCACGTCACGGGTCATTTGAGGAGGAAACAGAATAAGAAGTTGGTGCTTGGGGCGCCTTTGTGGCTCAGTCATTAAGCGTCTGCCTTCGGCTCAGCTCATGATCCCAGGGTCCTGGGATCGAGCCCCGCATCGGGCTCCCTGCTCGGCGGGAAGCCTGCTTCTCCCTCTCCCACTCCCACTGCTTGTGTTCCTGCTCTCGCTGTGTCTCTCTCTGTCAAATAAACAAATAAAATCTTTAAAAAAAAAAAAAAAAGAAGTTGGTGCTTTATCAGGACGGCTATTCATTTCACGCATAATTTTTTTAAAATCTCAATCTGTGTATTAATCTGGTGCCAGTGTGCCTTGGATGGACCTGTCACTGAAGGCAACTGGCCACCAGGGCAGAAACGGTGAGGTGCCCACCACTTAGGTCAAGGGCAGGCTAAGTCCAGACCTCCCCTCCTTCTGTTCACGTGCCCATGAGGAATGGTCTTTCTACCGCGACGAGAAAGGCAAAGAATCCTCGGCATCCAACCCAAGGCCAGCCCTACAGTCCCGGGTGTGTGGGACCTGGCAGCTGGAGCAGCACTGGGACTGCCTTGGCTCAGAGACACCTCTGAAGTCTCCTGATGCTGGAAGAACAGGTAAGAGGCTCCAGAGAGCCACAGGGTTCCACGTGAGAGGGGTGGGGCCTATGGCTTTGGTTGGCTTCTGCACATGCCGCTTTGCCTCTAAGTAGCCTATTTACTTGCATAGGACCCATTTCTCCACCATGACCCAATTTTGGAATGATATTGTGGGCAGGTCACAGGCAACTTGGGCTAGGAGAGAGTACGCATATCAGGGACAACAACATTCATGAAAGCAAGCAGTCAAGACCTCATTCCTTCTTCACTGTCTAAAGAAGAACCCTGAGAACCCAGAGCATTCTCAGGCCCTTTTCCACAGGCTGCATTTTCCTGGGATGCAATCGTGAGGAGAACAGGGAGCCCTGGGGATGAGCAGCTGTGGTGAGAAGAAGCAGGGGGTGGAGGGTTGGGGGCTGCTGCAAAGGCAGGAAAGGCTGTGAAGGGAGGAGTGACAGGGCCCCATGACGGATGAGGGAGGTTTGGGGCAAGGTGGTGGGGGAAGATCGGAAAAACTGCTGAAGTCTCAAGTCTGGCAAAATGATGGACCCACTCATAGTACAGGGCCCCCGCCGAAGGGATGAAGGTGGCAGCAGGGACGTGATGTGGGTGGACATCCTGGGAGAGACCCAGGCTTGAGAGAAAGGTCCGGGCAGGGGTTGTGGCCGTGCCGGTTAGGCAGACAGAGACGGGAAATGGAGCTCTATGACCCTGCCAGCTGACCCAGGGAGATACACACATGTAAATATTTATTTGGAACCATTTCGAAATCTGCATAAAGGACGGGAATTTAAATTACCCCGCAGAAGTGAATGGAAATGCGATCGAGACCCTTAGGAAAAGGGGACCTCTTTGGGGTTGATGGGTTCTTGTCAAAATAGACATGGCCCCTTCTTCATCATTTTAATTGGGTGGACTAATCTCCTCTTAGCCATAGAATATTGGCATGAGTTGCTTATTTTCCTAAAAGCTCTACATTCAAATATGTAGGTTTGTGTTTGCCTGTAATCAGCATGATGTATCTATTCAGAGTAACTACAACATCCCTTCCTGGTAATGAAAAGTGATTAATTACCAATTACAGCAAGTATCCAATTTCGTGCAGTTTACCACTGGTCTGTACCACTGAATTGCTAGCGTTCTAATTGCAGACATTAAAAGTTCTAGGTAATTATTGCTGAAAGATCAGTAATATTAAAAATATTGGTTGCAGCTATTATTACATTTGCTCTAAACGCAACCAAGACTTAAATTTATGTCTGAGCTGCCAGCCAATTCACTAGGCTATTTCTGTGACTGGTTTGGAACAACTGGTTTTTATTTGCCTTTCTCAGAGCCTATTACAACAACCCTATTAACAGCTCTGGGCTCCCCATTTTGTAAAGCTTTCATTAAGTGAAACAAGCTAAAAAATCACTAGTAGGTGCCTTTAGCAAAGTAGGAAGGTAATTATCTCATTAACAGATAACTACGTGCATTTCATTTTTCAAAGCACAAAGAGAAAACTAGGTCTAAATGACACTTTTTCGTACTCATTAAATTCACTAGAGAAATATCAAATTAGGAGTTTTCAGTACAAATGCCATCATGAACTCTGACAGCAGCTATCAACAACAGGGACATTTGGGGAAATGTCTTCACACCTGAAGTAGAAATCAAGGAAGAGTCCTGGGAGCTTGAAAAGGTTGGGGGATTTTTTTGGGAGGGGGGTTGTTTTTTTGTGGATTTTTTTTTTTTTTTGGTGTTGTTTCACCCCAGTCATCCAAACCCCTGAGCTATACCTTCTAAATGACTGGCTTTTCTGTGAGCACACCAGGCACAGTTCAGAAAACTGGAGAGTCCGTGCAAGCCAGGTGGTCCTGGTGTAG
Source organism: Leptonychotes weddellii (assembly GCF_054177405.1). NCBI lineage: Eukaryota > Metazoa > Chordata > Mammalia > Carnivora > Phocidae > Leptonychotes > Leptonychotes weddellii. The sequence goes on from NC_138374.1 coordinate 7,839,261, forward strand.
CCAGCATCACCAAAACAGATGACACGGACAGACGGAAACCAGAGAGACAGGGAAATACCATTCGGTGACCTCACTGATGGGCTAACATGGAGACCAACACAAAGAAGGGTGGGGCCAACTCCATGGAGAAGAAGAACCTGGAATTTACAGAGGAGGGAACTGCTTTAGCCGGGCCTTGAAGGATGAATAGGAGTTCGTGAGCTGCATAGAGAAGGTTAGGAAAGGGCACCCCGGTGAGAGTTCATATCCAGAGGGCACTGGAGCTTCACGATGCTCTTGGAATGAGAGAAGATATCTGGAGGGAAGTGTCCAGTTCAGGAGATCATTAAGCTTGGGACTGTTTCAGAAAGCCTCTCAGCCTGGCCGCTTGTTGATAACAACAAACGGTGATAAACTAGAAAAACAACACAAAAGAAGTGACTAAATAAACAAGGGTACATACCAACAATGGGATCAAACATAAAACAATTAAAATGCATGGAAAGTTATTTTAAAAGAAACAAAATGGCAGAGACAGATTGTCTCAAATATGTAAAATCACATGCACAGAAGGCAGCAAATACATCACACGCTAGCAGAGGTTGGCCCTGGATTGAAAGGAAGAGTTTCTCTCTTCTCCCTTCTTCTCATATGTTTCAAGTTTCTCATTAATGAACTCGTATTTGTGATTTTTTAAAAGGTGAAAAAAATCTCCCTAATAAAAAGGCCCTAGGGGCGCCTGGGTGGCTCAGTTGGTTAAGCGACTGCCTTCGGCTCAGGTCATGATCCTGGAGTCCCGGGATCGAGTCCCGCATCGGGCTCCCTGCTGTCAGCAGGGAGTCTGCTTCTCCCTCTGACCCTCCCCCCTCTCATGTACTCACTCTCTCTCATTCTCTCTCTCTCAAATAAATAAAATCTTTAAAAAAAATAAAAATAAAAATAAAATAAATAAATAAAAAGGCCCTAGCTAGGGCCTAGAATCCAGAAGGAACACAGAAACCCCCACATTTTAAGTGGCCCACCTCTGACAAATTTGCTTTAGGAAAGTAGGCCAGTATCTGAAGGCACCTCAAATCTGGAAACAGGTTTTATGAATTACTGAGTATCTACTCAGGTTCTATAATCACAAAGATTAAAAGAAAAAATTTCTGTCTCATTAGAGCTGAATTTTGCCCCCCATCTTCCATACCTCATCCCCACGTTGCTTGTCCAAAGGGCTGTGAAGGACGCCATTTTGGCGCCACCTAGTTATAACAATGGGAGTCGGTACGCTTGAACCAACATGGCACTCCACCGTAAGGACATCCCTCCCAACGGGCCCAAGAGCTTCTGGCTGTCACCCTGCGGACCGAGGGAGTGGAACACTGGTGGCACTTTAAGCATCCTAGAGCCCTGCACGAAGAGGTGCATTTTTTTGTATTATGCACTCATCTGGGGCACCTCCACTGTGTATGCGGCTTTCCTCCTAACATGCTGTAGACGCAGGCAGGCCCGCTGTGAAGGAAACGAGGCCTGTAAAACCCATTTGACTGGTATGATTCATCACCATTTTTAGGGTCCGTTGCACAAACTATTTTGACAGTTGAAGCTCATAAATTAACAAGCAAGCCCAAAGTGACGCAATGAAGATGATGTTGTGGCCACTTCAATTTAACCGCTGGGTGATTACTCAGAAAACTCGGGGTACAGAAGGTGCAGAAGGCTGCCTCCCTCTTTTGTTCCTGCTTAGCTGGAAGATAAATGTCTGAAACTAAGGACCCCGGGCACTCAATAATAAAAACCTTTTAGAGAGGAGAGCCTTGCACTAGTTAAAAGAAACCTGTTCCATTTTTCTGGAGGGAAAAATGGAAGTAAGCTTTCCTGATGGCAGACATCAAGCCCTTTTACTGAGACTAACAAGTTTGAATCCACGAAAGGAGGAGACAAGCGAAAGAAAAAGGAGAAAGGGAGGAGAGAGAGAGAGAGAAGAGAAGAAACAAAGCTAGCAGGGCCTTAACTTAGGGCAGCAGGAGAAACTTGAGACATTTAAGCAAATGAGCACTCAGTGCATGCATCTGGGAGGCACCAAGTACCTTCTAAGGTGTTAGCAAGATGACTAAGAAAACCTCTGGCTCCAAATCCCCAAAAAGCTATTACAGGAATTCTCAGCACTGTGTTTGCTCAAAACGAATAGTGGCTGCAGTGTTTTAATCTCTGAAGAGAAGGAAACTCATATGTGAGTGGGAGGCTTAGATCCTAAAAGGATTTTATATGTGTACACATACGTCACCAAAGACAGCATCCCCAAAATGCACTTTTGGTTTGCATCCAAAAGTAATTATTACCAAAGACAAGCGATGGTTTAAGGGATTTCTCTTCCCACAGGGGCAGTGAAAGGTAGAACCGATTAGAAATGGTCACAAGTTAGATGGGAGCACCCATTTCATAACTGAGGAAAATGTACTCCTTCTCCTTCGGAAAGTAATTCCCTGGGGTGAAAAAAAAAATCAAGTGAATTGAATTACTCAGGTGCAAATGGCACCCTTTCAGCTACGCAGACATCACCCCGTATTTCAGTCCGAGCAACTTTTAAATTACTTGGAGAATTCATGGAATGTTTTTTAGTTTGATGGCTGTCAAGCCAAAAAGCGTGCTGCTATGTAGGAAGCAAACCCTCCAAGGATTTATTTTTTAATGGACTGGAAATTAAAAGGACTTCAACATGCCCTTTAGAGACCCAGCTGGGGGATCGGGCTGTGCTACAAGGAGACTTTTCCTTATAAGTGCTCAGAATTGGGGCTGAAAGGGCAGGTCAGAGTCACTTGGATTATGTCTCCATGAAGCCAAAACAAGAGTCTGAAAAATGAAAGATACAATCAAGCCACTGGGTTTGTTTGTCTACACAATCCCAAAATGCCAGGTTGGCCCGATGTCTTCCGCCAACTCTAAAGTCAAAGAAAGGGAACCAGAAAGGACCACTAAGAGATAATCCAGTACGGAAGAGGAAACCGAGGCAGAGACTGGGGGAGAGGAGGACTTGCCCAGAGTCCATAACCAAGGAAGGGACAGTGGAGCAGGGTCAGATCCTGGGTATCAATAATGTCAGAGGGATTCCTCAAACCGATAGGTAGTGACCCCAAGTTTGGCATTTTCATGGAGGGGGAGCTATTGAGTTGTCAGATTTAGCAAACAAAAATTCAGGATACCTGGTTAAATTTTAATTCGGATAAACAATAAATACCTTTTTTTAGTATGGGTATATATCCCATATGGTGTTTGAGACATACTAAAAACATTTATTTGTTGATTATCTGAAATTCAAATTTAACAGGGCACCCTGAATTTTGTCTGGCAACCCTATGAGGGGACATTTCTTGGGGACAGGGACAGAGTCTGATGCATCTCACCTCCCACCCTATAGCAACTGAAACCATGGTAGGCACAGAGCAGGCCCCAGGTGGATGAATGTCCGTGAACTAACCTGGTAAATAAACTCAATGGGCTCAAATGGCAGCCTAAAAGGTCTCACTTGGAGCCAAAGAAGAACTTGCTAAAAACACGAAATTCCTTAAGTTCTAGAAGGCTTTGACAGAAGGAAGGGACCGTGTGTTAAGAAGTTATATGAGCCAGGTGCTTTCCACAAAGCATCCCATTTAACCTTCCTAATCATCCCTCAAGACACCTTCCATGGTCTCCAGATAACGGGCCTTGCCGAGTAGCAGGAACAGGGCTTCCCCCAAAGTTAACAGTAGCGGCCAGCCCCTCGGGGATATCACTACCCCATGCCCGCCACCCTTCTGGGTTATCCAGTTACTCTTCTCAACAACGCTGTAATTTTAATAGATGGTTCTCATTTTCCAGTGTAGAAACTGCAGCACAGAACCGTGAAGACACTCACCCTGAGTCACACAGCTGGGACTCAGCCAGCCGGCAGCCCCAGGCTCTCCCTGCTGAGCCTCCATCACACAGCCCTGCTGCCTCGACCACAGCTCACCGTCCAGAGACCCGCTTCATCTTTGCAGTTTGTGCAAAAGCAGACACGCCCCATCCGGTGCTCTGAGCAGAAGGCAAAACCGAAATACGCCCTCAGAGCAGAGGGCTCTGGCTTCCAGGCTGGCCCTGCTCCTCCTGCCTGCACTTGAAGGACTGCGGCGACTCTCCTGGATTCGAAGCCAGCTGTGGGGCAAAAGCCCTGTGGGAGAGGCCGGGGCGTGGTGTGTTTTGGCTAGAAAATGCTACCCCCCAAAACAGCAGAACATCATCTCTCTCGCCTATCCTCCACCCTGAGAATGAAGATTCAGGTTTGTAGGGATTTTGACATAAGTGCAATCAACCATAATGTCCATTTGATGGACATCACCCTTTAATTATTTTGTTTCTAGAACAAATAAACAATTCTCCTGTAGGAGCTAAAAAGAACATGCTTCACGCCTCTGAGGTCTGCAAATCATTTCTGCCCAACTTGACTTCTGCTTGTACTTAGAAATGCCTTTCTAAGAAATTCCATTTAGCAAGAACGCTTGGAGGCCTCTTTAATTGCCAGTGATAATTCAACAGAAAGCAACAAACACTCCTTGAGGACCCACGTGCCAAGCACCCACCCGGCCTAAACCTGGCAGGGAAGAGGGACCAGCGCCATTCACACAACTAGGTCTCCCAGAAAGGAGTCTTGTCCTTGGCTTCCAAAAGCGTGGGAGTTCAACTGCTAAACTTGGCCTTCAGATGGCCATGTTCACAGCCTAATGCTAGTACCACCAGCCCGCCTGGGTGAGTCTCTTGCCTCCCCGACACCACAGCCTCTCATTCCATCCTCATAACACGTATCGAGTGCCCGATAAATATGAACAAAAAATCAATCAAGAAATAATCCTCTTTCTGAACTCTACACTCCGTCGCCATGAATTAGAGTCACTATGCAAATAGGAAAAAGGAGAGCTTACCAGGGACCCAATGCAAACAATCCACCCCTTAACCAAAAACTTTCTTCCACAGTATTAAGGTATTGTGCAAAGGAGTGAGACCTATAAAAACAGGGCTTGAACAGGACTAAACACACCTATGTGAACATTTCTGTACACATTAGAAAATATACCCATTTCTGCATAAGAAAAATTGCCCACTAAGAGATATAACATGTTTGTGCTTGTTTTCTAATACGTTCTTTTCATTAAATGGGGTGAGGGCATGTCACCCCTGTCTGCCCCAGGTCTAGACTGAAGACCTCGGATCCAAGGCAGATCTAAGACCTGCCACTCACAGCTTTGGTCCTGCTCTACGGCTGAGCCAGCAAGAACCCGGCCTGGAGAGCGCTGCTCCAGAACTCTAGAGTCACCTGACCGCCCCCTCCAGGCTCGCCCACACCTGCCTGACACCCCCTTGCCCGAGGGCTGGAGAGCAGCCCGCTCCACAATCACGGCCCCTGAGGAACGCCACTGCTGAATCCCACAGGTATCGGAACACCTGCCACACACCTGCAGCCCCGGCTCACCTTGCCCTTCTGGCACAGCACCTTCCCTCCCGCTCCTCACATGCTCATCTGCCTCATCTGCAGAACAGGACCTCCCACCAGATGTCTGTGTTAGTTTCCTGTGTCTGCCCTAATACATGACCACACACTGGGTAGCTTACACAGGAGAAAGCTAGGCCAGAAGGCTGAAAGCCGAGCATCAGCAGGGCTGTGCTCCCTCTGCAGGCTCTAGGAAGTCCGTCTCCTGCCTCTGCCAGCTTCTGGTGGCCCCTGGCATTTCTTGCTTTATGGCCACGTCACTCCAATCTCTGCCTCTGTCTTCACACTGCCTCTGCTCTTCTGTCTGTGTCACATCCTCCTCCGCCCCTCTTCTAAAGACACCTGTGAGTGCATGGAGGGCCCACCCCGATAATCCAAGATAATCTCCCCATCTCATGGTCCTTAACTTAATTGTATCTGGAAAGATCCTTTTTCACCTCCCACTTGGTAGGGTGGCTAGCATCAAAAAGACAAGAGCATAAATGTTGGTGAGGATATGGGGAAAAGGGAATCCCTGTGCACTGTTGGTGGGGATGCACACTGGTACAGCAACTATGGAAAACAGTATGGAGTTTCCTCAAAAAAATAAAAATAAAACTATCGTATGACCCAGCAATCCCACTTCTGGGCATCTATCTAAAGAAAATGAAATCACTCTCCCAAAGAGACATCTGCAGGTCCATGTTCATTACAGTATGATTGACAATAGTCAAGACATAGAAACAACCTAGGTGTCCATCCGTGGATGAATGAATAAAGAAAACATGGTCTATTTATACTATGGAATAGTATTCCGCCATAAAAAAGAAGGAAATCCTGCCATTTGTGCCAACATGGATGGACCTCGAGGGCATTATGCTAAGTGAAATAAGTCAGATAGAGAAAGACAAATACTGTACAATCTCACTTACACGAGGACTCTTAAAAAACAAACTCAGAGAAACAGAGAACAGGTGGGTGGTTGCCAGAAGCAGGGGATGGGGGCAGGGGGTGTGGGGGAAGAAATGGGAGAAGGTGGTCGAACAGTACAAACTTTCAGTTATAAGTTCTAGGGATGTAATAATGTACAACGTGGTGACTAAGGCTGACAATATCGGAAAGTGGCTAAGAGTAGATTTTAAAAGTTCTTATCACCGGGAAAAAAATTTTGTAGCTGTGTGAGGAGATGGATGTTGACTAAATTTATGGCAATCATGGCCCAATATATACATCTATCAAATCATGATGTTGTACACCTTAAGCTTATACAACGCTATATCTCAATGAAACTGGAAAGAAAAAAAAAAAAAAAGACCCTTTTGCCTTAAAAGTAACATTCACAGGTTCCAGGGATGAGGACATGGTAACTTCAGGGGGCACTGTTCAGCCTACTCTCAAGGCCCTGAGGAAGGCAGATCTGGGGGAGATGTCTCCTCTTTCTCTGGTCAGCCGCCTCTGTATTCACTTCTCCCCTGTGGGTTTGTGCAAAGCAAAACTTCCCTAAGTGATCGTTAAGCACGTGGATGCTTGGTGGCGTTAGGATGTTGGCACTGTCACAACCCACAGCATGGAAATCCACAGTACCAGGGCCTGCTGTTCCAAACCCCAGACCCGGGCTGCAACCCCCACCCCATCCTCCACATAATCGAGAGGAATCCAATGGACCTTTCGATCCCAGAGGAAAACAAAGTCAAATATGAATGGATGGCTCCTTAGGCAGTGAGAAGTCTCATCACTACCACCTTACGGAGCCTCGGAAGTCCCCCCCCGAGAAGGCAGGAGCTATTCTTACCTACATTTTACAGAAAAGGAAATTGGCTTCACAAGCCGAACTCAACTGCTCCAGAGTCTGGACTGGAACCCTAATGCTAGAGAAGGGGACCAAAGGGGTGCTTTCCAGGCTGATGTCTTTGGAGAAGGGATGTTTCGAAGCTCTAAAGAAAACCCCTCACCCTCGATTCCCCCAGAGTTTCTCTCTGGGAAGGATTTCACCTCTGGAATATCTCCCCAACTTTGGTTTGACACATCATTCCAGAAAGAAGAAACCCTGTTCAGAAGTCAAAAATGGGATGGATGAGGAAATAAGTCCTTCTACGGTCCTCCCTGGCCCCCTTCCCCCCCTCCTGGGCTGTGAGGCCAGGGGCTCCTGAGTCTCCTTAACTGAGCCAGGGAGCCTTCCCAGCGGCACTGCAGCTCCTGGCCTTGCCCCCTGCCGCCCCTTTGAAGGACCCAAAAGCTGTGTGAATGCTTGTCCGGAGGGGGGGGCATAGGTGGACCCCTCCTTCTCCATCTCTGTTTATGAACCTGCTCTTGGAGCCAGCCCACCCTGAATCCCTCCCCAGCCCGGACGGGGCATGTGAAGTCCCTCAAGCTCATCTCCCAGAAGGACCTCACCCCTTAGCCCAACTTGGGTTGGCTTCTAAATGGGAAAGAAGGGAACTGTGTGTTGGAGAGGGAGGTGTTGAGGGTACCCTGGAATACTGGAAAGCGGATTTTAATTTTTTTTAATTAACCAAAGCCAGGTGTGTTGTTCATAGCAGTCTAAAGGATTTTTGTCTTCCACCTTGCAGGTTTGGCTGTTTAAAACTGACCCCCAGCCCTCCCCTAACAAGAAGCCCCTGGTAATGTCACCAAGCTCTCCGGGCCTGGCAGCACATCCCACAATCCACATACTTGCAGCCCCCCTGTTCCCTCCCACCCAGCAGCCCCTTCCCTGCCAGCAGCCACGTAATTGCAAAAGGAAAGGGGGCCGCTTGTTTGCCGCCTCATCCGGGAATGATTAAAGGTAGAAGTTTTTCAGGCATTAGCGACAGAAAGAGTATAGTTAAAGCTGCTTTAAAAAGGGAGAGGCGTATAAAGAGATGGTACTCAAAGCACTATTAAAAGCATCATGCTTGTTAAAACCAGTAAAAAGGCAGGGAATAGGCGAGGGAAAGGCAGCTTCCTCTCCAATTACGGCGAGGGGCACACACCTTGAAGGTCTCTTTGAATTGTGGCCGCCAGCCCCTGTCCCCTCCCCTCCCCTGCCGCCCCCTCCACGGGGCCATTCATCGGTACATTAGGGAGGAGGCAGAGGGTGACAATGCTCCCCCAAGTTCACTTCTCGCTTGTTACAGGCGACCCATTTAGAGCTGAATGACTATGTTCAGAGACAGCTCTAAATGACACCCTCCGCCTCTCCACGAAGCCACTTGGTTTTGTCTTTTTTTTTTTTTTTTTGTATCCTGGAGAAATAATTGATAAACCCAACGGCTGTCCACCTTAAAGCAGGGCACCTCCCTCACCACCTGGTTAAAATTCCTCCTCCTTTTCCCACCTCCCGGCATCCATTTTGCTCTGTGCTGTTTAAACAATACTTCATCAAATGCAGCCTGGAGCAAATAAGAAAGCTCAGTAGAGTAAATAAAAAGTCAAAAAAAAAATCACCGGCTGGAGGGTAAGTACTTTTATTCCTGTACTTTCATTGCCTGGGGAATTATTATTCCATTGCCCGATCTGGGAGGGAGGGAGGGCCGAGGAGGGCCGTGTTATTCACAAAATGGATTGCTTCTCTCCCTTTTCACTCCTCTGGCTCTCGAGAGCCCACTGATTACAACCAAGTGTGGCCATCCATTCCGTCTTATTGACAAAGGTCCTTAATTACCGCGGCAGCAGTAATACCTGCTATTAAATTCTGCTAAACAGAGGCCACAAATTAGCTGTGGATCTCAGGCACCTTTTGTGTGTAATTATGGGGAGTGGGATTGACGGGGAGGCCGTTTAACTGACCCCAGCCAGAGCAGTGGGGAAACCTTTGTTTATCACCTGTGGTGGGGGCCAAAATGTGAAATTAAAAGCTCTCCATCAGCTGAAGGCCTTCAGAAGACCCAGGGGAAGAAGAAGGAAAAAAAAAAAGCAACAGGCCAAGCACACCGTGCTTCCCGGTATTTATCAGCATTTTGCTTGACTGCAATTTACACTGACAGTTGATTAACCAAAAGCTCTGCTAATTCTGTAGGTTTAAGTAATGCAAAGTCCAAAATGGCAAAAATTTAGGCCACATTTTAAGGTATCTTCTATATTTCACAAAGGCCTTTAACCTGCACTTAAGAGCCTGTTTAATGCAATTGCGAACCATAAACACCTGTCACTTACATTCTGCACTTTTCACATCGCTCCTTCTGGAGACCCTGGATTAATGAAAACCATTCCAAATATGGTAGCTCTCATCTGCAGCCAGCCCGATTTATAAATTCAATCCTGCTGCCTACTTGGTGTTTCATCGAAGGCAATTACTTTGGGGGAAATTTCATTTAAATATATTCAACTTTCCTTTCCATTAAGGTAGAGGGAGGGTTAGCCGCCCTGAGCTTGCCGCGCGCCATGAGTGGTCAGAATGCAATAACTTAACACAAAACACTTAACATCAAGGTAATTAAACCTCATTAAGGTTTTAATCACTCCGAATGGAGGCTATTAAAATTCATGGAGTTCGTGGCATACTACAGACAATGGGCCCTGGGCCCTGAGCAAGTCTGGAAAGCCCACGTCTAGCTTTGTCCCAGAAACAAGTAACTGAGGGCGGCGGAGCTTTTCCTCCAACAACCCACAAGCAATAACCAGTTCTTGGACAGAGGGGCCTGGGGCTCCCTCAAAGATGGGGTGCCCCACTCCCGGCCAAGTATTTAACTGGTTCTGTGCCCCCCCCACTAGCCCTCCATATTTCGTGTTGGTGCCCAGTGTACCTGCCACTCATGCAATCACAGAGATCTTTACATGGATGTCACTTGGTCCCATGCCTGTCTTGCACAGGTGAGGTACAACTTGAAGGCCAAGGTAATAAACACCTCCTTGCTCAGGTCTGGACTCAAATACTGCTTCCTCAGTGAAGCCTTTGCTGACCCCAGGCAAACTTAGATGCTCTCACTCTCAGCACACAGGAGAGAAGGCTCCTCTAAGGTCATTATCTTATTACACAGTAATTACTTGTTTGACATTCTTCCCATAGTACACTGAGTCCCATGGAGGGAGAGACAATGTCTTTCTCATATTTGGGTTTCTAGTCGATGTAACCATGGGTGTTTAATACAGACAGACATAGATGGATGGACAGATGAACAGCAGACAGAAGAATGGATGGACAGTCAGACAGACAGATGATGGATGGACAGGTGGACAGATGTTCCAACGGATACACAGATGTTTGGATAGGATGGACAGATGTTTAGATGGGCTAGATGGACAGATGGATGGCTGGATGGACAGACAGATGCATAGATGGATTAATGGACAAGGGAAAGCATGTTTGGATGGATGTATGGATGGATGGATGGATGGAAGGATGGAAGGACAGACGGGTGATTGGGAAGACAGGTTAATGGCTGAGTAGACAAACAGATGTATAGATAGATAAATGAATAGGAAGCTAAACAGTTGAACACAAATGACCTAGGGTCACAATGAAGCAAAGTCCAGGTCTCTTGACTCCATTCCTCTTTTCACTCTGCCTGTTGTTCTCTCTTTCACATGCATAGCTCAGCTCATTCTGAAGTACTCATACTGAAGTAACCTTGTATTGCTCTTCCTATTCATACCAAGTCTTCAGATCCCTTCCAGAGCCTGCCATAGATTCTTTTTTTCATCATGATAATGGATTTTCTCTTACTTCTTCACACAATCTCACTGACTCATTCATCAACTCAGTCAGCATTTCCTCTGATAGGAAGGGTACCCTTTGTGGAGGATCCAGAGGTCCCAGTCTCTGCCCTCTGATACCTCAGTCTAGGAAACTAGCCTAAACTTCGTGGCAGAGTAGGCCAGAGTGAGGGTAATAACCTGGCTAGTAACAGGATGAAATCTACCCCCTTTCCTTACCCAGCATGATGGGGTCCCACCAGATCCTCTGGTCCAATTTCCTCCAGGCAAAATGGTGCCTAACTGAAAATACCCCCTTCAGAATCTGTTCTTTCATTCATTCATCTTACCAGTTAATCTCCTCTTACCAGGCAAGATTCCTCCTCCAATATGTATGCCAAGCAAAAATTGGAGAAATTTTACAACTCAACATGGCAAATGCTGAAAAACAGGTAAAAAATATGGAGGGCATGCTCTGGGAGCCAGGGCAGCATGTCTTGAGGACAGATAGGAATTGGCAAGCAAAGATGGAAAGACAAGTCCAATCCCAGCAGAGGGCCACATCAAGCTGGAAAAGCTAAGTGAGTCTGCACAAAGGGGAAGTAAAGCCACAGAGCCATCACAGGGTAAAGCTCAAAACCAGTGGGCCAGGAGCCCTGGCACAGCTGTCCTTGGTCCCTGTGCGGTCCTACAAGTCAAGGGTTAATTGCATGGGCTCTGATGGGAAGGGTGTCACAGGCCCAAGGAAGAGCTTCAGGCAAAGGCTGGAGGAAATGGAAGAGTTTGGGGCATCTGGGCTGCCAGATGGGGAAGGTAGAAGAGAAGAAGGTCATCAGGCCCCCTTCAGAGGGCTCTGAATGCCAGGCCTGGGGACTGGACTTGATTCCCCAGGGGACTCACCAAAGGGTTTTTAGCAGGGGAGTGATTTGATCAGTTTGAGAAAACAGACTCTTCATTTCAGCCCGTTCACTTAGCATAATGTAAGTATGGGAGAAATCAAAGGAAAGAAACCAGTTAGGAGTTATCCAAGGTAGAGAAGATTTCCAAAAACTCTTCTTCAAAGGAGAGGGCTAACCATTCCACACCTAACAGGGCACACGTGGCAGGTTCAAGGGGGCAGGGCAGCAACAGGTAACACCAAAACTTGTTCTCCGTTTATAAAATGAATCACCTGTGAGTGATTTTTTTCTTGTTAGCATACAAGATGAGCTAATCTTGTACCACAGGCAATGTCAACATATTCTATTCCATTCTCCACCATCTGGGCTACTTCCGATCTAATGTGATTTCTGGCACAAAACCACAGCCAACAGAGACCAGCATGTAGAAATATCTGGAGCTGTAAAATAGAAACCAAAGGCCTACCCCTTTGAAAGGGGAACGGTCAGCCCTAGATCCTTTTGGAAATTATCAGAAGGCACTGATTACATTGCTAACAGGCAACTAGGAATCTGAAAGGAAATTAAACAGTATTGACTAAAGGATTTTCCTAATTATCCCATTACGGATAAACCTGGTTCCTTTTCCCTTCATGATCTATTCCTCCCAGAGGCCTATCTGGTACAGTATGTTTTGTGGTGTGTTTGGAGTCTGAACTTTGGAATGAGGCCAAAAGGATAATGTAACGATTGTCTTTTCTCTGCTCAGGCCTACCTTGCACAAACATGTAGCCCATGGCCCAGACTCCTCACATGTGGGACGACAGAGACAGCGCCTTCACACATCAGGCATACTCCATTTTGAGTAATACTTACAAACTCAATTTTGGTGAAAGGTAAAATTTTAGTTTCACACATTAGAAGTCCATTCTTAAAAATTACTTTTGCACAGCAAACAATCACTTCACTCCCAATGTCCATTTTACTTCCCCACTTTGGTATAACTTCTATCAATCTGCATGGAGTTTCTTCCAGCAACACAGACACTTGAGATTCTAAAGACACCCCCCCCACACTTATTATATATAAAAGCGTATGCAGAAAATGTAATGCACAGAGAAGCTGTAAAGAAAGAAAGGGAATCTCCCCAGGTGCCAGAATTCAAGAGGGCCTTCAAAACCAGATTGGCAAAACACAGAAGCTGAAAACTTGGTGCCCAAGAGGGTTTCAGATCTCGATACAGGCCCCACAGCTCAAGGCTGTGTGCAGAACACCCGGAAGGAGACAGGAGTCCCAGACCGAGACAAAGCATAATAGAGGAGCCCCCAAAGGCTGCCCCTCCATCAAAATGGAACCAGAAAATCCCTGCATTAGGAAGCCTCAAAAATTAATGTCATCTGATGAGGCTCTGGGTAGGGTGAAAAGCTCCCCCATTCTCCAAGAAATAAAAATCCCAACATGCATGGGGGGGTTCCAAATTTGTACTGTCGACATGGTATAGGAATCTCAAGATAAAAATAAATGTGCCAAACGTTCCCAGTAGCAAAAGCAACGCTATACTCTCTTGATGCTGCTGCTGCCCTGGGAAGCAGTCAGGTTCGGATATTGCAGGTGATTCGGGGGGTGCACAAGAGGATAAGCTCCGTATAGGAAGTGTGGCACGGTCTCACAAATTTACCCCCATCTACCCTTCAGCCCAGCAATCCCATCTCTAAAAAATCTATCCCAAAGATACAATGGCAAAAATGCAAAGCCATGTAATCACAAGGTTGTTAATTTCAGCAATGATCATAATAGCTAAATGCTGCAAAGAATCCAAATGCCCAACACTTCGAGTAGCGTCGTATGCAGTACCATGCACACTAAAAAGTATGCATCTTCTGTCTAAGGAAAGAGAAGGTGTACGTGTGAGGGTTTGCTTATATATTTAAAAGGAAACAATTGAAGGATAAGCCAAAAACTAAGGAAAATGCTTCCATCTCATTAGGAAAGAAGATACAAAATAGTGTGGGAAAAGATGGAAGCAAGACTCCGGTGGATATATATTGTTTAATAGATATATTAATATATAGGTTACATACAGTTTTTTTTTCTTTAGAACCCTATAATTTTTTCTTAGTTAAAAAAAGAAAAGATCCTAAGGTGTTTCAGTACACTGAAGCATATACACCTAATAACTGTATATCAAGTTGGTGGTAGAGACACACTAGGGGAAAGTTTACTTCAGATGATGTTAAAGCACAGTGCTTGATTATACATCCCTAATGGGGTACAACCTAAGAACAACAACTGAAAAGAAACCTTATCATATAAATCCTGGCATTATTACTTTGGAACTACTCCAGATATATTCCAGAATAAAACAATTATGTTAATCTAACAGAACTAAGATTTTCATCCTAAAAGATATGCAAGTATAATATCAAAGTGAAAACACTGTGATACAAATTTTGAATTTAAAATCTCAGTATGAATTTATATAAAATTTTTCTCTTTCAAAAAAAATACACATTTTATCTCTGCTTACTGAAAAGCCTATAAACTGTGACAATCCATTAGCAATGAGCACACCAAATACCCAGGTTGTAGTCTCTAAGTGCCAAATCCCAAAAGAACCACGTCTCTCTGAAAAAACGGCTGATTTCAGGAATGAATAGTGTGATACTGTGATTTATAATAAGAAATACATACTGTCTTTGTCTCCATTCTTGGCACAGAGTTCCTAAAACTTTTATTGATAAGAACAATGAAATGAGTGCCTTTTTGGGGCGCCTGGGTGGCTCAGTCGGTTAAGCATCTGCCTTTGGCTCAGGTCATGATCCCGGGGTCCTGGGATCGAGCCCCAGGGAGAGAGCTCCCTCTCCCTCTCTGGTCCCACTGCTTGTGCTCTCTCTCTCTTCTGTCAAATAAATAAATAAAATCTTAAAAAAAAAAAAAAAAAAAGGGAAAGAAATTAGTGTCTTTTGTTATTCTTAACAAACCCCTTTCAACCCCACTGGAGTTTATGTTAATGAGGTGATTTTTGGAAAGCCCCCAGACAACCGCAGGATGGTGGCTAATTGCCAGGGGAACCAACCATGGGATTGGAGGGTTGGAAATTTCAGCCTCACCTCTGGGGAAGGGATAGGGGCTGGAGGCTGAATTAATCCCCAGTGGCCAATGATTCAGCCAACATAATGCCTTTGTAATGAAGCCTTCATAGCCTAAAGTACAAGGTTTAGGGAGCTCCTGGGTTGGCAAACACATGGAGATGCAGAGAGGGTGGCGTCCCTAGAGAGGGCACGAGAGCTCTTCACCCCTCTCCCCGGCCCTTGCCCTGTGTATCTCTTCCATCTGGCTGTTCCTGAATTGTATCCTTTATGATGAAGTTTCCTTGAGTACTTTGAGCCATTCTAGCAAATATTGAACCTGAGGAGGGGGTCATGGGAACCTTGAATCTATAGGAAGAAGCACAATTGGTGTCTGAGGTGGGGTGGGGGCCATCTTGTGGGGTTGAGCCTTTAATCTGTGGGGTCTGATGCTGTCTCCAGGTAGACAGTGTCAGAAATGAGTTAAATGTAGGACTCCCAGTTGACATCCACAAAGAACTGAAGAATTGCTTGGTGTGGGGAAAACTCACACATTTGCTATCCAGCAGTGAAATATTTAGACTACGGGAGTGAGAAGAAGGGGGGGAAAGGAGTTTTTCCCCCTTCAGGTAGGAAATGTACAAGGTTAGTCTGGGATACATTTCTGTTGCACCAGAAATAAAAGAAGTAATAAAAGGCCACCAGAATTGTGTCAAAGGACATAAGAACTAACTTGAGGAGCTATGAAAAAAAGTTGCTTTAAAAAAAAAAAAAAGCCCAAACACCTCATTTTTCATCTTTGTGGGATATTGGCCCATCAACTCATTACTCTGAAAACCGGTGTATAAACAGGGGTAAGAAAATCACTTTGCAACCTGTAATGAAATAATGGATCTAGACAAATATCGTCAGTGCAGGGGCGCCTGGGTGGCTCAGTTGGTTGAGCGACTGCCTTCGGCTCAGGTCATGATCCCGGAGTCCCGGAATCGAGTCCCACATCGGGCTCCCTGCTTGGCGGGGAGCCTGCTTCTCCCTCTGACCCTATCCCCTCTCATGTGTTCTTTCTCTCTCATTCTCTCTCTCAAATAAATAAATAAAATCTTTAAAAAAAAAAAAAAATATCGTCAGTGCATAATAAAAGTATTGGATGAGTTCACCACTGTTGACAGCAGCAGTATTCACAATAGCCAAAAGCAACCCAAATGTCCGTCGACAGATAAATGGATAAGCGAAATGTGCCCTGTCTCCACAACGGAATATTATTCAACCTGAAAAAGGAGCGAAATTCTGATGCGTGCTATGACGTGGATGAACCTTGGGGGCGGCATGCGAAGGGAAATAAGCCAGTGGCAAAAGTTCAAATCCGATATGATTCCACTCATACGGGGCACACAGACTAGACAGTCACAGGGACAGGAAGTAGGGTAGTGGTTGTACCAGGGGCCAGGGAGAGGAGAAACGGGGAGTTCTTAGTTAATGAGTAGAGAGTTTCAGTTTGGGATGATGAAAAAGTTCTGGAAATGGATGGGGGCGATGGTTGCACAGCACTGTGAATATGTTTTAATGCCAGAGAACTATACACCTAAAGACGGTTAAATGATAAATTTCATGTGCTGTCGATTTTACCACAATTTTTTTTTTTTAAAGATTTTTTATTTATTTATTTGAGAGAGAGAGAATGAGAGAGAGCACATGAGAGTGGGGAGGGTCAGAGGGAGAAGCAGACCCCCCGCCGAGCAGGGAGCCCAATGCGGGACTCGATCTAGGGACTCCAGGATCATGACCTGAGCCGAAGGCAGTCGCTTAACCAACTGAGCCACCCAGGCGCCCTTTACCACAATTTTTTTAAAAGCGTTACATGGGAAGTTTTATGGAGGACTTCATAACGAAGGATTCAGCTGATACCCTCTGAACCCTGACCAATCTTAGTGTCCATAAAGGTGGGACGCCAGACATTCCTGTACCTCTTGCCACGATGCAATCAGTACACAGCAACATCTCTGAGGTGTTATCACCCCGAAAGTCCTGAATTTCAAATAGTCACTGAATTTAAACACAAGTTTATAGTACCTCAGGGACTAGAAGAACAAGTTACAGGAAACAAAGGAAAAGCTGCCAGCAAAATCCAGACTATAGGGCATTCTACATTTTCTTCAAAATATATGTGTGAAGGGCACCTGGGTGGCTCAGTGGTTACGCGTCCCACTCTTGATTTCGGCTCAGGTCATGATCTCAGGGTTGTGGGACCGAGCTCTGCGTTGGGCTCCACACCAGTGGGGAGTCTGCTTGGATTCTCTCTCTCTCTCTCTCCCTCGGCCCTTCCCTCCCTCCCTCTCTCTCTAAAAAATAAATAAGTCTTTAAAAATATATATGCCTGGGATATGTGAACCTTATTTGACTATTCAAACAAACCATCTGTAAAAAGGGATTTTTGAGACAAATCGGGAAACTTATATATGAAAGGTGTAGGTGGTCATATTAACAAATGATTGCTTATGTGGTTTGCTGGGATAATGTCATAGTGGTTATTTAAGGGAAAAGAGTTCTTGTCAGCTAAAGTATTTCTAGGTGGTGAGACATGGTATCTGGGATCTGCTGTGAAATAGTTCATAATAATAATAACAATAATAGTAATAATGAGAGAGTTAGATGACATGGCATTGCCAAAATGCTCACTGTTACTGTTGGCTGTGTGTAATGTTTTCACAACCTCATGTTATTTAGAAGAAGGATAAGGATACTGAGAAACTATCTGTTCATATCAATGCACATCTTAAAATGTTAACGGTAGCCACTAAATAAATAGGAATGACACAAATCACAGCCAAAATTGATTAATCCAATGCAGAGTAGTTAGGGAAAGTGATATTCCAAAGTAAACCCAGGTAGATCAGAATCTCCAGTAAGGGACTGGGATGGGATTATTCTCTATATAAACTGTGATACAACAATCAGCTTGACTTTGAACATGAAACATTCCACAAGCCCAGCAACAATTTATAAAGAACTGAGCTGGCCCTTTCTGTGATGGTGCCTCTCTATGGGCCAGGAGATGCCCCTGAATTCATGCCCTAGGGTCTTGTGCTTACACTGGAATCAGCATTTCCTGATCAGTCGATAATGGGCACCTGCCAGCCATCACAGCCCACAGCTTCAGTCAGACTCGGCAAAATCACGGTCAGGCATGCTCTCACACACCAAAGCATTTGGCCCTTATGGGCTGGAACCTACGGCAACTCGAAGCATCAGGCCTACCATCTCCACCTCACAGATGAAAAAATGAGGCAAAGCAAAATGAGGGACAGCATTTGTCCCTGGTGACGCAGCTAGGAGGTGACAGAGTTCGAATTCATCTAATTGAACAGTCAAAAGAGCAAGAATGGATGTTGACAAGCCCATGTCTTGACAAACCCAACCCTGAAGGTGAGCGCTTAATAATGAGAGAGAAACTAGAGAGATAAGACCATAGCAGCTTCCCTATCTGGGGCCTCACAAGGCTGTGCTGGGTAGGAATGGTGCTTTGCTGGTGCCAATTACAAAAATAACAAAGACACATGGCACAGGGGTAAAATTTGAATTGATAATATCCAAAGTATAGAATGTTTTGTTGTTTTACAAGTTCCCACTGACCAGATAGAGATGGGGAAACTTCAAAATCCAGACACATGCTAGAAGCCTAGATGCTTCAATTCATTCTCAGAAGATGGGATAAAAAAATTAATATTATTATTTTATTACCAAAAGTAGGAAGGGGGGAGGGAATGTAACAATTCTGGATAATCATCTGATTAAGAAGTGGTAGGCAAAATTCTTGCTTTGGAAATAAGAGTAATTTCTGGCGCTGAGGCTAGGAAATGTCTGGGGCTTGAGACTTTTTGGGTAACCAACCACCCCAATGTACCTGAGAGTCAGTGTGTTCTGGGCAAGCAAGGATGAGTCTGTCACCTGCTGGCCACCCTGAATTCAAGTGCATAATACAGCTGATCTGTCCGACAGTTTAGAGCATTTGACGTGGATACAATCCAAACTCAGGAATGAAACTAAAACCCACTTCCAGAAAACACACTTAGCTGCCTCTGCAGGGAGAATGCTGTGCCGGGGAAAATGGTATTTTGAAAGGACAATGAAAAGGTCACTCTTGGAATTGCGGTCTTCCCCCAAAACTGTGGGTGGGAGCCTCCCGGCATCCCCAGGGACTATTTTTAATGGCGGAACACTTCCGGAATTAAAGTCAGGCTTAATGTCCCCGCTTTCGCTTTGCTTCCCTGATCATGCACATTATTAGGAGAAAAATTTTACAGAAGGACCGGCAACTTAAATCCCTATAATCATGGGTCCATCCCATGAATTAAGACCAAGCCTGGGCAAATGTGCTGAGTGAGAACAATTACCAAGCTCATGGCTCCGGGTTCTGTTTACCCTGATACTGTCCAGGATAATCATTTATTTCTTGCTGCCTTCTAAGTTTTATTAAGCTGTTCAGAAAAGTTTCAGCCATGCTTTATGGCTGTGTGAACTGCCCTTGTATCCATTTCACAACGTGATTCATTCTGATTAAATTGTTCAACTGTTAATGAGTTTTAGATTGCAATATGGAGAGGCAAACAATTCAGAACATTAAGGCAGTAAAATATCTTAATATTTCACAAGTTCTTGCTGAAAACATAAAACAAAAGGCTCGTTTCTGGAAGGAGAGACTGTAATAATTACCCTCTGTAAAAATAAATGCGCTTAGCTCCCTATACATTATCCCAGCATCTGTGTAGGCACATTCACATGGAGAGAGCCAGATGGTACATGGAAATCTCATAAATATCCACAGAAATTCTGATATTTTCAAGCCAGTTGCAACAGACGAGATAACCATTTTGACATATTATTCCAAGGAATTTCTGAGGCTAGACAAAAAATTGATTTTTCCTCGCCTTACTTCACAGTCTAATGGGTTTTGCAATCTGGAGGCAATGGTGCAGGGTGGTGAGGCGCTGAAGGATCTCAGGTACTGAGGGCTTTGGCGGTGGATGGAAATTATGAATCAGGTGACCAAACCCTGTTCCTCAAAACAGTTCCACCCACCTCCGTCTCCCGCCTCCCACCTCCTGTGGGCTTCTGGCCCACCATTTCTTTCTCATGCAATGCAGTGTTTCTTTTGATAGTCACTGAGTCGAGATTCACCAGCCTTAGCCTTCGAACATTTTTCCTGGGAACTGCCCCCTTCCAGTGAACCCTCTAGAAGTCTACACTTAGAGCAGGTAGAAGCCACCAAAATACTGAGGATTGCGAGGCCCTGCACTGGTCACTTAAACTCTGGGAAATTCAATTGCTTCATCCGTATAATGGGATTTAAAACACATTATCAGCTTAAAGGTGAAAAGCTCAAATTGATGATCTTCTGTTTCCTTCTGCTTTCAGAAGCCATGCCTGTAATACACACAGGACTTCGTTTCCGATCAAGCTTTCAGTTGGGCAGCAGTTCAAGCTCAGGGAAAGAGGGGTTGGCAATCGACCACAGAGACTCCAGACTCGAGAGGTCTTTGCACACATTTCTTAAGGGAAAGGCATTTAGGAAGCTGGAAAAGCTTGGGACATGTAAGCACAGAATGTGAGGGCAGGGCAACTCTGGGGCCCGCAAGGCCAGGGATGCTATTTTGCAGATGGGAAAATCGAGGACAGAGAAAGCAAGTGACTCACCCACATGTGGGACCCGCCAAAGCAGGAGTGGGGATAAATTAAAGCTGCCGAGAGATGGAACTCACAGCCCAGATCCCCGGCCAGAGCATGTCAGCACCCTCCTCCATCCATTCCCAGCTGTTCGGGTAGGTATTATCAGCAGCACTTTATAGACTGAGAAAAATTAACGGATTACTTCCCTTGGGCCATATCCTAGGAAAAGGCAGAACTGAGACTAGAACTCAGGTTTTCTGGCTCCAAAGACAATGTTTGCTCCTCTATTCCGTGTTGTCTTTGTAGAGGAAAACTGTTATATGAATCTGTGCTAAGAAGAGTATGAAGTCAAAAGTATGTACAGATCAAGACATCTTGGTACATTCAAGCTTTGTTTCCATCACTCCCATCATCTAGGGCTGGTGGGACCCTACCTCTGCATTTCCCCTTAAGAGTCCCCTATGCCACCCCAAAAGAAAAAAGCCCTAATTGACATGAGTTTTTAAAATAAATTAATATAAATCAATTTTGCTTTAAGAATTTGAAAGGACTGGACACACCCTGAGTCTGCCCAACCCGCTTTGGCAGTGGCAACCTACAGCAGTAAAAGGCAAGGCAACAACGGGATGAATTGCTATGGAATTAGCTGCCAGGCCCCAATATCCAAATTGGGACCTGAGGTATTGGGGTCCACCTGCCAGACTCCCGCATCAAAATGGCAAGTGCCCACTTGACTATGTTCTCCACTGTCTCCCTATCAGCTGCAGCCTTAGATGTGAGACAACTGTATTTTATCACAAGCCCTCTCTGAAACACCTTAATTGCCTCTAGAGAGGCCCTCAAATGCTTTCTGAAATCATGCTAACTACCCGATACCCCAGCATCTGTCCTGCCCTGAATTCTTGAGCATTCTTGGCTTTTAGGTTCACCTTCGACCGACCCACACTGGCCTACACTCGGGGCGAGCCATGCCCAACCACAGAATTCTCCTGGAGGCCATCCAACAGGGCGGCCAGGGTGCCTTCACGCATGCCACAGGGGCTAGGCTTTTAAGAGGACATCTTAGTTAGGAAAACATTAATAACAACAACAAAACAACCCTCGGGCTGTATATAATTGTAGATACCCATTTCATTATAAATAAATGGAAGAAGTAAAATGGTTATGAGAAATGTTCCCTTCATGCAGTGTTTGTATGCTCCTGGAAGTCTTTTTTTTTTTTCTCTCATTTTGGTAAAGACCAAGATATCTCAATAGCAACATAAACACCATATTGCCTACTAGTTACTATAGCAACTGCTATCTGTGTAATTTGCTCATGCCTAAATTAAAGCTGCCTAGGGTAGCTTTAACTTGCATCTCTCACATATGACTTTTCAAGGGTGTTTTTCTTTAGTGAGAATTGTGTCTCTTAAATTGTAGGCAGCATGCTGTACCACTCTACTTTACTTGGAGCCAACTTTTGCCATTACCTGACTTTGTTTCCCCTATGACTTTTAGGTATGCATCAAAGAGAGAACATGCTTTCTTAATGGTATATGGTGTATATATATGGTATATATACTAGTATTATATAGTGGCATATTAATATATATGTGGTATGCCACCCAGGAGAGTGGAGGAGGGGGATGAAGGAGAAAAGCTTTCCATCTGAAAAGAACATAAGCATCTGCCCAGCAATGAACTTCACTGCTCCTGGACTCGTCAATTCTTTCCTACCTCTTCACTCAACACAATGCAAAAGGCAAACCTGAAAACGGGCGTGATGGAAAGAGGAACAGAGATGCACTAAAGAAAAAGGCACAACGTTTAACCCTCTCTTCTCCAGCATCCTTCCCTCAGCCCTACAAAATAAACAAGTCAAGAAGTTCTTCAATTCTGTGACTGTAGGCAATGTGGTGAATGAATGCTTCTAAATGCTAGCACTGGATAAATGAGTTCATTGTTGAGAAAGTTCTGGATGAGCCGGTAGCCAAGTCTTATCAGCTCTGTTACATATCCTTGCTTGTGTTCACTGTGGGATTGGGCTGGGAGAGGAAAGGTGTCGTGAAGAAAACCATTAAATACACCCGCCTTTGCAAAATATTGCCTTTCAAACTTAAGATCTATTATGCTTTCCTTAAAGATCCCCAAATTTTCAGGGGCACTACCAAGATACGCAGCAAGTTTCTCAAAAACCACATTGGCATCCATTGTGCCTACCATTCTGGCCCACCATTTCTGGGTGGGCCAGAGACGCTTACCATGACTCAATGACTTTTCAACCAATAAATAGGCACCTGGAATGAAACCAAGATGGACTCCTTAGAAGAAACATCAGGATCACTGTCCAACATCGTAACCTTCAGGACAGACAGTGTGAGAGTCTCTAAATGGAGGTTTGCGGGGCTTTCGAAGGGTTCCAGGTTTGGGTGTGGGCAACCTGCTAGGTTTTAAAGGTGTGGGAACAGTGTGGGAAACCTTTAATATTTTCATACGCGTTCCTGAAGCCTTTCCAGTGTCAATGATTCCCGTGCCGCATTTATTAAATAGGATCCTCTTCGCAAACACTGTTTCATAGTCTTCCTTTTCTCCTGCAAAGCGTTATCGAAACCCGAGTGCACGTTGTGTCAGCCGTTCGGAAGCCGGGCGCCAGGCAGCAAAGCACCGCGCGCTCCCAGCTGCAGCCCACCCTCCCGTTTGCCACTTTAATCCTCCAGACTTCAGCCATTTCCCATTTGGCCCTTCACATCATCTCGGACTAATCCGTCAAACATTTCAGACAGCCGAGCCAATCTCTGATTGCTGAGGACTTTGCCACAAGCACTATGTCTGTTAATAAGATTTTCATTTGGAAAGATGCCAGGGTGTCCGTGTTTTCTATCGTATATAAATACTAAGATTTAACGGCTTCGGGTTTTGTTTAATGTTAACGTCAACTATTAAGAAAAAAAAAAGAGAAAGTCCTCAAATGCCTGGCCTGACAGTGAAATGCCCCACCGAGAGCTATTTTGCAAGGGTAATGTTGTGGGAACAACATCCATCTTCGCAACAGCTTCATTAGCCCCATCTAGCTGACCTCTCCACATAATGTTGTCAGATGTGACGGGCATCAGATTATTGGGAATATGGAGATCAATAAATATGCAACCCCGGCGCGTAGAATGCTTCTGGCACCAGAGCCATACAAACGCCATCTACCATGGCTCGCACTTGCTGTCATCTGTCACACCAGCTAGTAAATAGACAAGCTTAAGGGGAAGGCTAGCCCTAATGGTAAAATATATGGGTGACGATGAATTAGACAGGGAGCGTGCAGTCAGGGTTCTGATGCATGACGGGTCCAAATGAAAAACACCAGGCAAACGCTCCGGAACAAGAGCCTGCCTTCGTTGGGGAATCGATGCAAATTCTTGCCGCATGGCCAAAAGCTGCTCTGTGGTCCGGCTTCTGTGTTTTTGATGTCGGCCACCAAGGGAGTTCTGGCTGCATCTGGGAGGCTTGCTAAAAACTTGGAGTCTCTCGAGTAAACCATGAGACAGCCAGACCACCCACTCCTGGCAAATTCCTGTGCGTGTCAACCATACCGTGTCTTTCCCTGCGATCTCCACCCAAGGCCCCCCAAAAACGTGCCTACCTTGTCCAGTTACGTTAGCCTCAAATGCCTACACTTTCGGGTCCGCAAAAGAGCAACCGGGTTAACCGCTAAAAGACACTTCGGGTGCCCCTAAGTTGCTGGTGGTCCCTAAGTTGCCCAGATAATCAGACCTTTGGAAACCACCTCTGACGACAAGTTCTCTGTCGGGCCGCCCCATCAAAGGTGTCTGTACACTGCCCGCCCACCCTGCCAGGAGCCAAATACCACTACCCACTCTCTGCACACATCACTGCCCAGAGAACCCAGCCGCAGGCCTGTGGTCTGCCCGCAACAGTGTTTTCCAGATTCCCCAGAGAGGGCACCCTGGTTCATAAACCCTCCTCCCCCTCCCCAAAGTACTTGAGCCCAGCCAAGTCCACCTTTAAATAAAAGAAACTTAAATAAAAGCAAATTCTTGAAGCAGCAAGCACGGAGGATGTAAGCCACGCTTAGGCATATACGTAGATGCCCTGGGCCGGAATGGCCACGTTCCCCCAACCCGATTAATGTCGACGACCAACGATGACCAACATGCATCCAGCCCTCTACGTATTAAGAAATGTCACTCATCTCTATGGAAAAGAGAACAAACAAGAAGCATAAAGGTATTTTTGAAGTATACTGTTCTGAAGGTACTTGGCTAGTAATCTGCAGCCTAGGTACACACCATACCTTTTAGCACGGCTATTTATCTCTGAGGGAGAATGCTGCCGTACTTACGATAAAGGCTCTGTTGGACCTCTTCATCAATAGCAAACCTTTAAGCACAGCACATCTCATAAATAGGAGTTCCACTAACACAGACTTCAAAAGGCTAGAACTTGATAATTCAGAAATAGAGCTATATTAAGTGTTCCAGCAGTCCATCCATAAAAGCCGTCGTATATTCTAAATGCCAGAGTCCTCCGAGCAACATGACAGGTCTATTAGAATAATAGCAGGGGAAAGCATAATTACAAGTAATCACTGGCTGGAAAGGAGCTAGTTGTTTTTGTAGAGCAAAATGCCGCTCTGAGTCCCGCGGAAAATGCAGCCTGAGCCTCAGCGGTGAGGGCAGATAACCATCGAAAATAACCATGGCGCAAGTCCAGCGCTATTTATTTCTATTTATTAAGAACTCTTTGTATACCTTAATGTTTTCCTGGTGAAATCATCTTAATTTGAGCCCACATTTTCTTTGGATAAGATTATTATGTAATTGCTACTTAGAACCAGCCACTATTTTCTATACATTTGTTGGTCAAACAGTTAGGGTGTCTGTCTTTTCCAGCCTGACAGAGAAGATCATTCCGTCAGGCCGCAGCTCCTGGTTGGCTCCATGGAACCATACTGAGTTATCACCATGAGCGCCCCCACCCCAAGAAGACAAAGAAAGCTCGGCAAAGCATTAACTTTTTAATCCCTAGCCTAATGACTGTGACCATAAAAAGGGACAGGGCTGTTTCGTCCTTCGGGGTGGCAGAGGGTGAGGCATCTGGGGGCCTTAGGGATGTTCCCTTACGGATGGCACTGTAGCTGATGCCAGAAACTCCATCTACCTAGCAGCTTTGGTTTACCTTCCTCCTTAGCTAGAAGGATTCTCTACCCTGGTCAAGCACTTTGAAGGTTCCAAAATGCAGGGGGGTAACAGACCCCATCTGAGCCTTGTCAAGCTCAGAAGCGAGCTGGGGGAGGGGGGATATTGGTTCCACTTTGCAGATGTGCAAGTTGAGACTCTGGAAGGGAAGGGCCTCCCTAGAAGTCCCACGGTGGAGGATCTTCCCACTCCACCATCCTGCCCTGACAACAGGCTTACTTGACCGCTGATTCTCCAGCTCACTTACTTTATGGGATGTGCCAGGGAACGTGAAAGCCACGTCGTGCGTAGTGCTGTTGTACAAGAGCCAACCGGGTCTCGACACACTGAAACGGGCCCCGTGCTCGGCCTCCAGTCTCCAGGAAGACGGTGCAGAGGCTCACACCTGACACGGAAGGCAGCCGTGCTCCCTGCACAGAGAGAGACACAACCAAGTCAGACTCACCTAACTTGTATTGATTTATGGACAGGGGACCACAAGTGGAGGGAGCTGGCGGGTAAGGGGAGTAGACGGTGGGGAGAGAGAGACTGAAATCTAATTTTCAGCCCCAGCCATGGGAAAAATGCACCTCTGGTGACTCCACCTAAGAATCGCAGGTAGAGTGGATGTGGGACACGTGGGACAGACAGTGGGGAGCCAGTGAAGTGGACTTGGAACTCCAGGTCCTTCACTGACTTTCCAGCCATCTGAATCTGGGCCATTGATGTAACCGTTTTGAGCCTTGACGTCCTCATCTGGAGAACGGGAGTTAACAATACCACCTGCCTCACAGGGCTGTTGTCACAGCAGGAGACAACCAAGCACAGTGCATGGCACACAGGAAGGGAGTGACCCACACTCCCCAGTTCTTAAGCCTCCTGGAGGCTTCGGGAGCCTAGCTAATCCTTCAACGCTAGGGGGCAGTTCTCCAAAAAGCTAATATTCCAGGCCTTGTCACAGTGGTCCAGAAACTCAACCGGCCTCCTGCCAGGGGCTCATTTTTAATAAAACCTTGATAGAAGACCCTGTTGGAGCTCTGTTTTGTTGGCACATTTGCTTCTCACATAGACTCAAAGCAATATTGTGGGAGGCAGGACTTAAAAGTTTTTGGGATTCAGGGGCGCCTGGATGGCTCAGTCGGTTGAGCGTCCCACTCTTGATTTCAGCTCAGGTCATGATCTCAGGGTTGTGAGATCAAGCCCCACATTGGGCTCTGCATGGGGTGTGGAAACTGCTTAAGATTCTCTCTCTCCCTCTGTCCCTCCCCATCCCACCCCAAAAAAAGTCTTTGGGATTCAGTAGCATATCAATGTTGCTTACAAAGTTATAATATGCACTCCTTCCTCCCACTCAAAACATTCAGGTTTAAAATTAATTTGGTTTTGAGATAGCAACACCAGGATTTCATCAAAGCAAGGTCAGAAATCCCAGGCCAGTGGATATACTTTCAAATTTAGGCTCTTAAAGAATTTCAGCTTGTCCAAGACCAGATCTTCACCCCCTCTTATGGAATAAAGCTCCCATGATGCTCAGCAAGACCATATCAAGACAAGACTTCAAGAAAGAGGATGACAATGACGATCGTGGTGGCACTGATCTGAGGGTGACCATGATGACCATGCAAGCGAGGAGAAGGTTAGGCGCAAGGCTGGTCTCGAACAAAGGATCCAGCTAGGCAAAGAAAGCCAATCCATCAGTTCACATCGGTGTGAGTCATAAACCCTGGACCTCAGTTGAGTCCACTGGTTCACTCAAAGTCCTGAGACCTGAGGCAGTGAGTGCACTTGCCTTCGGCTTCTGGCTAGACTAGCTGCGGATCTTCAAACTCAGAAGTCTAGCAAAAGGTTTTACTCTGGAGAAGATTATCAACCCCCAACATTAACTACCTTAAGCATATCTTGGGCTTGGAAAACACACACACAGAAGTTACCCCAAGTAAGCATGAACTTGCAGTCACGTTATAGATGCACACACCTCTGTTTTCCTGAACACCACACGTGTCCCTGCCACTCATTCCATGGCAACTGGCTCATAGCCTGGCCCTCCCCTCCTTGGCCCCACTATTGGGTTTGTAGGATGATTTCTGAAATCACCTCTTGAAGGAAAGCCTCATTACCCAGTGACATGTTGTAATCCCAGCCAATGCTTCCAGAAAAGTTTCAATGTCCATTACATTAGCTAGCCTTAAAATTGAATACAAATCCATTTTAATCAATATGTTGTAATAAATAGATATTAAGGCGTCACAGCACTAATGTACAGGTAGACTAATTAAAGCGCTAGCATGTGCAGCACTCACATACCTCAATTTTCTCTACAAAATCCTTATTGAACCGCTACTTTAAAAAAAAATAATTGCATTTGCAATTAGAAACACTGAAGTTACATTATCGATTTTCTGCTAAAAACCTTTTTAGTAAACAAGCACAAACTACATTCATTAAATGTAAGTGCTTGGAGCTATGGTGTGAAATTCAATTCAGCCATTATCATGAATTACACTGATTATTGCTATAATTATTTTCTCTTGGATACAACTGCATTTCTGTCCCTTGCTAGTTCTGTTGGACATATAACCATGTTCATTTTATAGCTAATAATACTCAACTGTAGTCCCAGCAATTACTATCACTTATACAAATCATTAAGTTAAGCTACGGGTACCTAGTAAGATTCAAAAAAATTAAGTAAAACATCCTTTTTTACCCTTGAAATAACTAATAGCATTAAAGAACAAGGAAAATTACAGATGTTAACTGATTTACGTTGCAAGCTTTAATCAACTGTACTTGACTTGTCAGAAATTTCTGCTGTCCTAAACACACATTTTGAGAAGAAATCCTCCAACAGAGAGGTTTTTTTGGGGGTGAGGGGGGCCTGGGTTTTTTGTTTTTGTTTTTTTACAAATGAATAGTCGATGGGCTGGATTCTGTGTCTGGAGCATTCTCAGGGAGTAAAAAAGCCATGATCATTTGGTGTGTTGCAAGAATATAGATTCTGTACTTTAATCAGATCCCAAAAAATGGCTTTGCATTTTCTGTGTGTGTTTGTTTAGGAATCTTATTAACTAAACAGATTATAAGAGAGAAAACTCACCTTTACTTTCTCTTCCAGAGGCAGCTCTAGCTTTATACAGTTGTTAAAGTGAACCCTCGAGAGGAAAAAGGTATTTTCAAAGGAGACTTCCCTTTCTCCCCTGGGGCGAGGGCATTGCATGGATGGGGCAAGGGTAGACCTGTCTGGGCAATATTCCCTCAAAGCAGATGTGGTCTCTGGGGGTCCTGATGAGGAACACCCTCCATAGGAAAACTGGTGGGGTAGAAAGAAGGAGGGGAGGGATGGGGGAGAAGACAGGGATGTTTTCAAATTTGTGTGTACATGTGTGTACATGGAAATAGAAACAGCATACATGGCTAAGAAAGGGTTTGCAGACTCTGGTCTGCCCACGCCTGCCAGCCTGGAAGGCTCTCATCCCATTTACCAAGGCCACACTCCTGAGCCCCTACACCAGGATGACCTCATTTACAAACATCAGAAATGCTTCCTCCGGGTAGGTTTAAGAGCCCTTTGGAAAGTGAGCTTCCTGGGCCTCCTTGCTAAGCACCCCTCAACCTCCTTATCATCTGCCTGTATTTTTTTTACTGCCCTCATCATTGGGCACCAGAGGGCCCAGAACTGGGTGAGGTCCTGGGTGGGGGTGGGGGGGAGAGGTCAATGAGGCAGAGCCCCCCAGGTGGGAGCCCTCAACCCCCGGTGGAAACGGGAGTCAACTTCTTGGGAGCTTCAGCATTTTCTCGGTAGGCAAATTTTTGCAGCACACTCTACCTACCTCATTCATTTTTTTTTAATGTGAAGGTGAGAGGGAGGTGGCCTATAGAAATCCATACACAAAATTTTAACGAATAAGAGAAAAGAAGTTAAGTGGGACTGGCGTGGATTGGAATCCAGAGGTGGGGTTCACACACCTGGCTCAGCACCACAGGGTCCTACAAATTGCTAAAAGCCAGCCACAAGTTTGGCTCAGAGCTTCCTAGTGGCCTAAGCAAAATGGAAAACACAATCTTAGAGACATTAGGCTCACTGTTTCCAAAAGAAGACGTGTATATTTAGAAATAAGTAAAAATCTTTTAATCTGAAAAGAAAAATGTAAACAAAATCTGGCGTAAGATTCAGAAACCAAGAATTAAAGGCATCTTTTTAAAAAAGCCAGATATTACTGCTTTTTTAGATTTTGTTTTTGTTTTCTCCTGTAATATAAACCTCTGAAGAGCATCAGTGGGAACTCTGATGCTATTTCTAATTATAAAGACGATAAAAAGAAAGAAAATAGGACAAAATTGTGGTGTCGGCACATCTTAAAAGCGGAGAGAGAGTGTGTGTTCACAACACTGCACCGGGTGTAAATTAGCTGATTTATGCCATCGTTCTGGACTAATTAGAATTTTTCCAAAGCAGCTAAGTGAATTTTCTGGCCATTTTTGGTCCTTTAAAGTATTAATTGGTATCACGCGTGCAGTACAAAGAAGTCATTTTACAATTCTTAAAACAAATTGTAAGAATCTTTTTTTTTTTTTAAGACTATTTCTTGCTTCTTCTGCTATCTGGGAAATTACCTGCAATAATTGAATACAATTTTAAAATAACCAGAAGTCAGAATTTTCAGCACCCTCCTTTTATCAATTTTAAATGAATGGGCATTTTTTTTTTTAA
Organism: Leptonychotes weddellii; assembly: GCF_054177405.1. Lineage (NCBI taxonomy): Eukaryota > Metazoa > Chordata > Mammalia > Carnivora > Phocidae > Leptonychotes > Leptonychotes weddellii. Next base: position 7,869,809 of record NC_138374.1, read on the forward strand.
TTAATGCGATTGATAGTAATGACAGACCTCTATCACAGGAAGCAGTGAAGGGAAGAGACAGGTGCCCCTCTAACACAGGCAGGGTCACATACACGCGTGTCTTGCACCCCCGGTGAAGAAAGGATTTTTTTTTTTTTTAAATACTAACAATTTGGCTAGATCTGGTTATCTGTCTGGCTTGGAGTGTTTCCTGGGGAATCACACTGAAGAATTCAACAGGCGGGCTTGGAAAATTCAGAAGAGGGAAAATTAAATTCCTGGAGATAGTCGAGAAGAACTTACTCATAAAGAGCCTTTTCCGCAGGAGCTCAGAAGCATGTAATCTGACCTTCAAAGTAAAAACGGTTTGTTGCATTAGTTCTGCTCAGCTGACCATGAATACTAATTGCAGGAAGAATTGCGAGCCCAATACCTGGGGGCAGGAACACACAAAAGTAGCCGGGCAAAGCAAACAATGAATAAGGTAAAAACTAGCATCCACACTCCTATTCAACTCCACGTGATCTGCACCAAAACCCAAAATTACAATGAAGCCAGTATCTGCCCCTTGCCCCCCAGAGACTAGAGGAAAGAAGAGAGGCAGCCCTGAGAGACTGGGTTGGGCGTGGGGGGGCGGTAAAAATAATACATGCTTTGGCTCCCATATCTCTTATTCGGCTTTCTCCTTCTACCCCCGCTTCTTCCTCCACTGTGAGGAGAAACTGTTGCAATTCCCGCACAGGGTCAGGAGCTGGACTTCTGCGGGCTTTCGCGCCCCATCTCCACCTGAGAGACACCTGGTTGGTGGAAAGTAGCCTTTTGGGTATAAAGATGGGCTTGAATCTGAATTTCAGCTCTGTGATTTAAATTTACTGGCTGGAACTTAAGCCAGTCACTAAACCTCCCTGGGCCTCAGTTTCCTCCTCTGTACAATGGAAGCAGAAACACCCAGAGCACACAATTCTGAAGACAAAATGAGAAGACGTGTTTCGTACAGAGCAAGTCCAGAACACACACTACCTTCGGAGGATTTCCCACCGACAAGGAAGCTGCTGGAAAGTCTGGGCACGCAGTGTCCCCGCCCCTTCCGGGAAAGAAGAGCCTCCATCCACCCCCCAGCCACAGCTGACTGGCTAAATGAGAGCAGGCTCAACCAACCACAGTCTCTCTTCCTGGACTGGGGCCTGGGGCCTGGGGTCCCGAAGGCGAGCCTGTGGGAGAGGCAGCTGGGGGTGCGGTGCCCGGCGCTGCTTCCTTGTGTTGCGCACAAAAGTGGAAAAAGCCCCAGGGTGTGCTGGAATCAGCTCATGCGCACTAGCTCCCAAGAGCTGGTTTCTAAATCATCAGGAATTCTGCGAGTGAAATTCGTCAGCACGGCCATTATTAAAAATTAAATTATGTAAACTTACAGGTGAATAAATTATATTAAAAACAAAGGTAATACTCAAAAAAACGTATCGCTTCCTAATCTACATTATTATTACGTTTATTATTATTACTTTACATTTTATTAGTATCTGTGCTCCTGAGAGTCTGGTGGAGATGCTATCTAATGGTGAGCTAGTAGACCTCTTTTCCCAGCTCCACCTGCACGTTGGTAGCTTTGGATCAGCCACGGTGGGAGGATTTGCATGATGGGAATTGGCAAACACTCGAATCCAGGCTTTCTCCCCCCCCCCCCAGAAGGCTGGTTGGTAGACGTCTACCAGAACGCCAGTGGAAGCAAACTTGCCCTTCTCCGTGGGGAAGAAAGACAGCAGATGTGAGGAGAACACGGCAAGCTCTCCTATTCCGGCGCCACGCCTTTCCAGGGATCTGGCTGCACTGTTCTTGGGTTCTAGAAAAACACCCTTGCATGCTTACGGGGAATTTCCTTTGTTAGGCTGAAACCAGCTCAAGGGGGTTTCTGTGTCCCCGTGTTAACCAATGAACAAGACATAAAACCAATGAGAACATCGGGCTCTCTCTTTTGGGGTCATTTTAATCTATGCTGAGCTAAGCATAATAATAAAGCCCTAATCACTAGTCAACCGCTGTTGAGATTTTTTTTTTTTAATCTCTGTATAATACACCGTGTAGCCTGGAGATATTCCTGCTATTTCTTCCTCATCGCCAAGAACAATCGGGCGCCAGTCTCGTTGGCCGGATCCCACAGGCCTTCTCTGATTTGCCAGCAGGACGTGGTGCTGCTCGGACATTTATGTAACTACTCTAAGTTGTGCATTAATTACTGACACCACACCAATGATCCAATTAGGCCTTAAATGTTTACTTAGGAGAAAGCTCCGTTCCTCAAAGAAAGATTGGGTGGCTGGTGGGAAACCTGAACATTTGGCAAGCTAGGTGATCCAAGAGCTTGCTTTTCACAGATCAGGTGGGCCAATTCCATTTCCCAGAAAGATTTTTTTTTAAATGCTTTTAATCTTCAAGTTTTCCCTTCAAAGAAGCAGAGGCATCAACTGCTTGCCTGTTTCCTCACCTCCCACCTCAACTTTCCCCCTTTACTAAATGTTTGTTTGCTTTTAGTAATGGTTCCCTGAACACTGCCCTCCTCAGCCTCTTCAAATCCGTTGGTTTTCAAGATAGTGAAATGGCAGATGCTCCCTAAGTGGGAAAGCAGGCGTAATGGCAGGAACCCATTCAGATTCTCTTCCTTGGGTGTGGCAGGTGGGCTATCCTGGTCTCTGCAAGGAAAGTGAGCCTAAGTACAAACAGTGCCCGTGGTGATTTAAAAATGCCTCGCCAGCCCTCACACACAGCACGAGCTGCTACCACGAACTAATGCCTTCTGAAGCAGGCAGAGGTCAGAACTGCTAAAACGTACATCTCGTCAGCGTTCACATTCAAGTGCAACTTCCTATCTCATCAAAATCCTAAATATATCCAAATTCCCATTTGCCGGAATTAGGATTTGGAGAGCAAGCTACTTACCCTGCTGTCCGATTCTCTTCAATAATTGAAAAACAGGTCAGCCGGCAAGGAAATCACATACAACTGTTCGGATTAAGAGATGACGATCCATTTCTCAGGAGTCTTTAGGGTGACCACAGTTAAAGACAGCTGTTCTAAAGCTCACTTTTTCCCCCTCGAGGATTATTATTACTCAGGTATGATTTCCATCCAGCTACAAGTTAGGGTTTTTCTTTCTGACTAGTGTCAGCAAACTGCAGCCTCAGGCCAACTCTGGACTGCCACCTACTTTTGTATGGCCTGTGAGCTCAGAATGGGTTTTAGTTTTCGTATTTTTAAAAAGTTTTTTAAGGGCGACTACCTTCGGCTCAGGTCAGGATCCCAGGGTCCTCGGATCGAGCCCCACATCGGGCTCCCTGATCGGTGGGGAGCCTGCTTCTCCCTCTCCCACTCCCCCTGCTTGTGTTCCCTCTCTCGCTGTGCCTCTCTCTGTCAAAAAAAAAAAAATCTTTAAAAAAAATTTTTTTTAAATCAAAATAGGAATTCTCCATGAAATATGAAAATTACATGAAATGCAATTTTCAGGATCCGTAAGTGATGTTTTATTTGCAATATTTTCAATCCCATTTCAATTTTATTTTCAATCCCATTCCCCTTCATTTACGTGTTATCTGTGGCTGCTTCTACACGTCAGTGACAGAGTTGAGTAGTTGAGGCAGAAATTGTGTTTGGCCTGCAAAACCTAAAATATTTATTGTCCACTCTTTACAGAAAAAGCTTGCCACCCGCTGCTGAAGGACAGAGAGATCGGCCGGACAAACCAAATTTGCACTCAGCCGCAAGGCCAACAACGCCTCTAAAGCCTTACACGGTTTTACAGCATTTCTTTCTCTTCTTAGGCTAGAAATGTTTCTGAATGGAGTGGCAGAGTTAATTTTTGTGTGGGGAGTTTTATTGTCACAAATTACTCTGACAGCACACACCAAGGTTCTTGAACAGGGCCGGTATACAGGAGGTCCTAAGTAAACACTCTCATGTGGCCCTCATTCCCTGCCTTCCTTCACGAGGGATCACCTGCCCTTGTTTTTAGTTTTTTTGTTTTGAGAGAGAGAGAGCGAGAGCAAGCATGGGGGGGAGGGACAGAGGGAGGGGAAGGAGGGAGAGAATCTTAAGCAGGCTGCACACTCAGCAGGGAGCCCGACACGAGGCTCAATCCCACGACCCTGAGATCATGACCTGAGCCGAAACCAAGAGTCGGATGCTCAACTGACTGACCACCCAGGTGCCCCTCACCTGCAACTTGTTTTTTGCTTGTTTGATTTTTTTTTTTTTGTCCTGAACCAGCACTTCTTTTCATGAAGCCTGTCCCAGCCCAAGATCTGATTGCTCTCAGCTTTGCCAGGACCTTGTCATGAGCCAGGCAAGTATCCCTGTAGAGATACTATAGTTTGTTTGAAACCTCACTTGTTGGAGACAAGAGCAATCTTTCTTACTAAAACTTGGATCACGGAAGATTTGGGGGGAAACTATGATTTCATTGAGTTCAAGTATGTATGGTAACACATTTATGGGTAAGATTTTGACCAAATAAACCTTTGGAATTGGGTAAACTTCTAAATAGCTAGCGAACGTTGAGCCCAGATATCTGCAGTAGTCAGAGGGTGTATTTGGTCCATAAGACCTGGAAAGTTTTTTGAAACTTGGGCTTTCTGAGGGCAACAAGGGGTTTTGCTGAGAATGACAACATTCCTGCACTGAGCATAAATGTTTACAACAACTACAAATAGTAGATGGTGGCCTTTTGTGTCCTTAGGAAAATCACTTAACTTCTCTGAGCCTCAGAGTCCCTGGATGTAAAATGGGGATAATAATGGTCCCCACCTCCTAGGGTTTCCTTAATGATGAAGTCATACCTGTTAAGCCCCAGAGCAGTGCCTGGCATACAATAAGCCCTTAATAAGTGTTAGCTGTTGTCACTGGAGTTGTTAGCATTAATACTATGGCCCAGAGATGGTGGAAGCAGCCATGAGCCTGCATTACAGGGTTTACTGTCAAGTCTGGCTCCTGTGATAGACATACAAAGATGGAGAGTGAGCGAGGTTCATCTCAGCATCCCCGGTGCCTGGGCCACCAGGGGACCCTCTAATGTCTGGCCAACAAGTGCATGGGCTGTCAGAAAATGTGTGTTGATGGTACTGAACTCCAATAGATTTGTCTCCACCAACAAGCCAGCAGGCAACACGTATGCACTTCTGTGTCCAAGCAGAAAAGCAGAGCACACGGCCTGACCTGCAAGGTGCGGACATTAATACACCTGAAAAAAATTAGTGAAAATGAAATGACGTAAAGAATGACCTGACCACTCCCTCCGCTCTCAGACACACCACAGGCACAGCTCCTATCACTGTGGGAGGCCTTCATCTCCCGGGCTGGACACCAAGTCAGACCTTTAGTGACCATTCACTACAAAACATGCCAAGCACTTCACGCACAGAGTTCATTTCATCCTCGCAGCAACGCTGCAAGGTAAGGACTTTCATCATCCCCGGTTTGCAAGTGAGGAGACTGAAGCACAGAGAGGTTCGGCAACTTGCCTAAGGTCACACAGTGAATAAGTGGCAGAGGCAGGATTCAAACTCGGAAGAGCCTGGCTTGAGAGCGCAAGACCTTGAACATGACGTTATAGCGTGGCCACTTACATGGCAAGTGCCTTGGGAGCTGGGTCATTTTAGTCATCTCTGTATCATCAGAGCCTGGCCCAGTGCCTGGAACATAGGAAGTTCTCAACAAATGCTTGTTGGTTAAGCAGGATCAGACTACATATTAACCTTCAGCTTAAAATGGGGTCAGTTTCCCCCACCTCCATGCCCGTCTGCTGCCCACCACACCAGCCCTGGGTTCATATGAGCGAGCCAGCCCCCCAGGCTCCACCGCTATTCCCATAGCTTCTGATGTCTTAGCAAGTTTCTCTGAAAACAGCCTGGCAACACTAACCTGACCAGCAGCCGTCGCTGGTGAGGACTGCGGACATATCTGTCACCAGTGAAAAGGCTGTATTTATGTCTTGGCAAAATCCATTCATTCCTTTAAGGGCCCGGAATCCTCCAGGGAGTGTCACACATCCACCTAATGCACCCGGTTCTCAGCTTTCTGGCTGAGGCTCTCACTTAGCCGACAGATGTGTGAGCTCGCAGGCGATTCACCCAGCCAGCTAAATCCCAAGGGGCCTGTCCCTAGGGCCATGGGTGAAAGTGACAGCAGTGAGATCAGCGCAACTCAGACTCACAAGTTGCCCCTGGAGGTCCTCTCTGGCTTTCCATGACGATCATGATGACAAGGATGCAGAAATGTGGGGGTTTCATGGCTTCACCACCTGGGTGTCTCATGGAAGGGAGCCCACCACACCTCTTCCTTCCACAACATCAGCCATTGCCTCCCAGCCTGGCCATCGCTTCCACCCTCCACGTTCAGTCTCTCCTCCGCACCTCTGATCATGCTACTCACTCTCTTACAAGATTCTTTGCTCTCTTCCTTGTCTTTTCTTAGTTGTTTCATGGCAGCACCTTTCTTAGACATCTATTCATGTCCCTCATCGAAGGTCACCTCCGGGGACACCTGGGTGGCTCGGTCGGTTGAGGGGCTGACTCTTGGTCATGATCTCAGGGTCGTGAGATCAAGCCCCACATCGGGCTCCCTGCTCAGTGGGGAGTCTGCTGGAGATTTTTTTTCTCTCTCCCTGACCTTTACACCCCCAAATGAATAAATAAATTAAAAAAAAAGTCACCTCCTATGAGAAGACTTCTTTGATTCCCAAAAACCTTACTGGAATTACTCCCTCGGATCATGGAAGGCATACCTCTATTATAGTATATATCAGTCCATTCTGCAATTGTTTATTTACCTGCCCCTTCTTGCAGCTGTGAGTCCTGCACTGTATCCCTGGAACCCAGCTTTGAGCCTGGTGCACTTGGGGCTTGGGGGGAGGAGGGAGTGTTCATCAAGTGTGTGCTGAGTGCATTACTGTCCGCAGCCTCCCTGAACTTCATGTACATGTGGCTCCTTTATGAGCACTTACCACTCTCTTACCACTCTGTGAGTGTGTGCTGCCTCTTGGACCGGACCGCACGTTCCCCAGAGAAACAATCACGTCTCATAAAATTGTACCCACTGCCCCCACTACAGTGGGTGACACATACTATGTGCTCAGGAAATCGGCAACTCTGTGCAAATTATAGTCTGTAAGCCACGATTTTCAGTTATCATAGCCAATAAACTGAACTTACTATTTAAGCCCCAAGTTTTAGCTGGTAAGTTTCCTTAGTGTCCCAGGGGATGGCGGTTGTTCCCAGGAAGCAAAAAAGGACAAAGCACTCACCCCGCTCACTCAACAAGTCAGGGGTGGAGCCTGGCCAAGAAAAGAAACAAAACGATTTTCCAAGGTTATTTTTTACCCATTCAATTATGCTGCCTGTTAAGAAAACATTGATCCTGGATGGACTGCTTCATTAATAACCTTTCTGTTAACTTCCTTTGTTTCTTCTCAAACCACACAGCCCTGAAGAATGGAAAGTGTTCACTCTAAATTGTCTCCTTTGGAAACAAAGGGATGTGTTTCTTCGGAAAGGTGTCTCCTTTGGAAAACTGGACCCTGCTAATGGCAGTTGGGATGGAGCACACTGACGATTAGACTTCACCTCAGGGACACCAAAGGACTCCAGGCTGTGTGTCAGAATATGATGCTCTCAGCGGCATCTGAGTGGCTCAGTCGGTGAAGCATCTGCCTTCAGCTCAGGTCATCATCCTGGGGTCCTGGGATCGAGTCCCGCGTCGGACTCCCTGCTCAGTGGGGAGTCTGCTTCTCCCTCTGACACTCCCCCCCGCTTGTGCGCTTTCTCTCTCTCTCTCAAATAAGTAAAATCTTTTTAAAAATGCTCAGGGGGCCCCCAACAAGTGTCCATTGTCAGTGGACTCTCAGAAAGGAGGTTGAGATGGACGACCCAAGGTCAAGGAAGAAAACCAGCAAAGAACAATGGTTCAGAAGCCAGGGAGGAAAGAATTTCCGGGAAGAAGTTGTTACAAGTGCTATGTGCCACTCAGAGGTCAAATAAGAAATAGAGATTAGAAAGTCTTCTGGGTCTGATGATGACGAAAATAAGAACTTGCTTGTCAATCAGCAAATACTTCTCAAGACCCCAACCCTCAACAGGGATAGAGTGCTGACCAAGTCAGGCTAGAGTCCGGTGGGGTGGCAGACAGCTAAACAAGAACGTAGGTAAGCACAATCAGAAAACGTTTAGTAGGGACAACTGACACAGACTTAAGGACGTGGGAGAAGTTTACCAGAAACAATAACAGGTAACCTAACATTTGAAGGATGAACGGAGGTGGGCAGGCAGAGGATAGAGGGTAGAGGCGCGGACTGGGAGTCATGTTCAAGGCAGAAAAAGAACATGTACAAAGCTCAGAGATGAGAGGAAGCCTGGTATCTATAAGGAGCTGCACGAAGCTAGTTACGGCTGGTGCAGAGAGGACAGGTCAACCGTGCCCTTATCCAATGCCCTGGATGAAACAAACCAGAGCCTCTGGCACATCTCCAGGGGCCCTACCCACCCAGGCCCTAAATTACCTCTCTTCACGTAGGGTTTCAAATCAACCTGTGGTGTTCCATCTGGTCCCAGGGATCCCAAGGGAGGAGATGCAAGGCATTCGACAGTAAGCTCCCCAAGGATAGGGGTTTGTCATCTCTTTTATTCACTATTCACCTAGTACCGTGCCTGAGACACAGTACGCTCTCAACAAATAACTGTGGAATGAATAAAGGAAGCAAGCAAGCAAGCAAGCAAGCAAGGATACCATTGACTTCCCTGCCTGAGTCACTTTTGTGGTCACCCTATCAAAAACAACAACAAATAACCCAAGTCAGTGAACACACCTGGTGATCACATTATTCCTAAAAGGTCACAAGTTATCCCTAAAACCCATCTGTTTGAGAATCAGTAACAACTCTTTGGCTGACTCCTTCATTTTGTTGTAAGCATGGGCCTCGTTTGCCTGTCTCCATTCATAACGAAGCCTCAGAGAAGGCAGGGATGGGGGTGGGAGAGGACAAAGATCTCATCTCCAAGTTCCATGTGATGCCTACTATCTCCATGTGCTGTTTTCTACCTAATAAGAGTATTGTATCTTAAAATGGAGCTGGTCAGGATCTTTCCACCTTCCATTTCAATGAGGCTGTAGTTTAATTAAAAGTAGAATAACATTTACATACATAATCATCACACCTCAACAAGAGGCAACTAAAAGCTTCTTATGAATGCATATCCTGCCACCTGGGCGTAGGTTTCATGAAACATCCCTGAAGATCGGCTAATTTTCTGTTTGGGGTGATACTGATGGGCTGTAGCACTGTAAAACTTTGTTAAATTAGTGCATGTGTCTGAGGCTTAAGGGAGAACTTTTCTAGTGTCGGTTTCTCATATCTGGAACAAAACCGATCATGATCCTATGTATAATAATTATTTATATGCACACAAATGTTTAGTGTTTTCCAGGTTCTTCTGAACAACACTCTCCTGTTTGATCCCTGGAACAACTCAGCCAGGTGCATAAGCGGAGCCATCACCCCTCATCTGTCAGGCCCTGCAAGGTGAAGTGATGGGTCACAGAGGAACCAAGTGCCAATTCTTAATCCAGTGCCCTTTCTACCAGTTCATGTCCTAAGACAGTACATCCTATAGTTTTCTGGAATTATTGTTTGCCAAAAGTTGGCGTCACTTAGGTACAGAGTGGTGTTCTTAATGAAGAAGCCGTAAGAGATGTGTATAAGGTATTCATTACAGGACTTCAAGAGTTAGGGAATGTTGGGAGGACGATGGCTTAGAGAAAGGGCTCTTGAGTAAGGCTGCCTGGGTTCAAATTCAGGCTCTGTCACCAACGGCCTGCATGACCCACAAACCACTTAGTTGATATCCCTGTCCCTGGTGGACATCTCGGGTTGTCTCCATTCCCTCAGGCTTCCATTTTGGGGTCTTCATGGATCCAGGAACACTGACTCTAATGCCAGCTTCCAGGGTAGCAAAAGTGATTTAAGCTAAGCCAATCAACCCTATCCATCCCCCAGGCCATGCCACTGATTCAGCCATGGCCATGGGACCCAAGCTAGTCCAATCAGAGGGAGCCCCAGGATCTTGGAGGGAATGCGGGGACAAAGACACCCTGCTGGGTGTGAAGAAGGAAGCACAGAATTCTGGGAGCTGCAGGCAGCCATCTTGGACGCCTAAAAAGAATCCGCCTGAAAAGAAAGTGGACTCTGTAGAAGGCAGAGCAGACACATGGAAAGAAACAGGGACCCTGATAACACTGTTGGCTGCAGCCAAACCTGCCATTAACTCTGGATCTTTCAGTTACTTGAGATAATAAATTATTAGGTGAGCCCATTTGAGTTGGGTTTTCTGCTGTGACCGAAAACATCCTGACTTGCGTAGTCTCAATTGTAAAATAGCAAGAAATAACAATATTTCTTCACCCTCATTAGTTCGTTGTGAGGCCCAAAGAAGGTAACACAGGGGAATACTTGGCACTGTCCTCTCTGTGGCAAGCCCTCTACTCCACCCACGGACAAGGGGAACATCTCAGCACCTTCTCCTCACTGTGACGTCGGGTTCTTTGGGCCAAAAAAGCCAAGCCTTTCAAATATAAATATCCCATGTAACCTGAGGGCCCCAGACAAACTACGCTTACCCACACGTCTATGCATGGGCTCATTTAGGATGTGTTACTTTAAAATTGTGTCATATTAGGAACTGCTGTGTAGCAGGAGGGCCGAGCTACTTTGTCATAATCACACTGCTCGTCATTTCCAGGCGTTCGGTGATTTTACTACCTTTTCCCCCGGTATCCCCTGGGTTGGTGTCCTTAACCTATTATGTAATGATATTTCAGGGTCTGGGAGATGAATTGCTCTCTGCGTAAAATATGGCAGTGGATCTATACCCCTAAGCTCTGATAATTAGTTTTTAATGTAACTACAATTCTTTTGAGGAGATGTTTTTGCGCTCTAAAATCTTCTTAAAAGCATCCCTTAGGCTGAAATTAAGTTGGCAGGAGTGTCATGGAGGTCTGCGGCGAGGGGCGAGTGGCGCTCAGGTTACCAGCCAGCCTGACATGATTCATGGGCCGCAGGCAGCGAGGGACCGGCCCGCCTCTCCCCTCCGTGGCCAGGCCTGCTCCAGCACGCGGCCGCCAAAGCAAAGGGCGAGAATGCACTTCATCACCGAACATGACACCCAAGTAATGGTTACAAATGGCTTTTCAAGAAGGAGGAGGATGGGAGGGGGGCCTAGAGAGGAGGTGGAAACGAGCTGGCGGCGGGGGCGGGGGTAGGGTTGCCTACCAAGGCCTCCCGTTTCTCCGCATCAGAGAGCTCCTCTGTCTAAACCGCTGTGGATTTCTCTTCTATTAGGTCAACAAATATTTATTTCAGTTAAGGCATTTAAAATTCGTAAGGGACCACAGCTGAGCTGTTCCTGAGGAAGAAACGTCAGCTTCCTTCCGCAAACATGCGCGCAATAGGCCTCCTCCCACTTCGCTCTGGTATTCTCAAAATGTGCTTTGTTTGTTCTCTGCCAAGACAAACGGGCCATCCTGTCTACAGGTAGGATGACATACAGACCCGGGGGGTCCGGAGCTGGGACACAATCTGTCATAATACTGTTATTATTAGCATCTCTGCAGTGAACCCATGATATGTTCACTTGGCTCCATAGAGGGAAGCGAAGGCAAACCAGCACGTACACGAAGGCCCAGAGGGGACAGGATACCAGAGAATGCTACATTCTCTGTGAATTCCAAAGAAATTCCAAGTCCATAAATGCCCAAACAAATCTGTGAAAACATTTCTTTGCCCTCTGCCTAAAGCTACTCGTAGAGAAAAACGTAAAAGTGGTTTGAAAATAATACAAACTAGGGTACTTTACTTTGATCTTCAGATGTGCACCGAGGCCCTTTCCCTCTGCAAGTCGGGGGAGGGACAGCCCTCAGGGCTCTTGTCAAGGCGTTCCAACTGTCCAGTCAGAGAGCCCCACTGGTGCATGAGCCCTGGGCCACGGTGTGAGGTCTCCATGGCCTTGGACAGATTCCTAGAGAACTGGCCAGTCTTCCCACTTCCTTGTCATTTTCTTCACGCCTTGGACAGAAGGCCACTCACCAAGCAGTGAACACTGAGGCTCAGGAAAGGGCCCCTGGGCTTACCCTCCACATCGCAGTGTCCTGGCTCCATCCCCTGCCTCCTCCTCCAGCCCCCTCAGGGCAGCCACTCTCACCTCCCCACCACCTCACCCCCAGGGGAAGCCAAACAGGAGCACATAGGAGCACTCCTATGAATGCTCTCCGGTTTCCACCCATGACAACAGCAGAGAGAACACAGGCTCTGGGCTGTGACCAAATCCACACCAGGAGGACCCGTTGTCCACCATCTTTTCTCAGAATTAATGGCTCTACAGTAGTCACCGAACTCAGTTCAGAATCATGACCCTGGAGTCCTAGAACAACAGTTTTTAAGAATTACTTCAGGAACTTTCAAAAATCCCAGTGTTCAGGGCACACCCCAGAACAATTGATTCCAAAGTCCTAGGGATGGCCCCAAGGCAGGCGGTGCTATTTGTTTTAAGTTCTCCAGATGTTTCCAATGGAATGTCCAAATCAAGAATCACCAGCCTAAAGCCTATTAAAGTAGAATTCAAAAGTTTCTCAGAAAAGAGTTCAACGTTCAGTTCAGGACATATGAGAAGCTCTGAAGAAGTCAGTTCTAATCATGCAATCAAATTGTTCCCAAAGAGAAAGGGGGAAAAAATGTAACAGCAACAACAAAAATGTGCTGCAGCCCCACAGGATGCTGTGACAGAAACGAAAACTTAGGAAAAAAGAAAAAAAAAACAAAAAACCACAGCAAAGGAAAACATGCACATAAAATATAAAATATGTCCTGAACTTACAAGAATCACTCCCGGGTCATTAAACAAAAAAATGATACCATGTGTGGGTTTAGCTCTATTTGGAAGGTAAAAGGGGAAAGGAACATAGTTACATCACTTGGGTAAGGGGGATAATATGACCCTTTACTATCTTAAAAGAAGAGGTGATCTTCAAAAAAGAAGCAGTAAATGGTATGGCTTTGTGGCTCAGTTGGTTAGGCATCTGCCTTCTGCTCAGGTCATGATCTCAGGGTCCTGGATCGAGCCCCACACGGGCCTCCCTCCTCAGCCTGCTTCTCCCTCTCCCTCTGCTGTTCCCCCAGCTTGTGCGTGCTCTCTCTCTCTCTGTGTCAAATAAATAAATAAAATCTTAAAAAAAAAAAAAAAAAAACAAACCCAAATTGGTTCAAGCCTTAACTGAAAATACATTCATCTGGGACAGAAAAAAACTTGGATTTAATCTGAGGACGACTGTCAGTATTCACTGGAAAACAGGTTAAAATAGCATTGCCACTTTCAAATAAGCTGTATCCTGGAAACTCTGGGTTGATGAATTTGATTTTACACCTTCTTAAAATTCTTTTTTTTTTTCTCTTTTTAAAGATTTATTCGTTCATTTTAGAGAGAGAGCATGAGCAGGATGGGGGAGAGGCAGAGGGAGGGAGAGAATCTCAACATGGGGCTGGATCTCACAACCCTGAGATCATGACCTGAGCTGAAATCAAGAGTCAGATGCTCAACCGACTAAGCCACCCACACGCCCCACACCTTCCTAAAATTCTTCTATGGGTTAATAAACAGATGGCTCATCCAAATGGAGGGAGAAGAAAAGCATTCATTATCAGGAGTCAACATGAATTCACTTAAGAATTCACTCCAAACAAAACTTGTTTATGCAGAGTTTCTAGACAAGTAGATCAGGTACCTGTGGTATCACTAATTTCCTGGTAGCCTTGTGAACAAGGACACACCATGCGCCTTGATGATAACAGGGGACCTGTGATGGGGGATACCCAAAGCCCCAACCCCATACCTCCATCAGTCCCTACCTTGAAAGACTGGTGCTCAACGTGGGAAGGCTCCGGCACCTGGGCTCATCTGAGTTGTGGTGTGTCATCTTTTTCTGTCTGTCTGTCTATCTGTCTATCTACCTATCTATCTGAGGTAACTTAGTTTAGAAGGTATGTGAAATAAGGTTACTAAAAACAGAATCAGAAAATCAAAACCATGAAAAGGAAGAAGAAATGAATATGCCAACCAGAGAAGTTTCTAAGAGTGAATGTTAACTTTTGACCCTGAGCTTCTCAGCAGCCAAGGCAAGAAGGGAAGCATGATTGGTTTCATTTCTGCACACAGAAAGATGATCCATTTTTATCCTGGTACTAAATTTTGAGAAGAATCTATCAGTTGAAACCTCACACGGGGAATACAGGGCCTATCACAATGTCTTCAGGGAGGGTATCCAGCAGTCCCTGAGGCACACTCAGTTCGGGACAATCTGCAGGGAGTTTAATAAAGGACTACATGCAAAGGCATGAGTAGGGTACATGGGAGCCATGAGGAGTGGTGAATACTCAGGGGCTGGTAGTAGTGGGGCTTTACCACCCCAGGCTGAAGGAGACTATGGAGGAATGCAGCCAGCCCAAAGCAGCCCTGCAGAAACGGAGCTCACTCTCTCCCTGCCTTCCAGTCTCCTGCCAGGGCTCTCACGGAGCCCAACCGGGGAGCCCCTGAGGCAGTCCCTAGAGGCAGCCTCCTGGGTACAAGGCAGGGCAGAGAAAGGTGAGGAGAAGATCTGGAGGGGCAAAGAGAAGAGAACCGGGACAAATGGTTTCACAGAAAGTGCAAACAAGATTTGATGGCATTGCTTTTCGGATGAAAAAAGCGAGAAATGGATTTTTTTTTTAAAGATTTTTATTTATTTATTGAGAGAGAGAGAGAATGATAGAGAGAGAGCATGAGAGGGAGGAGGGTCAGAGGGAGAAGCAGACTCCCTGCTGAGCAGGGAGCCCGATGCGGGACTCGATCCCGGGACTCCAGGATCATGACCTGAGCCGAAGGCAGTCGCTTAACCAACTGAGCCACCCAGGCACCCCGAGAAATGGATTTTAAACATAATTCAGGAAGGCCACCCTACAAGAGCACACACTAACGTGATTTGGGCATGTCACTTGCTGATGAAGTATCATGATACAAAAAGTGGAATTTAGAATTCCCAGAGGATAGATGGACCATGTGTCCTTTATATTATATCCTAAAATTGATACTTCCTTTTTGGGAGGCAGTGCTGGTTATTGAGGAGCACCTGGTGTGCTGCTGTGTTCTGTTGGCAGCTGAAGACAGATCTGTAAGCTTTAGGTCCCAAAGGAACAAGTGACAGGGTAGGGAGGACAGTCTGTTCTGGCCAATATTTGGCCCAGACCAAACACCAAAGATCTTAAAACCATTATTGAGAATGGTGAAAGGAAACAGGGAGTTGTACTAGAGAAGAGATTTCATGGGAACATAATAGCTGCCTTCTATATCTGAGAGACTTCCAGAAAAGAGATTGTCTGGATTTCTGTGTCATTCCAGAGATGGAGCAAGGGCCAATGGTTTCGAGGCAGAAATAGATAAATTGCAGCTCCATAAACGAAGAACCTTTTAAGGTTCTTTTGGGTTACCAAACCAAGGAATGAGCTTCTGCAAAATACAGATGGCCTCAAATCTTTCCAGTAGACGTTGGAGGTAGATGACAATGGAATGAAAACAGTAGCCTGAGCTTGAGTGTTGACTTTTTTCCAAGGTCCTTGCTACATGCTTGACAGGCATATATTCGTTTAATCTTCTAAGGATGTACCGATCTCCCCAGTTTCAGAAGAGAACACCAAGGATGATGGCTGATAACTGACAGAGCCAAGATTTGGTCCTGCTAATCCAACTGCAGAGCTCACATGTTCAACCAGGCTGCCCATTCCCTTCTGCCACAGAAGGGATTCCCACTCTCAGTGGAAGGTTAGACTCAATTGTCCCTCCTTAGTTCCTTCTGACTCCTGAATTGAATAGAATTATGCTACAATTCAGGGATCCCCTTGAGGGGATGCTACCGGTGAGATCCTTGTAGCCTGGGGTGACAGAGAAAGGAAGGAACTGCAGTCTTGTGGGTAGGACTAATGCAAATACAGGTGAAAGAGGAAGGACATTCCAGGGAAGGAGACCAGGGAGAGCAGAGGCAGAGCCAGAACAAGGACCAGAGAGGAACACTGCAGTGGCAAGAAGACCAATTTTGAGCCAGAGCACACTAGGATATATTACAACAAAGTTGGCAAGTTGGGAGGCCCTTTAGGAAGTAATGGAACAGTCTACCAATAAGATGTGAAGGCAAGATCTGAAAGGAGTCAACAATAAGTAACTAAGCATCATTTCATGGTTGCATTTCAAGCTAGGGATTTGGCTCTGGGCTAAGGAAAAGACCACAGATCGGTGCTGATCTCTGTGGTCAATGAGGCTAACTAGTTTTGCTATATTTAGGACATACCTTCTTGGAGCAGCTAGATACTTAAATAAAGTTGACCTGGTCATCTTCTGTAGTAGGTACCCTTGGGTTATCCTGATAATCCCCAATGAACCACACCTCCTAGTACCCAAGCCTTTGGGTAGCCCCCTCCCCCTAAATCTGGGCTGAGCCTGCAACCACTCTAACCTATAAAATGCAGAAGTGACATCATGCCAGTTCTGAGCCTAAGCCTACAGAAGGCTTAGAAGTTTCTGTTTTTTTGCCTCTTGGGAGCTCTGCGTTGCCATGTGAGAAGTCTGGCTAGGCCATCTTACTGGAGACACCAAGTGGAGAGGCTACGTAGAAAGGCACTGGGGAGAGAGAGGCCCTGAGGCTCCCTGGAGGAGGAAGGACCCAGATCCCAGAGAGTCCCAGACACAACTCCAATTGAGTTAGCACAGCCCCAGAGCCTGGAGCCTTTCTAGCTGAGCCACCAGATATGAGTAAAGAAACCATTTTGGCCATTCCAGCCCCAGTGGAAATTGAATGGAACACAGACAGGCTGACTCTCCCACACCCCATTCAAATTCTCAATCCACAGAATCAGGAAAAGTAATTAAGTGGTTGTCTTTTCAAGCTACTAAGTTTTGGGGTAGTTTCCTACATAGCAGCTTAAACAAGGATCTCCCAGACTTACTAAAAAGCCCTTTTTGTGAGAGCTACTACTCTCAACCCAAGAGGATGGGCCACAGCAGCCTTGTTGATAATACTTAACTCCACCCCTACCTATACATGATTGGCCTTGGGATGAAATCTAGAACTGAAGCTGGGATATATTAGGCTTGGTCCCTGAGACCAGCAAGAATGGAGACAGGTCAACTCTCAGAGTTATGGGACAGCTATCTTCAGCCATGAAAAGAGAGTGAGAGAAAAAATGAAAAGATGGTGGCCTTAGTACATGACACTTTCCAATTCTTGCTTCTCCTCCCTCACGAGGTCCCACAGTAATTATGTGACTGAATTACTTATATTTCCTGTGTTGTTGTAACATCCTATTTTTATTTACTCTAGTGTGTAGTGAGGTGCTCTTACTGGCAACCAAAAAAACAAATCTTAAAACTAAGCTGTTCTCCTATCCACCCATTCCTTACAAAATAAGCCACTGTTCTCTTGAATTGTACCCATTTGTACCAAATACAGTTAAAAATTGGGTTTTCAGGGTAGATTTGGCATCAGAGTGCCAGCCCTGAGAAAGGGACCAATCCACAGGCCATGGGACTAAGGAGACTACCCCATCTAGATCAGCCTGAGACGTTCTCCAATCAGTACCAGAATAGGACCACCTCAATCTGGAAACAGCCATTTCTTGGTCATGTCAGAGAATACAGCAGCTCTAAGAAAGCAGAGAGCTGGCCCTATACTTCAAACCTTCTCGGGAAACACGTAAGCAGACAGAGCAGAAGATTATCATGATAGATGTGATCATAAAGTTCCCACCAAGTGTAACTTCAAGCAAATTGAACTTATCCTGTTCACAGGATGTGTCACAAAGGTGGAAGTTTGAGACCCATTCTTCATGTCAGTCCAATCATTGGCAGGTTAATGGAAACTACTCATTACTTTCAGCTGGCAGCTTCATCTCCTGATTTGTTCTCAAGCAGCCAAGCTGTGGCCGCAGGATCTCGGCAATTTGGTTAAACTGACACCATGTCTTACTTGGACATTGCGAAGCATGCCTTGATGTGTGACAGACAGGGAGAGATGGGGTCTGGGGGCCCAGACCAGTATAGGGCAGATATCAAGTTCAGACATCTGCATGATAAAGGTTTCCCATGTCCAAGGGTGCCTTCCCATTCTGAATGCCTGACCCCTCTAAAGAAATGACTGAAAGTTGATTTACTCATGAACTCTTTTTTTCCTATTCAGCCCGTCTCCTCCAGGGAAGGATGTGAGTAGCAAAGCAGATGAAATCAGTATCTCTTTCTCGCTGCCTGTCCTATGCCTCGGTCATCGTGGAAGAGAGAGTTATCATCTGGCTGTCTCTAAGGCTGGAAACATATAATTGATTGGCTATTAAATGATATATGTAGTGTTAAGGCAGCCCTGAGTCAACAGGACACCTCCTTCCTACAACCACTGTGTGTATAGAACCTCTCAATTCCCAAAGCACTTTCACATATAATTGTTTTTGATGATGATGATGATGATGATGATGATGACGACGACGACGACGATAGTGATGGCAGATACAGCAGACCCTCTGCAAATGCTTTACATCCACGAGGGCATTTCAGCCTTACAACAGCCTTATTAGGTATGGATGTGATTATACCAGGGTACAGATGTGGAAACTGAGCCCCAGAGAAGTCACTTGCCCTCAAAGCCATATGACTAGGAAATGACAGAGACATCATTTGCCTGCAGGTTACCCCAACTCTAGAATCTTCTTCTTGGCTATTCTCTATTTACAGGTAGATGCTTCAGCTGAGGGACTGCAGGGGGATCCCTGTCCTCTATGATGATGGCTGGGAACTTCTCAGACTTCAGCACTTGCCCCATGGCTGGCCTACACTGGGGGACTAATAGGAGGAGGAAAATGGGATTGGAGGTTATGGACCATCAGGAAGGAGGGGGGAGCAGAAGACAAGAGCCATGTCCCCATCCTACTCCTCACCCCAAAGCACACGCTGAGCTTTGAGGCCTTGAGACCTTTTCTGTAAGAAGATGGAAAAGCCAAGAGGAAATGCCTAAGGCTCTCTCTAAAGTACAAATAACTCCTGCCCTGGGCCTCATCTGAGGTCACAAAAAACCCTCTCCTCTGCCTTCCCAGCCCCTATGCCTCAGTAATTGGTCTACACTTGTGGTTCTCCATCAGGGTGATTTTTGATCCCTGAGAGGGCATTTGACAATGTCAGGGACATTTTTGATTGTCACATCAGGGGAGTAGTCCTACTGGCATCTAGTGGATAAAGACCAGGGATGATGTTAAACATTCTACAGTGCACACGACAGCTCCCACAACAAAGAATTATCTGGTTCAAACTGTCAATAGTGCCAAGGTTGAGAAAGCCTGGCCTACACCAATCTAGACCCCATTGGACCCTTCTCAACAGCTTCCAGGGTGTCCATAGCACCTGCCAGATCAAGTGAAAGCCCTTTAGTGGTCTGCCCGATCAGGGGCACAGATGTGGATTAAAGGGGACATCCCCCATGTCAGGCCCAGGACTGGGGAGTAGGACTATGGGTGGAACCAGCTAAGACCAGGGGGCACAAGGGGCAGCCCCATCCCATTTCCACTATGAAGAGAAAGTATTAGCACCATTGATCTCTTGATGGATAGCAGACACTGTGCTCTGTGTGTCCTTCATCTCTTTTAATCCTCACAAAAAGGTTTATCTCTGAGGCAGATTATATTTTTAGTTCCATTTTCCAGATGATCAAACCAAGACGTAGAGATATTAAGTAACTAAATGAGGCCAAGGGCGCCTGGGTGGCTCAGTTGGTTAAGCATCTGCCTTCGGCTCAGGTCATGATCCTGGAGTCCCGGGATCGAGTCCCACATCGGGCTCCCTGCTCAGCGGGGGGTCTGCTTCTCCCTCTGACCCTCTTCCCTCTCGTGCTCTCTGTCTGTCGTTCTCTCTCTCAAATAAATAAATAAAATCTTAAATGAGGCCAAAACACTTGTCCGAGCTCATGCAGCTACTTGGATGATTTTGCAAGCATCTTGCCTGTTTCTCCTAGACAGCTGTCTAAACATGTGGCTCCCAGTAGGAGCAAATGAGGACACTTTAACTTTCCTTTACTTAAAAAATTAATTAATTAGTTAGTTAATTAATTTAATTAAATTAAAAATAAATAAAAAGCACCTCCAAGATCAACTGTTGCTCATAGCCCACAATGATTTAGTCAGTCTCCTCTCTTCTCTTTCTCCTACATTCACATCCAGTCCATTGGCAAGTACAGTCAACTCAACTTTCAGGATAGATGTGGAATCTACCCCCCCCCTCATCCCCACTACACCATCCTTGCCCCAGCCACCATCTTCTCCCCTGGGATCTCCTGCTTCCTGCTTTTGCCTGCCTCATACCCAGTCTGTTTGCCACAAGGCAGTCAGGATATCTTCTAAAACTGTAGTCAGATCTTGCCACACCTCTCTCAAAGCCTTCCAATGGCCCCCCGCCAAGGCCAACTGGGGAGCCTAGACATCCACCCTCACCAGGCTATAACAAGGCATCTTAATCCCCCCCAATGGTGTCCAAAAAAAGCTGAGTGGGAGTTGGAGTTTGCATCCTCCCCACACCCAGAAGTAGTAAGGCACCCACACCACCACGTCTGTGTCAATGAAGAACACATGGGATTCTAGACTTCACCCCAACCCAGGTGTGAAAAAGCACCCCAGTGCCTCCTCATAGAGGTGACGAGGCAACAAGGCTACCTCCCTCCCAACACACACACACACACACACAATCAGTGGAGGCCATTTGGGGAACAGAAACAAGGCACAAATGCCCCTCCCAGCCAGTGTGATATCATCAGAGCCCTAGTGGGATCCTGGACTCCCACCCCTGCCCAGCAATAATGAGAAGTCCCCCACCGTGGGTGTCAGTGGAGGCTAACTGAAGAACCTGTACTTTCACCTCCATCTAGCAGTAACAAGGCAGTCTCCCTTTTATCCACTAGAGTGGTATCAGAGGAAGCCTGCTGAAACACAAAGTCTATAACACACAGAGTAACACACAGAGTCTATAACAAAATACCCAAAATACCTGGGTTTCAATCAAAATCGCTTGTCATACCAAGAACCAGGAAGATCTCAAACTAAATGGAAAAAAGACAATCGATGCCAACACCAAAATGACACAGATGTTAAAATTATCTGCCAAGGACTTTAATGCAGTCATCATCAAAATGCTCCAATGAGTAATTACAAATACACTTGAAATAAATGAAAAACTAGGAAGTCTCAGCAAAGAAGTAGAAAATATCATCAAAGAAATAAAAGCCATAAACAAGAACCAAAAGGAAATTTTCGACCTAAAAAA
This sequence comes from Leptonychotes weddellii, assembly GCF_054177405.1. Lineage (NCBI taxonomy): Eukaryota > Metazoa > Chordata > Mammalia > Carnivora > Phocidae > Leptonychotes > Leptonychotes weddellii. The sequence goes on from NC_138374.1 coordinate 7,891,186, forward strand.
ATACAATAACCAAAATTTAAAAACTCAGTGGATAGGCTCAACAGCAAAATGGAGAAGACAGAGAAAAGAATCCATGAACTTGAAGAGAGAGTAACAGAAATTATCCAAACTAATCAGAGAGAAAATAGACTAAAATAATGAACAAAATCTCAGAGACCTGTGGAATTATAATAAAAGATCAAAAATTTGTGTCATTGGAGTCCCAGGAAGAGAAGAAAAGTGGCTGGAGATTAAAAAAAAAAAAAAAGTGCTTACACAATAATGGCTGAGGGGTGCCTGGGTGGCTCAGTCAGTTAAGTGTTTGCCTTCAACCCTTCATGGGATAGAGTCCCGTGTCAGGCTCCCTGCTCAGCAGAGGGTCTGCTTCTCCCTCTTCTTCTCCCTCTGCTCATGTTCTCTCTCTCTCTCTCAAATAAATGAATAAAAAAATCTTTAAAATAAAAGCTATATAAAGAGGTATACACAAAAGCACTATAGATAAACCAAAATGAAATCCTAAAAAATATTCAAGCAAACCACAAAGTGACAGACTTAAGTTTAACATAGCAATAATTGCATCAAGTGTAAATGATCTAAATGCATCTACTTAAAAGACAGAGATTGATAGAGTGTATAAGAAGAAAAATGAACCAACCATATGCTATCTATAAGAATTTCACTTTGAACTTAGTGCATATATATGAAAATAAAAGGATGGAAAAATGCATACCATCTAGGCATTAATCCAAAAAAAAGCAGGAGTGGCTATATTAATATCAGAAAAATTAGACTTTTCAGCAAAAAAAAAAAAAATTGCCAGGGACAGAGAAGGAGATTGCATCATGATAAAGGGGTCAATCTATCATGAAGACATAGCAATCTTAAAAAACTAAATAGACACTTACCGTACAATCCAGCCGCTGCACCCCTGAGCATTTACCCCATAGAAATGAAAGCTTATGTCCTCACAAAAACCTGTACATGATTGTTCATAGCAACTTTATTTGTAATAGCCAAAAACTGGAAACAAACAAAATTGTCACTCAATAGATAAATAAACTGTGATACATTCATACTATGGAATACTACTCCACAAAAAAAGGAATTAACTATTGATATGCACAGTTGGAAGGATCTCAAGAGCATTATGCTGAGTGGAGAAAGCCAATCTCAGAAGTCACGTAAAGCGTAATTCCATTTATAGAGAATTTGAAACAAAATTAAAGAGAGAGAAATCAGTTTAGTGGTTGCCCAGAGTTAGGAACGGGGGAGGGCCATGAGGGAGGACAGGTGGGTGTGACTAGAAAGGGAGAGATATTTGTGATGATGGAACAGTTTTGTGTCTTGATGATGGTGGTGGATATACATGTCTACATATGGGATAAGATAGCATAGAGCATACACATTCTACTAATGGCAATTTCCCCGTTTCAATATTGTAATTATGTAAGATGTAATCATTGGTATAAACTGGGTGAGGGTATGTGGGACCTTCCTGTATGACCTTTACAACTTTTATGAATTTATAATTATTTCAATATAAAAAGTTTACAAACAAGTCACTTGCTCTGTGAAGTGATCTTCACCTCCCCAAAGGCCTGCCCTCTAATCCACAGCCCTGTCCCCATACCGCCAACTTCCCACCAGCCTCTGAGATGGGACTGGGTCTTCTTCTTTGGCATCTTCTCAAAGAATACCTCGCTCACGGCAGACTCTCAGTAGATGTTTGTTGAGGACTAAATGAGGGTATGATTTGCAACCTTAGCTCTATTACAGAATGAACTGAGCCCAATGGGAGAAGAAATTCACTGCATAAGACAAGAAAAGTAGGGTGAAGTCCAAGTCACCCAGATTGACTGGCTTCTTTCTGGTCTGGCTGGATCCACTTTAGCTGCCCTGAGACACATAATTTCGCCCAATGCCTCCCTCTCTAAAAATCCAGCTGTCATTTTCCACTCATCATAAAAAACATGTATGTGAGGGGCGCCTGGGTGGCTCAGTCAGTTAAGCTCTGCCTTCAGCTCAGGTCATGATCCAGAGTCCTGGGATCGAGCCCCATGTCTGGCTCCCTGATCAGCAGGGAATCTGCTTCTCCCTCTGTCCCTCCCCCTGCTCATGCTCTCTCTCTCTCAAATAAATAAATAAAATATTTTATAAAAAATAAAAAAAATGAAACAAATAATGCAATATATGTTAAGAAAAAAAAAAAGAAGAAGAAGAAGGTAGCGGGAGGGGAAGAATGAAGCAGGGGAAATCGGAGGGGTAGACGAACCATGAGAGACGATGGACTCTGAAAAACAAACAGGGTTCTAGAGGGGAGGGGGGTGGGAGGATGGGTTAGCCTGGTGGTGGGTATTGAGGAGGGCACATTCTGCATGGAGCACTGGGTGTTATGCAC
>NC_138374.1:7893662-7909504 GCF_054177405.1 Leptonychotes weddellii
TAAAATAAAATAAAAATAAAAAAAATAAAAAAAAAAGACCATGTATGTGAAAATCACCAATGGGTGCTAAAACCGTTGTGTGAAATTTTGATGGGGAAACAGGATATTTACAAGACTCAGATTATTTATTAATTACAAAGGAAAAAATAGTTCCTTATCAGTAGCAGATACCCAAACTAAGTAATCCAAGTCAACATCACCAGTAATGGAACAAATCAACATCATATGCCTTCTGAGATGATGTCCAGAGAAGGCAATTTCTGGGGTTTACTGCCAAAAACACATAACCTGAATCTACGAGGAAACATCAGACAAATCCAAATTGAGGGACATTCTACAAAATGAAGCTGGCCTATATTCTTCAAAAATGTCAAGGTCATAAAAGGCAAAGAAAGGCTAAAGAACCATCCCAGATAGAAGGAGATTAAAAAGATAGGACAATACACACCATGTGTGATCCTTGATTGGACCATGGATCCAAGGGGTGGGGGGTTGTAGATACTTGCTATAGAAGGCATTATTGGGAACGTGTAGTAATTTGAATAGGGACTGTGGGTTAGACGGTGTCATGCATGTGTCAGTGTTCCATTTCCTGATGTTGATGATCTTACTATGGTTGTATGAGAGGATGTCCTGATTCCAGGGAACAGACACTGAGAAATTGTAGAAATAAAGCAAATGTGGCAAAATGGTACCGACCGGTGAATCTAGGTCACAGGAGTTCTTTTCTAGAAATTGAAATTATTTCTAAATAAACGTTTTGTAAAACTCACACACATGGACATGTGTAAGCTGGGAGGAAAGACAACTCAGACAGGCTTGGAGCTGTGGCAAAAAAAAAAAAAAAAAAAAAGACGATGCTGGAGAAGTAGAAGCCTTCCTTGGATTTCCTCAAGGTATCCAAACCCATGAGGCTCCCCCTACCTTTGCACCCCAACCCCCAGCACTGGGAAGAGGCCCCTCCTGTCAGAGCTGCCCTGCACCCACCTAGGTGAAAATGGCGGAAGGAGGAGGCCTGTGAAGGCCCTGAGGCAGGAAGATAAGCAGCCCCCGCCTTAGCCTGGGCAATTTGATCCAAATGGTTTCAGGGATGTTCTCCCTCACCTCTCCTCACGGTGCCATGATAGTCCTATTTGGTTGGAGCCAACTCATAGATTTTGCTCATTACTTTTCCTGTTGAACCCTGTGGTCCACAGTGGAGATTATTTGCAAATAAAACCCAGGGTTTCAAGAGGGCTTATGAGGCAATCCACCAGACAGGAATGTAGTCTCCTGTGTCAAATTAGCCTCACATATCCTTTTTTATTGTTTTTTTTTAATATCACTCATTTTTTTCTCTGATAAAGTTGTTTCTATTCGTCTCACTTTAGCATTGCCCAGACCAATCTCCCTAAATTAGCAGAGGCCTGCAGCACCCTGCATGGCAAAGGGAAGGAGAAAAAAAAAAACCCAAAAAAGACAGACAGACTGTCTGCTGCAAAACTATTTAATTTGAGCTGGTTGCCCCTCTGAGAAATGATGTCCACACCAGATAAGGAGACGGCCGGTTTAAATTGTTCTATCAGAACCGAGTTGCCTGTTTTTGAAGCTCATTCCAGACAATTGGAAGCTGTTCTCTTCTCCTTTTTTTATAAGGCGATTGCGCAACTTGAAGGCTGTTTGTGAGTGAAGTAGAGGCCACAATAATTTATACAGTAAAAGCCTCTATCTAGATCAAATTGTATATTTTCTAGGTAACTATGCTGGGTAAATATTCCCTCTGTTTTATCTTTAATGCAGTGTCTTTATGCGCTCTGTCAAGCTACCACTCCCTGGGGAATATTTTACACACTGGTACAAGGCGACTTGCTACTTACTACATTTAATGTGGTTTGTCTTTTCAAAGATGAGAATATTAAGTGTTAATAGCTCCTGCCATAGAACCAGTTTGCCCTATGAATGTGCATTTGTTGCCCTAATGGGTCTCTTCCTGTTCTAATTAATATGACGACATAGTATTGTCATCAACCAATATTTATGGGGCAGCCCTCTAAGGCTTGGGGTCTGTGCTGGGGGCTTTAATTAAAAGGCCCTATCTTATCCTAGGGATCAATGAAACAGAGATGCTCACACAGCTGTCCGAGGAGCTGGCTGCAGCATCAACGGCTATGGCAAAACAAAGGGCCTGCCTAAACAGACTACTATCCAGCCATTAGAGCACTAGACCAGTGAATATTCACTGAAATGGAATGATACGCAGGACACACTGGGGGGGTGGGGGGTTAGATCGAGAAAAGTAACCTGAGTAACATTACCGACAAAATGATCCCATTTTCAGGGGGAAGCAATCGCGGTAGATGTGGTGTGTGTACAGGAAGCGTATATTTACATTTTCTTTTTTTTTTTTTGAACCTCACTATTTTTTTTTTTTTAAGATTTTATTTATTTATTTGAGAGAGAGAATGAGATAGAGAGAGAGCATGAGAGGGAAGAGGGTCAGAGGGAGAAGCAGACTCCCTGCTGAGCGGGGAGCCCGATGCGGGACTCGATCCCGGGACTCCAGGATCATGACCTGAGCTGAAGGCAGTCGCTTAACCAACTGAGCCACCCAGGCACCCCTATATTTACATTTTCTAAGCCTATAATACTATCCACCGAACTGTTAACAATAACAACCCTTGCGGAGTGGGACTCAAGCAGGGGACAAGGAGTCACTTACACTTTATTCCAGACACTTGTCTATCATTGGAACTTTCTACAAAGAATATATTACTACTGTAAATAAGAAAAATAAGAGAATTTTAAAAGACAGTGTTCATTCAATAGTCATTGTATTGCCTGCCTCCTCCCTGCTGGGCACCGTGCTTTTTTTTTTTTTTTTTTAAGATTTTTTTATTTATTTATTTATTTAACAGAGATAGAGAGAGAGCACAAGTAGGCAGAGCGGCAGACAGAGGGAGAGGGAGAAGCAGACTCTCCGCCGAGCAGGGAGCCCAATGCGGGGCTCGATCCCAGGACCCTGGGATCATGACCTGAGCCGAAGGCAGCCGCTTAACCGACTGAGCCACTCAGGCGCCCCCCGTGCTATCTTTTTAACCACAGAAACAAACAGCACAGAAACCAAAGGAATTAAATAGAATCGGAAAACTTAGTCTTCACAAAGAAATAAAAACTCTTCAAGTTAGCTGTTCTGCTTTGCTTTAAGATGACTCCTATCAACAACATTAACTAACAAATCTAAGAGCAGAGATACCCTGGCATTTCTCTAAAACAGGGCCCACTGTGGGGGCCCCCTGAACATTCAGGATGGGGCAACTGTCACAGGGTAAGGATTAAAAGGCTGCAACAGTGACGCCTCCATGCGCCCAGGGGTCACTGTTATTTCTACTTCCTCAAGGGAAACAAACTGCCAAGAGATCTCTAGGGCGTGGTGAACGGTTCAGAGAGGAAGAGGACCCTAACAGTGGGCAAGTGGAAGAGAAATCTGGAGAAAAAATAATAATGATGCAATTCTCTTAAAGGATCGAGGACTTCAAGCGGTCAGTGACATACCGGGTATAGAACCCACGACACCCTGTATTCTGAAAACACTGTCCTGTTGAAGCCATAAAAACCATCAGATTTCTAAAAGGCAAAAAGCCTGATCACAACCTTGAGTATGCCCTCCTACGCAATCACACACAGGTATCTAGTTGGATGCACACAAGCAAGCCCTACTGGGGACAGAGGAGACCCCCAAAGCGTCTGAAGGCACCAAGCCATCAACCTAGGAAGAGCAGTGGAAACACAAGGCCCTCTCAATTTTTTTGTTTTGTTCGTTTGTTTGGAAAGGGGTAAGTAAAAGACACACATGATTGAAATCCATAAAATAATGAGTGGTGTAAAGTGAATATGGAAGAATCTCATTATATACAAATTTAACTTAGGAGCTTATTCTAGAACCTGACCCTCTGGGAAGATTCAGCTATCCTGGACATCCTGAGACCAGTGACCAAGGGCACAAGAGGGGTGGCATTTTCTGTTATGGCTCTACTGATGAGCCAACTTGGAAAGGCAAAAAGCAAGCAGCCATAGTCTTCTCTATAACATTTTGGAGAACCGCATGAGTCGTGGAATCAAGCCAGTTTTAGATTCAAAACAAGCATTTCTTGAGCATGTACTATGTAATGGATATTATGCATGGTGCTTTCACACTAATCACCTCCTTGAGTCCTCAAAACTCAGCAAAGCTTTAATGTGTATTAGGGGCGATGATTAGAGATGGCGATGTTGAGTTAAAATAGGGTGAATCCCTGCACCCAAGCAAGAGCCTTTTCGAACACCCAATTCCCATTTACCACCTAAGATTTCAGGTTATCTTAAATGCAGAACACTGGGATTACTCAAATATCTGTGTATACATTCCCTTTCAGTCCTTCCTTTGGTCCAGTCAGTGTTCTCAATTTTGAGTGAGTATGAGAATTACTGTACAGGGTTATTTTCAAGGACGCTTGTCTTTTGGTGGGGGGTGGGGGGGTGGCGCGGGGAAGAACTGCCTGGCATACAGCCTTGTCCCAGTCTTGGGAAGCAGCATACACCTCCTACCACAAAAGATAAGAGAACCAGACCCTCCCTCTCCCCAGCACCCTGGCAGCCTTCTCAGCCAGTCAGACACCTCCACCCAGGGTTTTGAACCTAAAACAAATAGGGAAATACATGAGAAAGTTAGAATCCAGATGCAATGGTAGCAATGTGGTATCTACAGAAACAGCAGTGTCCTGGCCAGACTATTACAGCCAAAACAGAGTTGCTCTCCCACCAACTCATTAGACTAGCATAACGTCCACATGAAAACCTGATAGAGACGGCAAACGAAGGAAAAATACATCCCAATCTCTCTCATTCACATCGATGTAAAAGTCCTAAATAGAATATTAACATGCTAAATCTAGCAATATATGAAAAGAATAAGTCATATAACTAGTTGGATTTTTACCAGGAATTCAAGGTTGGTTTAACATTAGAAAATCAGTGAAAGTATTTTACCCCATTCACAGACTAAAAAAGAAAAAAAATTTTTTTTCATAGATACAGAAGAAGCACTTGATAAAATTTATTGTCCCTGGTACCTGGCTGGCCCGCTCTGTGGAGCATGTGACTCTTGATCTCAGTCAGGGTTGTGAGTTCCAGTCCCACATTGCATGTAGAGATTACTTTAAAAAAATGAAATCTTGGGTGCCTGGGTGGTTCCGTCGTTAAGCATCTGCCTTCGGCTCAGGTCATGATCCCAGGGTCCTGGGACAGAGTCCCAAGTTGGGCTCCCTGCTCAGCAGGAAGCCTGCTTCTCCCTCACCCTCTCCCCCTGCTTGTGTTCCCTCTCTCGCTGTTTCTCTCTCTGTCAAAATAAATAAATAAAATCTTGGGCGCCTGGGTGGCTCAGTAGTTAAGCGTCTGCCTTCGGCTCAGGTCATGATCCCAGGGTCCTGGGATCGAGTCCCACATCGGGCTCCCTGCTCTGCGGGAAGCCTGCTTCTCCCTGTCCCGTTCCCCCTGCTTGTGTTCCTGCTCTCGCTATATCTCTCTCTGTCAAAAAAGTAAATAAAATCTAAAAAAAACTAAATAAATAAATAAAAAATAATAAATAAATAAATAAAATCTTTAAAAATAAATAAATAAAATAAAATCTTAAAAAAAAATTATTGTCCCTTCTTGGTGAAAAAAAAAAAAAGTTGTAGTAAACTAGAAATAGAGGGAAACTTCCCAAAACTAAGGATACATACTCTCTCCAAGCATTATACTTAATGGTGAAATGATGAAAGTTTTCTCTTTAAGATCACAAATAAGAAAATAATGTCTCCTATCACCCTTCTATTCAACATTTTAATAGAAGGTCTAGCCAGTGCAATAAGGCAAAGAAACAAATAAACAGGGTAAGGAACAGAAAGGAAGACATGTAACTGTCATTATTTGTTATTGATGGTATTATCATTTACTTAAAAAAAATGTAAAAGAGGGACACCTGGGTGGCTCAGTCGTTAAGCGTCTGCCTTCGGCTCGGGTCATGATCCCAGGGTCCTGGGATTGAGCCCCGCATCGGGCTCCCTGCTCAGCAGGAGCCTGCGTCTCCCTCTCTCACTCCCCTTGCTTGTGTTCCTTCTCTCTCTGTGTCTCTCTCTGTCAAATAAATAAATAAAATCTTTAAAAAAAAAACTAAAAGAATCCTTGGGGACGCTGGATGGCTCAGTCAGTTAAGTGGTCGACTCTTGGTTTTCGCTTAAGTCATGATCTCAGGGTCCTAGGATCATGCCCTGTGTCAGGCTCTGAGATCAGTGGGGAGTCTGCTTGTGGATTCTCTCTTTCTCTCCCTCTGCCCCTCTCCCTGCTCATGCTCTCTCTCTCTCTAAAAATCAAACAATCAATCAATCAATCTTTTTTTAGAAAAAAGAAACCTTAGATAAATTATTATGATTTATAAGGGAATTTGACAGGGTTCCTTGATTTTAAAAAAATCAATATGTAAAAAATAATTGTATTTCGGTATACAGATAATAAAAAAGTTTTAATGATACAATTTTCAATAGCATCAAAAACAGCAAGTACTTAGAAACATATCTAGCAGAAAATATTGAAGTCCTAGAGAAAGTTACATAACTATGAAAGGAATTAAAGAAGACTTAAGTAAATGGAGAGATATATCATGCTCATATATTGGAAGACCCAATACTGCAAAAATGTCAATTCTCCCCTAAAATAATCAATAGATTCAAGGCAGTACAAAAGCAAAATCTCAACAAATATTTTTTTATAAATTGAAAGATGATTCTAAAATTTATATAAGAAAGCAAAGGGCCAACATCAGCCAAGAAACTCTTGAGAAGAACAAGTTAGGGGTTGTCCTGCCAGATATTAAAAGCAGAAAATAAAACTTATCATGAAACTGTCAATGCAGGTCCTTATTGGCTTAAGGAGAAACAAACAGACCAATGGAACAGAATATAAAAGCAGGAAACAAATCCATGCATATATGGACACTTGATTTACTTGATTTATTGTAAAGGTAGCTGCCAAGCGATGAATAAGGATAATAAATGTAGGTGGGACAATCTGGTATCCATACAAAAAAAATTAATTGAAGCTCTACCTCACAATCATACTCAAAAATCAACTCTAGGCAGATTATAGGCCTAAGTGCAAAATAATCTCTTTGTGGGAAAAATTATAAAATAAGACAAAATATTTATTAACCATAAAGGAAAATGCCGATAACACTGACTACATTAAAAACTTCTGTTTATCACAACATACTATGAAGCAAAAAGGGAAGCCACAGAACAGAAAGAAATCTGGAACACATAAAACCAACAAAGGGTTCATATCCAGAATATGTAAAGAAGTCTCAGAAATCAGTTTGATAAACTCAAACAATCCAATGGCTTTTAAAGGACAAAGGACTCGAATAGACACTTTCCAAAGAGGAAATCCAAATGCTAATAAACATATGAAAAGGTAATTAACCACTTTTGTAATCAAGAAATTCAAATTAAAGCCAAAACGAGCAACCCCTACATACCTACTACATAGGTCAAGACTGCTGAGTTTTGTTTTATTGTGAAGGAGGGGGGCTGGGTTCCAGACAACGGGCCACCCTCACCCCTCACTGTCAGTTCTGACAGGACTCGTCTCCACATGACTTACAAGAGTTATCATTTTAGACATAAGAAATTCATCCTTGGGGCGCCTGGGTGGCTCAGTCGTTAAGCGTCTGCCTTCGGCTCAGGTCATGATCCCAGGGTGCTGGGATCGAGCCCTGCATCGGGCTCCCTGCTCCACGGGGAGCCTGCTTCTCCCTCTGCCTCTGCCGCTCCCCCTGCTTGTGCTCGCTCTCTGTCAAATAAATAAATAAAATCTTAAAAAAAAAAGAAAGAAAGAAATTCATCCTTATTATGAATGATCCTCCAGGCTGTTTTCTGTAGGAATTCTATTTAAGCTGATTTCCCACTCAAGTCACAAAGGCTCAGGATTAAAAGTACCATGCATAAAAGTCTCTCTTTTTTTCCCCTAATTCTTCTTTGAAGCAGCTCCACCCCACCACTCTGGCCCCTCAAACCTCTCCCTCCCTCCCAGTCTTGGGCTTTGTTTGGGCTACTGCAAAACTGCCTCTTTCCAACCTTGATTATAAAGGTCACTTGCTACAAGTACTAAGCCACTTACTGCCGTGATCCAACGTATGCAGCATCTTTAGCCCATTTTCCATCAGAGCCTCCACCCAGGTGCTGCTGACCCTGTTTTCTCTTTTTCTTTTTTTAAGATTTTATTTACTTATTTGTCAGAAAGGGAGAGAGCACAAGCGGGGGGCAGCAGAGGGAGAGGGAGAAGCAGGCTTCCCACTGAGCAGGGAACCCGACATGGGGCTTGATCCCGGGACTCTGGGATCATGACCTGAGCCGAAGGCAGATGCTCAACCGACTGAGCCACCCAGGCGCCCCGACCTTTTCTTTTCTCTAGCACTTGCTCCAGGGATGTGTGTAGATGTGTGGCCTCCAGGGAACAGGACGCAGCCTGGCCTCCCCTCCTCACACCAGTGGCTTTCTTTTTCTTCTTACTCTGGGCACTTGAGTTTCAGATAAAGTACCCCATCTCCCATGGCCAAGAAGAGGTCAAATTAAAAATGGTGCTCTCTTTAGCAACTACAAAAAGTTCTCATTTTCTCATCGAGTAAAGTTCCCTAATGGCTGGTATATGAGCCCAATTTCTAACCGGTCCTGAATTGGACCATTTCCCTCTTAGTGACTCGGGCTCCCCGTGGGGTGGATTGCCACGGGAGCCGCAGGTGCCAGGAGGAGCCAGCGGGAGTCATCATTTCCCCTCTAGGCTTCTTGCCTTTGGTGTTTTAATTCATTCCAAGTCCTAAACCTTACAAGAGAACTGAGGAATCACAAGGGTCCTTAGACTGCCCCTATTTGAATCATATGCAGCAGCCCATATTTATTTAAGGAAAACCAGTTCCTCTTTTCCAAGCTGGCCCAGAGAAGAAAAAGGGTAAAACTGGAGGGGGGGGCTCATGCTGTATAGATGACCTAAAAAATCACTGTCCATGAGGCTCTTAAACCAGAGCCTCTGTGCTTATGGCTTTTAAAAGACCCTAGAAATTTACTCCACCCACGCAACAGCCTTTGTACTGAGAGGCGTTCTGTCTCTGGACCAGGAAGTCCCCCACACGAGGTTTCTGGGCTCCCCACTCCGGTGCGTGCATGCCGTACCTGGCTGTGCCTTTCCCTACCCAGTCTAAAGCCATGAGACACACGACCCAAGGGCCTCTCTTCTCTCTGCAATAGCCCAAAGGCAACCAAGAAGCAACTGGAACGCAAGAGAAGCCTTAAAAACCGGACTTGGATTAAAGGTATTAAGGCAGCTGTGTGTAACCTCGCACTCTGGGCTCTTAAGTCCAAGACCAGTGACTCTTGGCGGCAGCCAATGCTGTCACCGCTGGCCCGGCGTCTCCTGACGTCTGCCCGGGCCCCTGGGTCAACACCACCCTTCTTCATTCCTTCCATAATATCTGATGCCCACTGTGCCCGGGCAGGGTCCGAAGTCGATGCCCTGAGGGGGCATCAGTCAAGAAGAGCTTTACCCTGTCCCTGTGTTCTAGAAGTTTCTCCACCACTGCTAAAGAAGGGAGTCGCTTCCCTACAGTGGTCCCTCTCTCTCCACAGCCAGCCCCGAGAGCCCTCAGAGTCCTGGAGACATCTGAAGTGACAGACTCTGAAGTAAGTGAACAGCACTGGGCTTGATCCACTTGTGTGTCACTTTTAACCGGAAACAACTGGTATCACGTGTTGAAGACCTACGGGCAGCAAGCACCTGTTATGTGCTCCCTGCAAGTGGTTTCCTCTCTACCTCAGGTGAAAAATGAGAAACCCAAGGCTCAGAGGAGTCAAGTCCCTCTGCGTGTCCTTCTGTGGGGGTGTGGGTGTTCTCGGAGGTCACCCACTCTCCCCAGCAGGGTCCCCTGGTGGCCACAGCACAAGTCTAAACCCACCAACAGCTTGACTAAACGTTGAAGGGAGACAGAGGGGCCATCTGAGTTTCTCCAGCACAACCCGGCTCAGCAGCCTCTGACCTGACTCTGATCTGCTTGGCAACCTTCTATGGCTCCCTATCGCCCATGCCGCATAGTGTCCGTGCCCCTCCGTCTGGTACTTCCTGAGCACTGCTGCTGACTCCTGGCACCTCAAGGAGCTGCATAAGCCTCCGCAGGCCGTGCTCCTTCTCGCCTCCACGCCTGGGCTTGCCACTCCTTCCACCAGACTCTTCCTTCCCACCTTCTCTTGACTACCACTCAGGCAACCCCTCCTCCAGGAAGTCCTCTCAGATCCCCCCTCAGCCACTCACCTCCCACACCCCACCAAAGTCCTTCTCTGCTGTCTAGCAGCAGCCTGGCTGTGTGTGTCCCACCCAGCAGCTCTAGGGTTTGGGGACAGCATCTGGCCACACCTGTGACCCCAGCGCGGCCCTCAGGTGTTAGAGGCCAGGCCGAGCCTGCCCAGGGATTGCCGGCCTTCCTAGCCTGAAGAGGTGGCTGGCCCAAAAAAGGCCACAGACGTCAGCTCCACTGAGGCCCCAGGTGTCCGCCCCTGGCGCTGCAGACAAAGGCCACACGCGCAAAAGGATGGTTACCTCCCCTGGAGCCAGGAACAAAGGAGCAGCACGTGGGCCTCCGCCTCGGCAGAGATGGCCACTCCAAGCCCAGCTACCCCCACCAAGCTGGTTGCCATGGCACGTTTTAATTAAGTGTAAGGATTTTGTGTCTTGATAACAGAAAACATGTCTCCCTTTTGTTTGTCTCCAGTCCCTCTGGGAACAGAGACAGGGGATGGAGCTCAGAGCCCGTTCTTAGGGGAGGGGTCGAGGAGGGGAGGTCCCGGGGGACGGAGCCCTGGGGACACGAGCTGTCCCTCTGACATGCCCTTGCACCGTCGCCCCGGGACCAGTCCCCCCGTCGAGAGACACCTGCTCCAAGTTGTCACCATGATGGGCTAAAGGGGATGGTACGGTGTTGGGCAGGCTGATCTCCTCTCACTCGAGTAGGCAGCCTCCGTCAGGGATCAAGGCAAGCCCACAGTAGGGCACAGCAACAGAACAGGAAAATCCGAAATAGAAAGCCACTTGTGCCAACAGCCAGCATGTGGCAGGTGGTGCAGGCACGGGCCTGCCCGCCTGTGGGTGCTTCTGTGACGCCTTGTGCCTGCCCCGAGCCCCTTAGGTGCTTTCAGCCTGAGGCCAAGAGGCCTTTATACTAAAGCCCCTGCGTGAAGAACCCTCCCCTCATTTGCATTTTCCTCTGCCCGGAGCAGAGGGAGGTGAGCAGACTGGCTGGCCCATGCTACAGATGTGGGATCTCTGGTCAGGGAGGTTAGGGAGCCTGGGAAGTGAGTCAGGATTTGAATCCAGGTTTGTCTGACTCCGAAGATTCTGGTATTGCCTCTCCCGTAAGCTGCCTATTCAACAGTCCGTGGATGCCTCCTGTGTTCAGAGCACTCACTCAGACATATATTGATGCCCACCATGCACTGAGCCCTTTGGAAGTTATGGGGACAAATGCATGAGGACACCAGTCCCAGGCTCATGGCCTAGGCCAGTGCTATCCGATGAAATAAAATGCCAACCATACATACGTAATTTTAAATTTTCTAGTAGCCCAATTAACAAATGAAAAGAAACAGGCGAAATTAATTTTGATAAAAAATGTCTTTAGCACACTATCCAAAATATCATTTCGACATTTAATGAGACCATTTACATTCTCTTTTTCATATTAAGTCTTAGAACACCAGAGTGTATTTGACACTTACAGTACATCTTCCTTCCGACATCCCATTCTGGCATGCCCCAAGCCTGAGCTTCGAGCCACCCCAGCACGTCCCACACTCCTGCTTCTCCGAGCTCTTTCCCACACAGGATCTACTTCTACCCTCCCAGTAAGGCAGCTGGGCAGACGCCGTTGCTCTCTGAGGCCACGTGGAGTTGCTAGCCATCAAGATGGCCCCAGTGCTCCTTACCTCTGGGTATTTGCATCCTTATGTGGTCCCGTCTGTACGGAAGACAGCTGCCTGTGAAACCAGCAGTGCGTCTTGAAATGTCAGAGTGTGGCCTCTGAGGCTAGTCCTGAAAGTCATTGCTCTCACCCTGCTCTCTCTTGGATCGCTTACTCTCGGGGAAGCGGGCCGCCATGTTGTGAAGACACCCAGGTGCCCCATGGAGAGGTCCATGTGGTAAGGAGCTGAGGCCTCCTGCCAACAGTGGGCACTAACTTGCCAGACAGGCAAGTGAGTCACCTTGGAGGCAAATCCTCCAGCCCCAGTTCAGCCTTGAGACAACTGGACAACCCACCAACAGCTGGACTGCAGCCTCCTTAGGGACCCTGAACCCAAACCATCCAACTAAGCCACTCCTAGATTCCTGATCCACAGACTGTTTGAAATCATGGTTTTATGTTTGAAGCCACTAAGTTTTGGGGTGGTTTGTTATTTGGCAATAGATCATTAATACACCAGGACAAATGAGGACACCTACCCAAGCTGACGTTCCTCAGAAATCATGAGACTGAGCAAACCCAACTCAGGACTGGAGAATCCCAGCTCTGATCTGGGCCCCCACGATCCCAGATGGGTGGCCATCATGCACCATATGAGCCTTCCCCAACTCCTCTGTCTCTAGCTGACGCTCCTTCTTCAGACACTTGGTACCACATTGCTTGGGGACACCTTCATTCTCTCCATCACCCCCAAGGAATCATGATTTGGCCCATCTTCAGTCACAGATCAGACCAGGTGGAGTAGCAGAGGCTGATGCCGAGCAGGCAGATGCGGTGCATCTCAGCACTTAGGCCTCCAAGTGAGAAAAGAGTGACCCTTCACTCCGGGAAACGCCTGCTCTCTCTTGCCAGTCTCTCTCCTGCTGGTGTCTTTCCCCAGATTGCTGCCAAAAGACCGAGTCTCGCTCTTAAATTCACTCAACTGGACTGCCTCCAGTTCCGATATAGCAGGTGTTGAAATTCCGGGGAGATGGGGCACATGTGTGTGACACGGAGGGATCCCACCCCATCCACCACACCCACCCTCGTATTTCCTCTGCTTTAGAGGGACCCTGAGTCTTTACCCGTACAGGCTCCATATTAATCCCCCATTCCCACAACATGGCCCTAACCCTCCTCCCCACCTTATATCGTACCACCCTCACTGCCTGCTTTCAGCTCCAGTGTCACGGTCCCTTGTACCTGACCCAGGGCCTTTGCTCGGGCTCCCCTGCCCCACTATCCTCCTTTCTAGTCCTTCATCACTTCCCTCAGTGGCCTTTTCTAGGCCCTCATTATATCACGTGTTTGTCCTTTGCAGGAGCTCGCATCCTTAGCTCAGCTCCTTCAGCTTCCTCCACAGCCCAAAAACTCCATGAGGGCTGCAGCTGTATCTGATTTTGTTCACCGGGCACCCAGCCCAGCCCCTGGTACATAATAGCTGCTCAATAAACATTTCTTAAATAACTGAATGAATGATGACTTCTAGACCGTAGTAACACCTGAAAATAAATATTCTCAAACTCAGCCCCCAGCATGATTTCCAGATGTATCAGGCCCAGCCTCCCCATCTTTTAAAGGGGTTATTAATAACTCCCTCCTGGCCTGTGCAACAGCAGATTTTGAGACTCATGTAAGCTACCAGGGGCCCTGCAGTATGGAGCCGAAGGACATGGCCTTTGATCTCTGAAGGACCAGGGTTTGACTCCCTGCTGGCTGTGGTGATTCTGGAAGCATTGCCTACAGTGCATGCAGCTCCTTCAGTATTTGCACCAAACACAGAAGATACACCAAGTTTTCCTTATTCATTAACATCGTCATGAGTTCTTTTAGCAACACAGCTTTGTGATACGGTACTTTGTGCCCCACACAGCACCAACAATTAAAACACATTTTGTCCTTTACAGAGAGTGCTTTCACATGTAATGTCCCCGTGAAGATCATTATCCCCACTTCTCAGATGAAGAAACTGAGGCTCAGAGAGGTGAACTGACTTGCCCGAGGTCACTCAACCGGGACGTGTCAGAGTCACAATTCAAGCCACACTGTAAAGTGAAGCTGGGAATCCCCACCACAGGGTGGGTGGAAAGGGGTCTGTCAAGTGCATGGCCTAGTGCCTCACACACAGAAAGCACTCAATAAATGACAGACACCATCCGTTGCCCAAGGGAGAGACCAGGAGGGCAAGAGCCCAAGAAGGCAAGGTGGTGGTTCTCTGCCCACCACCCCTCCCCCGGCACTGAGCCCGGAGCGTTAGGGAAATACTGGTCATTGACACACGCTCTGTCTCTGCCTCTCTCCAACTACCTTTACTTAAGGGCCCAACCCCTGTCCCTGCATGTCAATCCTGTGCCACAGATCAGCAGCGACCTGCAGCTGTCCTGACCCGCAGACAGACACTGCGGCACTGGGAGGCTCCTGCTGGCCTCAGCCCCACCAAGGGAAGGCAGCCAGCTACACCAATGAAGGCTGGTCCCTTCCTTATGCCTTGGTCACTGCCTTGAGACAGCTCAGACTCTCTAGCAGACCCAGAGGGGCTCTCTGCACTGAGAAACTGGAACCCTCATGCTCCCTCCAGGCTGTTTGCCTTCAGTTGAGTCACCCTGCTGCACAGGGTGCACTGGGGCCCTATCTTCTGGAACCCCAGGCCACCATTTCCACACGGCAGCCCCCAACTGGCACCCACCAGGGCCCCATTTGAAGGGCGGGCAGAGTTGATGGCTCTGTGTCCTTGTGAGTTTTGTGGATGGCTAAAACAATTTGTTGCAAATCTCAAAAGCCTGGACCCTCAACATACAGCACTCGGGGTCCTCATCCTGCCGGTCGGGGAGCCCTGGCCTCTACACCTTGTCCACAACGCTGCCCAGACAACAGTTCATGACTTGTTGCAGCGGGTCATATGGAGACAAACTTGTATTCCATTCTTTGGTCAGAATTAACCAAGAATGGCATCTGAAGGCCACCACCTTCACCTACATTATGCCCTCCATTTTCCTAATGCTCTTGTCACTGGGACATGAGCACCCAGCAGAGATTTCCTGACCATTTACTAAAGAGCGGGGCTGTCGTCAGCATCGTGGAGCAGAGGTAAATGGCCATGTCTCTCCTAGGCCCTCTCCTTTCCTTCTTCCCGGCTTAGAATGAAAGTCTACTGTAAGCCAAGTTGCCTGTGTATTTATGGGAAGAATGTGATTATTTGCCTAGTGGTTAAAAGTGCAATCTAAAGTAACAAGTGTTGGCAAGGATGTAGAGAAAGGGAGCCCTCAGACATGGCTGGTGGGGATGTAAAATCCTGCAGCTACTGTGGGAAACAGTTTGGTGGTCCCTCAAAAAGTTAAACATAGAATTATCATATGATCCAGCAATTCCACCCCTAGGTATATATCCAAAAGAATTGAAAGTAGGTACTCAGACAGATACTTATACACATTTTTGACAGCACCATTCACGACAGCCAAAGGTGGACACAACCCAAACAACCCCATCTGTCCATTGACTGATGAATGGATAAACCAAATGGTGGTCTACCCATACAGTGGAATATTATTCAGACATAAAAATGAGGGGTACCTGGGTGGCTCAGTCGGTTAAGCACCCAACTCTTAATTTTGGCTCAGGCCATGGTCCTGGGGTCGTGAGATTGAGCCCCACGTCTGGCTCTGTGATCAACACAGAGTCTGCTTGGGATTCTCTCTCTCTCTCTCCCTCTCCCTTTGCCCACCCCCCACCCCCAGCTCACACACTCTCTCTCTCAAATAAATAAATAAATCCTTAAAAAAAAAAAAAGGAATAAATTTCTGATACCTGCTAT
>NC_138374.1:7909604-7928192 GCF_054177405.1 Leptonychotes weddellii
GTTTAACGAGTACAGTTTCAGTATAGGATAATGAAAAAGTTCTGGAAATGGATAGTGGTGATGGTTGCTTAATGCCACTGAATTATACACCTAAAAATGGTTAAAATGGTAAAAAAAAAATTAAAAAAGTGCTCTCTATAATTAGAAGGTCCTTTCCTTTCAAGGTTGGGTTTCATTGTCAATTCACCAGGTATTCATTGGGAAATCAGCTTCAGAAAGGGCTGGCCCCGCACTGAGCTAGGCACAGATAAGGTGTGTGGGATGCAGCATGGAATAAAGTGTTCTGTCTCCATAAGCAGCTCATCTTCACGTAGATTCTGGGTCCAGACACTTAAATCACAATCTAGTGCAGCGAGATCACTAAGATGCTGCCTGAGGGTCAAAATCAAGGTTCAGGGAAGAAGGACCCTGCAGTGTGGTAGCGCAGCTCCCACCTGCAAACTCTCCCCAAGTTTGGGGGCTTGGAGGCCATAGAGTTGACAAGTCTCCTGGCCTACTCATGGAGGATCAACAGAGGGAGAAAATGGGGGAGGAGGGCCAGCGGAGGGGCTTGGCAGGCTTAGAATAGCTCCCCAGCCCTCAATTGAACCTTTCATCGATCCCGTCAAAGAGAGTTGAGCATCTCTTAGCCGCACAGATTTGATTAATTAATAATAATCAGAAGAAGAAGACCAAGAAAAGCTCATTCTTACTGAGGGCTTCCTATGGGCCGAGCACTGTGTTAGGAGCTCTACCTGCATTTTCTTGTCTGATACCCCTGACAGCCTCAGGAGGTAACAGGAATTATTATGATCAGTGTACAAACGAGAAAACGAAGTTCAGAGAGGAAAATGTGTCTGAGGTCACAGCTAGACGAATGATTTGTGAGTTGGAAACTTGGTGCAGAAAGCATTTTTCTTTTCTTCTCAAATGAGTCGGGCATGTGCCCAAAAGGTAGAAATACATGGACCATAGGGATGGCGTCTTGAACCCTAACCTTTCCCGTGTCAGTCTGGCTCTAGAGCTGGCCTCTGAGGCTGCCCGGCTGAGAATGGGGGGCAAACATATCATCCTGAATTATCTATGGACTTAGGTTTTTGTTGGGTTTTTAATTGCCCGACATCTCTAACCTGAGACACAGGCTCAGAGGGGCTCAGAAAGAACCTGCACTAAATTCTGTCTCTCTGCCGCCTCTTTCTGGAGAAGCTCCAACTCTTGCTCACTCCAGTGAGAGCTGGAAGATGCAGATGCTGGAGAAGACTATCTCTAATACAAACCCCTGGCATTGGCCGTGGGCTTTAGAACGTATAAGGCATTCATGGGCATGCTCTCATTTAACCCCCTCAAGACTCTTGTGATATAAAATGTCTTATCCCCATTTCACAGATGACAAGCTGAGGCTCCAAGAGGCAAAATAATTGCCTCAGATTTCCAGACGGAGTGCAGAACCAGCTACATAATTTTCGAGGCCAGTGCAAAATGAAACTTCGCAGTCCCTTGTTCAAAAGTTCTTAAGAATTTCAAGATGGTGACAACAGAACACAAAACCAAACTCAGGCCCCTTCTCAGAGTGGGAGCAGGTCACGTGCCCAGTGAAGTCAGCCCTGGGACTTAGGGACTGAGCCAGGACTGCTGGGGGCATGTTCCAGCATCCACAGCTGCCTCTCCAGCCCCCTGAACACAGCCGCCCTCCCGCCTGCCGCCTGCAGCCTCCAGAAGGGGGAGGGATCCTCTGAACCGAGACAGTGACTGAAGGCCTCGACAGAGCCGGGTCACAGACTCCAGCCCCCTTGTCGCTGATCACATTAGCTCAATTCAATTGTGATTCTCTCCAATTACAATCCTTTTCTAGGAACAAGAGGCCCAAACTGAATTAGGAGGGAGAAACAGTCCATACTTTCATTCAGAAAAAAAAAAAATTGGAATAAAAGCAAAATGAGATTTCACTCCGTGGGTCCTGGATTTGTGAACCAGAGGACCCAGGGCTGAGGCTTGCCTCTGTCACTTCCAACTTGCACGCGACTTTGAGCCAAGATTTCTCTTTGAGCCTTGGTTTCCTTATCTGCGAAATGGGAATAAAATAACCATTTTTAAAACTTTTATGAAGATTAAATTAGATGACGCAGCGGTAATCTTTGGGAGGAGGCCAATCGTCCTGTTTAACTTCAGGGAATTGCATGGACCCTAAAGTCTAGGCTTCAGTATTCCTGAAAGTGCCTGGAAATCAAGTTAAGAACTGCTAAACTAAGGAACGTGAAGGCACAATGCAATTAAAATGTATTTCTTGTTATTTTGCGGGATTTCAAAACACCATGATATGAATGTATTGAATTAGAAATCTTTGTTGAAATATTCAGACTTTTTAACAAATAAGCCAGAGGACCTATGCATTATTTTACTCTGCTCTAGCATAAATATTTCATAAATTACATGCAATTATTAACAACATCAACACTAGCAAATTAATTACTGTCAATTCATATTAATAAAATTGCATTTTGTAATAAATAAAGTTAGTTTACTGGGCCCCATCAGCCTCAGAGGTATTCACATTTGTCAATTGTCCTCTACTTCAGGCTAAAACAAAAGTAATCAAATAACTAATTATTGTACTAAATGTAGCTCCGCTTACACATCAATGAAAACTCACATTATTTATAACCCTTAGGACTGAATATTCAAATCTGTGTTGATTCCTATGCTAAGAAGAACTTTCCAGCCCTCTCCATTTTTACCTGCTCCCTCAGCCCCCACCTCTGGCCACCTGAGGAGCGACAGGAGGGCACCTGAACCCTGCGGAAGATGTTTCAGTGAATAGGGAGACCGTGGTGAACAATAACTCAAGTATAGGTTACAGAATCTTCCAGAATCTTCCATCACCAGTGGCCAGTTGCTCTCTTCTTGAACTCAGTGCCACATAGGCCTCCTCTACCGTTTTGCATTCTTACAAATGAAAAAAATTCCTTCTCCTTTAATAAAGGCTCCAGAGTTGTAGCTTGAGATTGCAACACCAATTTTGTCTCCATGTATGTTTCAAAACCTGGTGAGTCGGCTCACCAAAGTAAAACAGAAATAAGAGCAATGAAAACTATCTACACGGCCCAGTGCAGCAGAGTTAAATTACACCGTCTTGATTTCATTTGATGCTCACTCACTCACAACAATTTAGTGTGTTGGCAGTTCCATTTTATAGGTGGAAAAACCGAGGCTGCACAAGGCCAGGAACCTGCCCTACTGACCTCATCTCCCCTGAGATGGCCACTGAACATGCCCGAGTTTCTTGTATCTGGCCAGGCCAGATGCTGGCTTCTTCCCTAGGGATGTTCATACCGGGCTGAGCAGACGTGAACCCTGAGATTTGGCCAGTCCCACATGGCCAAGAGGCATCTCATGCCCTCAGCATTTAACCATCCGTTTAAAAATGTGTCAGTACAGATGCCAACAGATACATAGGAAGGTGCTTAACATCACTATTCATGAGGGAAATGGAAATCAAAATCACAATGAGGTATAACTTCACACCCCTTAGAATGGCCATCATCAAAAAGACAAGAGAAAACAAGTGTCGGTGAGGACACGAAGAAAAGGGGACCCTGTGTGCTGCTAGTGGAAATGCAAACTGGTGCGGCCACTGTGGAAACCAGATGGAGGTTCCTCAGCAAGTTAAAAAGAGAACTACCATATGGTCAGCAACCCTACTTCCAGTCTCAGATCCAAAGGAAATGCAATCAGCATCTCCAAGAGACTTCTGCAGCTCCAGGTTCCCCGCAGCATTACTCACAATAGCCAAGTCATGGAAACAACCTCAGTGTCCATCACTGATGAATGGATAAAGATGTGGTGCAAATATACATTGGAATATTATTCAGCCATGAGAAAGAAGGAAACCCTGCCATTTGCAACAACATGGAAGGAGCCTGAGGGCATTATGTTCAGGAAAATAAGTCAGAGAAAGGCAAATACTGCATGATCTCGCCTGTATGTGGAATCTAAGAAAGCCAAACTCATAGAAAGAGCAGAATGGTGGTTGCCAGGGTCCGAGTGTGGGGAAAACGGAGAGATGTTGGTCAAGGGTCCAAACTCTGAGTTTAAGATGAGTAAGTTTTGGGGATTTAATGTACTGGGGGGCGATTATGGTTAATACTGTGTTATATACTTGAAAGTTGCTACAAGAGTAGAACTTAAATATTTTCACCACAAACAAGAAACGGTAATTCTGTGAGGTCATGGAGGTGTTGGCTAGAGCTATGGTGGGAAGTCTTTCACACTATATAAGTGCATCAAATCAATGCACTGCATATCTTAAACTTACACAGTGTTATATGTCAATTCTATCTCAATAAGGCTGAAACAAATAAAAAATAAAATTTAAAAAATTAAAATGTATCAAGACCATTTTCCCCTAAGGGGGAAATTCTTTCCTAAGATGTGTATGGATGTCTATAAATGCCAGAAACATGTCAAATTATTCACAAATAGGCTTCATCAGCAGAGTTTCTGCCTAATTGCAGGATTATCAAAATGTGATGTAGAGTCTGTATTAGTTCCCTATTGCTGCTATAACAAATTACAACAAACTTGACAGCTTCAAACAGCAGAAATTTATTCTGAGGAGAATAAACTGTTACACAGTTCTGGAGGCCAGAAGTTGAAGGCCAAAATCAAAGTGTTGGTAGGGCTGTGCTTCTTCCAAAGCCTCTGGGGACGATCCTTGCTTCTTCCAACTTCTGGTGGCCCCAGGTGTTCCTTGGCTTGTGGCTGCATCACTCCGATCTCTGCTTCCAGCTTCCCTCTGTGTGTGTCTCTGTGTCCAAATTTCCTTCTTCTTATAAGGACGTCAGTTACATTGGATTTAGAGCCCACCTCCATCCACTAGGGCCACATCTTAACTTGACTACATCTGCAAAGACCGTATTTCCAAACACGGTCACATTCACGGGTTCTGGGTGGGCGTAAATTTTGTGGGGACCTATCCAACCCAGTACAGGGTGCACTTCATAATACAACACAGGCACCTGTCAGGGCCAGAAGCACACCCCTTGCAATCTCCTGGGTTGAGCTCCAGAGCCATCCCATAAACACAAGGCAAACACATTCCCAAAATCCATCTCGGCAGCTCTGATTCAGGAGGTCAAGGAGGGCCCAGGAATCTATGTGTAAGAGCTGTCCATGTGATGGGTAGCGGCCAGGCCTGAGAACCTCTCTTGTAGTTATAATGACAGCCATAGCAGCCGCCACTCACTGAGCTTTTCTTGTGTGCTGTGCACTGAGCTAAGTGCTTACGTGCCCCACTTCATCCTCACGCTGATGCTCGGTGACAGGTGTTGTCACATCAAGTGTGAGAAACTGACGGGGTGCAGGGAGCCTCTGTGACTCACCCAAGGCCACACGCAGCTAAGTGGGAAGCCTGGGCTGGAAGCCTGTGTTCGGTCATTTCACCATGCACACAGCCATGGGACAAGCAGTGAGGACCAAGAACCATCAGAGGGAGCTGGGTGCCAAGGGAGTTCAGAAAAGGGAACTCCCCTGGCAAGACACTGCATGCTCCAAACAGGCCTGGGGGAGGTGTTGGGATTCCCAAAGTGATTCCATTCACTTTAGTCCCCGCTCACATAGAGCCACCGTACTAGCACTGAGTCAGGGAAGTGACAGAGAGAGGGCCCCCTCCCACCAGGGCAGTCAGCAAAGGCATGTCTGAGATTAGCCACCACAGGCAAGTGGGACCAGCAAGTACTGGGTGCTCCGTGAGTATCTGATGAATATGCCAACGAGAGTCTGAGTGAGTTCATGGCACAGGAAGCAAGAAAGAAAAGGATGCTAGGCAGAGGAACCCATATAAACAGAGGCACAAGGACTGGAGAGCTTGGGTTAGGGAATAGTGGCTGAAATGTAGAATTCAAACATCTAAAATATCTAAACATCTAAGCCAAGAGTACAGGATGCAATTTTAATAATAACACCAATAACAGCAGCTCACATAGCTAAGCAATTAAATCCCAGGCTCTGTGCTAAGGGCTTTACACATGCTGTCTCATTTTATCCTATGAGGTATTACTACGATGCCCATTATACAGATGAGAGAACTGAGACTCACAGAAGTTAAGCAACTTGACCAAGATCACAGAGCTTGTAAATGTGCTAGATGGAGAACTCAGACCTTTGTCCGTCTGACTCCAGGGCCCACAGTCTGGTTCATGCTGGGATATAGAGTTTACACTGTCCCGTGGTCAACAGGGAGCTCCTGTGGGTACTAAGCTACAAAAGGACATGCCTGGAGCTGTTGTCTGAGGAGGACCCACCAGGAAGCAGCACGTGAGCCTCCCCAGTGATCCCAAGGGGAAAAGTGAAGTAAGCAACACAAATATCCTAAAACAGAATTACCCCAAACAGTAGTTTCTTAAAGTAAAAACTCCAGATGGGTGGTTTTTATTGCAGGCTGATTACACAAGCAAGAAAGACTCATCATTTTGGTCACCACCCCCATTCCCCAAACATGCAGAAGTCAGCCCACATCAAGCAGACTCCTTCCATTTATCTGAAAAAGATAGTATTGTTCTCAGTACACTGCTGTTGATTTCAGACATGTAAACAAACAGAAAAGAGTCTTTGGTCACCCTCAAGAAGAGGGAAATATTGGGACATTGGTCAAAAGCCACAGGGACACATTCCTGCCAAAGGGAAACAATGCTGGGCTACAGGATCCTGGGTTCACCGGCAGGTGAAAAACTTGTCCTGTGTGGACGTACAGCACCCTTCCACATTCCAGAACCACAGCTGAACTAACACACACCAGACAGGAACTTCCAGGCCGCTGGGAACCAGGCTCCTTATCAAGGTATGGTGATGGAGCAGAAGAGAGTCACCACACACACACACACATACGCACACACACATGCACACACACGCACACATGTACACACCCTCCCTCCAATCGAGGCTGCTTTGGAATGACCCCAGCACATGATCCTTTCATTAATTAATCCGAAGGCCTTTTGAGTTCCTAAACACTTGGAGATCATCCGCTGGAACCCATGCACTTTCCAGAGGAGGGGACTGGGGCTCAAAGAGGTTGTCTTGCCCAAACTGCACAGCTAGGTAGAGGTAGACAGGGTCTGCCCTAAAACTCAAGCCCCCTGACTCCCAACCCTAGCTCTCTTTTTCTCCTTCCATCCCATTCTACCGCTGCTTCCTAAGAAATGTTTCTTCTTCAGAAACAAAAACCAAAAAAGCAGCAGACACACATGCACACAAATACACACGCATACACACACACACACACTTTTCCTTTAAAATTAGTCAAAAATTATTGAATCCGGGAAACCGAAGTTCAACATGACATTATGCTTAATTAATGATGCTCTCTTCATATTTTTCCTATCTTCAAAGTTGCTTTTTAACAACAGGAAGAGTTAAGTAGAGTGACTGTATTAACTCTGAATTTCTTGCCTTTGAATAGTCGGTGTCACCACCTTCATGTGATTCAAATTTAGTTGCTTTGCATCTAATTGAAGCATTGCACAAAAAAAAGGTAATTTGCCATCCAAAGGAGGAGTGAGGGGAGAGCAGAGAAAAGAGGGGACATATTACTTAACTTTGTGATGATAATTACCCGAACACAAAGACGCTTACAAGAACATTCTACATTGGATATCAGCCAGAAAAATTAAACCTATGTTGCTGCTTCAATACATCTGAATACTAGGAATTGGCAGAAAAACATCTATTCTATGAATAATAGCCTCTACAGTCCGAGAGGGCAGCGGTACATGAATTTAAAAAAAAAAAAAAAGGAAGAAAGAAAAAAGAAAAGAAAAAGAAAAATAGTCTCGAGCTTTTTCCAAAATGGTGCTAATGCGCCACTGAAACTTAATTTTATAATTTACTGGCAGTCAAGATGGCAGGAAATAAAATAATTTGCTATATTCTGCACAACAAACCCTGCTTTTCCCAGGAAGGCGTAATTATCCCCATGGAAAAAAAAAAAAAAGAAAAAATACGCCATCTCATATTAGGCTAAAGTCTCATCAAGAAGAGAAAAAGTGCCTCATTACACGTAATTACCAGGGAATTAGAAACATCATTTAACTAAATGAGCGAATAATGCTCAGGATATTGAAGAAACTTGCCTGCACTTCTGCAAAGCACTCTAAGTCCCATTACAAAAATTGCCCCTCTTTAATGGAATAATTTTCGGCCTTGTCTGCCTTGCTTTAAAAATAAAGAGGCTCCGAGAGGCAGAAAGAGGCTGAAACTGCCATAAACAACTGTTGAAAGGACTGGAGAGAAGGCGCTGTCTCTCCTGGAGACCAAGACTCAGAATGACTCATAATCTACCGTAATCATGAAAATTAAACCTGAGGGCTTGAAGAAAGGATTACCCCCTTTCTAATTGTGCTTCCTCAAGACTGCGACGTACTCGTGAGTATGTATTAAGGGACGACAGATGAAAGATCTTCAGGTCCGGGTACAGCTTCCCTGCTCCAATACAAAAGCAGTTACAGCTATTCCACGTTCTCTTAAAACAGAAAATTATAACATACCTGCAGATTGATGTTTATTGCAGCTTCATACAATGATTTTTCGAGCCACTCAAAAGCCTCCAGGCTTGGGTTGGGATCCCCCTCCCCCTTTTCCGGTCACTTTCAGTATTTGTCAAAATCCAGCATCAAAGCAGTGAATTTAACAGAACTACCCCAGCTTCCTGCACCAGCACCCTTTACTCACACAGGGAGCCAGAAGAGGAGGGCGCACTGATCCTGGTTGCCTCGTCAGTGTCTTGACTTTAGAGCAAGTAAGATCAGAAAGGGACTGGTACTGGTCAGATTCTTAGCAAATGACCCAAGAAGGAACTGAAGAAGGCACTGTAAAGAAGAAACGGGAGTCAGGGAGGACTGCAGTATCATCCTGAGGACCCTGCCCCAAGACCCTTTAAGGAGCTACCCCTAACCTTGAGCGACAACAAGTCCCCTTCCCTGGGACAGGCACAGCCTGAGCAACAAAAGGTGCCATTCCTTCCAAACGGACTTTTAGCCATTGGCAACTGCGACCCCCCATATCAGAGGTATGGAAACTAAAACCAGGCCAAAGCTACGGAGCTCCCCGTTCAGGTCCCTTGTGTCCCAGTCCAGATTCTTACATATAAACTAGTCGCCTTTCAGTCGGGCAGGAATGACGTTCCTGCTTCCACACCACGTCTAAACTCTCTGTTGCCTTGGAGGTTCTGCGGTCCAGATGCATTCCTTCCTGGTGCAGCCCTTGTGAATGATCGCAGAAGAGAACCCCACAAAGCGCTGGCACTATGGGTGTGCTCATCACAAGCACCTGGCTTTGGGGAGCTTGCAGATGGTGGGCAGCGAAGGCAGGGGTGCTAGGGTGGGAGAGACCCGAGGCTGGTCTGTCCCTCTACCTCCTAGAGCCACTTTGACCTGACCCTCTGAACCACTTTCTAGGTCTGGTACCCAAGAAATCAGAAAATGATGAAAGGCAATTGGTTGGTTTCCTCAGGAATGAGAAAAGTTTCATACAGATGACGCTCTGGAAGGAAAAACCACTCTGGGGGATGATAAAGGGCAAAGTGCCCTGGGCTTCTTTAATCTTCTCCTTTAACTCCAGGATGGAGCTTGGCACTACTGAAGTTTCCAGAGGACAGGAAACGAAGAAGTTGACCTCCCATCCCAAGCTCATGGAGCAAAGTAAAAGGGGGCACAGTAATGACAGCTACTGCTTATCTCATTTAAGGAAGAAGAGTCTGGTTAACTAATTTACCCACCAGGATCACACAGCTAATAAGTGTGGACCCAGAATCACAACTCAGATCCACCTGCTTCTAAAACCCTTCCCTTGGGCCACACTGCACTATCTTCTCCAACGAGAACCGCCAAGGAGTATTAATAATAACACCATTCACTGCGGCAGAGGACTTCCAAACGTTTTTCAAAATGCTTGCACACCTACAATCTCCAGTGAAGTAAATCAGGACAGCCCAATATCCGCTTCACTCCAAAACAGAAAATTATCTAGAGGAAGTCATCCTGCCAACAAGCAGCCAAGACAAGAGACACTTCCTCCTGAGCCGGTGGTCATCTTGGTAGTGGTGGTAAAACAAATTCTGAGAGCAGGTACACCTGGCCTAAGATGTGTAAGCCCAACCCCTTGGTTCATTTCACCAACCAGAATTAATTCTCTCAATGTTGGCAATATCAGGAAACTGGGAATATCTGAGCCACTACTTTTATTTTTCTAATTGTTTCTCATCAAGTCATCTATCTGGTGCAAATAGAGCAAAACGTTTAAACCACATGAGCTAGCTCATCACGATGCCACAGTAAGCGCACGTTCTGATCACCCTCTGCTCCAGGGACCACAGCAACGATGGCTAAATTGTAAGAGAAAACAAAAAAGACAGATTTTGACCCTAAAACCAGAAACTAACATCTATGCGGAGCTGATCTCTGGGGCTGGTGGCAGAAAGCAGCAGCTGGGAGGCTGGTATCTGCCGGGTACGAGGGGTCTGTGAGACAGGAAGAAGGAAGTACAGAGAGAGAAACACCAGCAGTAACAACAAAGGACCAAAATTAAGAACCTTTACTCAAAATCTTGATGGGGAATTCCTGTTACAATGTATACATATATCAAATCATCACATCGTACACCTTAAATATCTTACAATTTTATTTGTCAACTGCACTTCCATAGAGCTGGGGGGGAAATAATAAGCCTAAAAAACAAAATTATAAGTCAGCCATCAAAATCAAATTGAAACATATATTTAACCCAGAGGACATTAATTTTATAGCTCTGTCAACCAAAGACTTTATTGATGTCTAAAATATTCAAGGAGATAAAGGAAGGCATGACTTCATTAAAAACAATTCAAGAAATTATGTATCAAAAATAGGCAAATATAAAACAAGAAGAGGCAGATATAAAAAAACCCCAGAAATCCTAGAAATAAAAAACACTTACTGGGTGGAATAAATTCTACACAAATACAAAGAGAAAATTAATATATTGGAAGAGAGTTCTGAGGAACTCACTCAGAACAAAGCACAGAGAGAAAACACAACATCCAGCAAGCAGGAGTGCCAGAACAAGGGAATGTTAACGAATTTGGGGAAAGCAATACTCACAAATATAAATGCGACAAATTTTCAAGAAGTTAAAGTTTGTACACTTTGAGTACCAAGCAGGTACAGATAACATAAATCACAGTGCAACTATAGAACATAAAGGATCAGGAGACGACCTTAACAGCTTCCAGAGTGTAATGGTTAATTTTAATGTGTCAAATTGGCTGGACCACAGTGGCCAGATACTTGGCCAGTCATTATTCTGGACGTTTCTGTGAGGGTGTTTTTGGATGAGCTTTATATTTGAATTGGTGGACTTTGAGTAAAGCAGACTATCCTCATAAAGTGGCTGGGCCTCATCCAATCAGTGGAAGGCCTGACTAGAACAAAAGGTTGACCTCCCCCAGGCAAGAGAGGATTCTACCAGCAGCTTGCCTTCAGATTTTGTGTGCAACATCAGCACTTTCTGGTTCACCAGAAGACTGCCTTTGAAGAGCTCTCTTTCCTGAGTGTCCAGCCTGTCAGCTTCCCCTTATCAGATTTTGGACTCACGAGCCTCCACAAGTGCATGAGCCAATTCCTTAAAATAAATCTCTTTATATATACATATACATCTTACTGATTCTTTTTCTGGAGAATCCTGACTAATATACAGAAGGAAAAAAGACAGATATTCTATAAAGAAACAATAGTTACACTTATAACAGGCTTCTCAACAGGAAAGTACAGATGCTAACAAAAAGGAGGCTGAGGGGGAGCCTGGGCGGCTCAGTCAGTTAAGCATCTGGCTCTTGATTTCAGCTCAGGTCATGATCTCGGGGTCGTGGGATCAAGCCCTGTGATGGGCTCCAAGTTCAGTGGGGAGTCTGCTGGAGATTCTCTCTCTCCCTCTCCCTCTGCCCCACCGCCCCCACACTCTTTCTCTCTCTCTCTCCCTCTCTCTCTCTCATAAATAAATAAATATTTTTTAAAAGAAAAAGCAGGCTGAGGGAAAATTAACTGTCAACCTAGAATTTTATATACAGCTAAACCACCCTTCAAGAAAAAGAACAAAATAAAGACATTATCTGGAATACAAAGATATGCTCACTATGGGCAAAGATTTTAAAAAAGTTAATACATGTAGTTAATTAACTATAAAAAGAAAATAACTAACTTTGGTATTTTAAAATTGAATAAAACTAAAATTAAAACTGTAAACATCAATTATAAGAAAGCGGGAAGGAGTGTTCAGTGAACAGGTAACATGTGTGAGACCACTGTTGTTGGGAAGAGGCTAGCAATACTGAATATTTTATAGAGTTTGACAGAAAGTTTTATGCTTGTGGTGCCTTGCTGGCTCAGTGTGACCCTTGATCTTGGGGTTGTGAGTTCAAGCCCCACATTGGGTGTAGAGATTACTTAAAAATAAAATCTTTTTTTAAAAAAATGAAGTTTTATAGTTAATTATGAGTGCTTAAACTTGAAGGGTAGCTATCAATCTATAACCTTCAAACTGAAGTGAGATGGAGAAGGACAGAGAATATGAAAAACTTTATCAATCCACAGAGAGCAGAGAAAGAGAAAAGAGAAAACAAAAGCATGGTAAACAAAAATACCCAAACCAATGAAATAGTAGAAACTATAGAAATGAACTTATATACATCAGCGGTCACATAAAAATCTAAATGGATTAAGTTCATCAATTAAAAGACTGAAATTACTAGATTGCACCTGCATTTTTAACGCAGCTATATGATGCTTAAAATAGACATACCTAAAACCCACAAGAAATATTGGAATATAAATATATATCAGATGCAAATGCTAACCAAAATAAGCCCAGAGAGTAATATGACATCAGATAATATGTAAAGCAAAAGGTATTCATAGGGATGAAGAGGCATACTTTGTAATAATCAAAGGGAAAAAAATCCACCTAGAAAATATAATAATCACAAACTTGTATATACCTAATAACACAACCTCAAAATAATGTAATTCATAAAATATATAAAAATATATAAAGTAAAAAACTACACAAAGCAAAAACTGAATTACAAGCAGAAACTGACAAATCAACTTCGTGGGAGCTTAACACATCAGAAAATTGATAGCTAATGTAGTTCAAAATTTAATCAGAACATAACAGATTTGAACAACAAAATTAACAAACAATCTAATAAATATAAAAATTGAACTCTACACCTGACAGAGTAAATTCTTTGCAGATGCACATGAGTCATTTATAAAAACTATTTGTGTCACAATGGAAAACATAACAAATCACAAAAATTAGTATCATTCAGACCACTCTCCCTGACTACACTGTCATTTAGTTGTAAATCAACAAATAGCCCACATGTTTGGAATTTAAAATGTACATCTCAATAATTCATGACTAAAAGAGGAAATTCTCAGTGGAAATTATAAAGTATGTGGAACCAAATAACTCTGAAATAACTCATATCAAAACTGGTGAGATACATACAGCAAAGAATATACTTAAAAGTAGACAGTGTATAGCTTCATATACATTTATTTTACATCGAGAAAGACGGTGTATTACTGAGCTTTGTGTTCAACTCAAGAAGCAAGAAAGAGAACCAAAGAGAAAACCTAAAGAAGTTGGAAGAAAGGAGAAATTAATGAAATAGAAAAGTAGCAGGAGACAGGAGCAACAAAACCAAAAATGTTCTCCGGTGGGAGGCAATTAATAAAATAGACATTCTTCTAGCAAGGCCAGGCAATAAAAGTCACACCCAATATTAGGAATAAGAAAGTAAGTAGTAGAGACTTTTTTAAATCATAAAAGAATGTTACAAACAATAAATTTGGAAATTTACATGAAGTACATATACATATATTACCAAAATTGACACAAGAAGAAACAGAAAACTGGAATAAATCGAATTGAATTGCCAACCAAGTCTCCCCACCACCCCTACCACTTAAAACCTACAAGGCAGCTCTTACCAGATCTTCAAGGATCAAGTAATCCTTAAATTGTTTCAGAGACTAGAAAAATAGGGGAAACTACCCAATTCGTCTTAGAGGACGGACAATAAACTTGATATTAGAACTGGATGAGACCCGGGCAAAAAAGAAATCACGGAGCACACGAGAACGGCACTAGAATGCAGAGCTGCAGCACAAGCCAGGAAAAGGCACGGCGACCCAGCAGCAGCTGGGGCACCCCAACTCCAGGCCAGAGAGGTTACACCCTACCAGCTTTGTGAAAACTTCAAGTAGAAATCCAGCAAGAATTCAAATTCTCTTTTTTTTCCCCCTGTACAATCTAGAAGCCATGTTTTGCTTGCTCTTCAGTACAATGGGTGAAGTCAGGTGGTTGGGAAATCAGTCAAACTCTACCCAGAAAGACAGCCCCTCCAGTCTCATGCACACCCAGGGGGACTTTGGTTTTCTAACAGCTGGTATTTATTCAGACTGTGTGCTGGGTGCTACGCAAAGACTTGTGCGTGGGGTGTGACTGTAGTAAAATACACATAAAATTTACTGGTTTTGCCATCTTCAAGTATCGAGTTCGGCAGCATGACGTACATTCCCAAAGCTGTGCAACTATCACCCACATCTCCAGGACCTTTTTCATCTTCCCAGACGCAGTTCCCAAGCTCCCCCTCTAATGGCAACCACCATTCTACTTTCTGTCTCTCTGTATTTGACCACTCTAGGTACCTCCTGTTAAGTGAATCACACAGTCCTTGTCCTTTCGTGACTGCTTTGTTTCACTTAGCATACTGTCTTCAAAGTCCATCCATGTGGAGCATGTGTGAGAATTTCCTGCCCGAATAGTATTCCGCTGTATGTGTGGACCCCATTTTGTTTCTCCGTTCATCCTCTGAGGGATGCCTACCTGCTCACCTTTTGGCTGTCGTCAATCATGCTGCTGTGAACATAGGTGTACAAATGTCTCTACGAGTCTCTGCTCTCAATTCTTTTTGATATATACCCAGAAGTCAGTTTGCTGGATTACATGAGAATTCTGTATTTCCTCTTTTGAGGAACAAACCATACTGGTTTCCATAGAGGCTGCACATTTTCCATTGCTAGCAGGGCACAAGCCTTCTGATTTCTCCACACCCTCGTCAACACTTGAGAGTTTCTGGGTTTTTTATGACAGCCACTCTCATGGGTGTGCATGGCATCTCATTATGGCCAGAGAGATTTTCATGACACTAGACGCACGGCAGGCATCCTTGGAAGAAGGCTTCTGTTCCCACAGTAACAGCTCAGTTTAGAGCTCAATTTGTGTTTTAAAAGAGACTAGGGAATAAGGCAGGGCTGGGGGGGTGGGGGGGGGTGTAGTTATAAGATGCATGACCTGAAATAAAAGTCCTTTTAGATTAGAAAGAGAATATTCGATTATTGAGTCCCATGGGAGTCCACCACTACACAATGGCACTCCTACAGACCAAAAGAAAGAATAAAAGGAAAATAGGAATTTGTGTTTATTTTTGGCTTTGTGGGTCAAAGATCACCTTCCAAAGGTATATATTTTATATAATAGCCAATGTAACATAATATTACCATGTTATATAATATATTATGTAACCAGTTAGCATGAATTGAGTCCTCACTCTATGTCAGGCACTGGGCGAGGCAATTTTCATACCTTTTCATGTCATCCTCCTAACAACCACCTGTTCAGACAAGGTGGGTGAAGCCTGGGACCCAGGAAACTTACCCCAGATCACATAGCTGGTCACTTGCAAAGCCAGGATTTGAGTCACAGGCTGTCTGGCTTGGAATGTCCCAGCCCATAAGTCGTAAGACTTCAGGACTTTTTTTCTCCCGTTCCAATTTTCTCTCTTATAAAACTTAAGTTTAAGCTCAGCTTTGCTCACCAAGTTAGCTGCCACAGACTTCAGAAAATGGAAGCCCCTCTGAAGAGGAAGGATTTCTTTTAGCCACGCTGCAGTTCTCTTGATAACTTGCCACTTCCCGGGTATCAACAAAACTCTTTCTTTAGTAGAGAGCACAGATTGCACGCACCCAGCTACTTCCCTTTGGATTGTGGCACACATTAAATGCTGAAGTTTCAGTATTGGACCACCTTACAAACTCACAAGACAGCTGGATAGGGTTTGAACCTCCAAAAATAAATGCCCCACTTTTTAAATGTAATAGCATATATCCGGCAATCAATAGTCAATTGATTTATAACTACACTGCAGAACAGAAAAAAAGGCTTACAGATGAGCCTGTAGAAATTCATCCAGAGACCCAAACAAAGAATGCAAGAAATGCAACAGGTTGCATACAAAGGTCTCAATGGAAGCAAGATCTCCATTTTTCGGGGGCTCCATGGTCTCTGCTCCTCAATGCACACCTATGCTCCCTTCTCTCCACCTTACTTACCTGCTTGCACGTGGACCAGAAGGAGCTTTCCTAGCCACCAAATGTACAAGAGCCTCCATCCAGCTGCTGAGCCTACCACCAACTGGCTCAGTCTCTTTAGTGCCCTAGGAATGAATTCCAGTTGATCCAACTCATCTTTCAGGACAATGAAAGTCCAAGGTCACCACCCTATTTCCAACCAGAAAATCAGATGCCCTTGGGTCAAGTATCCATCTCAAGTCCATTTAATGTGCCAAGAAGGAGCGGGAGGTGTTGTATATAGTTCTGTGGCTTCAGATACTATCCCAAGGAAGGGGACTCGGTCCAGGACTGAAAGAGCAATTGTGCAGAAGATATGTTGGGGAGGTGATAATTTGGGAGACTGTTTTAACGATGATTATGATTATATATTTAAATATGTATTTAGCCACATAATGCTTATCCACCTACACTTTCAATATCTCTAAGCTTAAAAGAAAAATACCTAACTCTTGTCCCCTTCCTCTCAGCCTCAAGCCACTTTGCTGGCTTATGTGCCTGCCCCACCCCAGTAAACTGTAAAGCTTCTTGAAGACAAAGATGACATGTGATTCATCTTTGATTAATAGTAACAGTTATATAGCAATTCTATCTCAATAAAGCTGGAAAAAAATAACAGCAGTTAACATTGTGTACTATTAATATGCCACATACCCGTGCAAATCACTTTACACCCATTAGCTCATCTAATCCTTACGACTATTCTATAAAATACGCACAGTTATTATCACCACATAGACTAAGGACATAAGGCTCAGAAGTTAAATAACAACCCCAAATCTCATAGTTAGTGAGTTACAGCACCTGCATTCAAACCCGACAGGTCTACCACAAAGCCCACCCTTCTAAACCCAATGTTATGTCCAAGGCAGGTCATTCAGAAGTGTTAAGATCAGGAGATGGATGGATGGGTGGATAGATGGATGGATGGGTAAGCAGGTGGGTGGGTGGATGAATGAGTATGTTAGGAAAACAAAAAAGCGACCCACAAAAGGAATACTTTGGTGTCCAGTGGGCTTAGCAGCATTAAGGCACGTTCCTGAGTGAGGTGAAAGGCATGGATTTGCTGTATTCCTAGCCTTGCTAAAACTTTAAATCCCCACCACTAGTCCTAAAAGCATAAGAGGTCATATGACAAGGAAAGGAGGAAGGGATGAAGGACAGAAATAAACATGTGAGTGTCTATTCTCTCATGAGCTTTCACAAATCCGAGTTTGTCTGGATCAGCACGAACCCACCTTCACAAATGGTAGTGAGTCAGAAGGGTCATCTTCATATGAAAAAGGACATCTCATTATGTCCCAGAGACCACAGAAGCAAGGCAGAAAGGTTTTAGCACTTTTGTCCACCACTAAACACTTGCCCTTAACAACTTTAAAAGCAAAAGGCTTTGAAAGAATGAAAGCCCTTTGGAAAAAAAGACTTCACACTTACTTCTAATTCTCTTCCTCCTTGTGTCAGTCAGGGTTCAGTCAGGGAGCAGAGACACCACAAGGAAATGGAATGAGATTTTATTATAGGAATCTGACTATACACAGTTGTGGGAGGAGCTGAGAGGGGGCGAGAAGGTCCAAAAGAGATGCTGGCAGATCAGCAGTCACCAAGCAGTCGATCAGAGAGGGCAGGCATGTCCAGGCACAAAAGGGACTACAAAGGGGAGACGGGTACAGGCCTCTGTGTAGCTGCCGTCCTGTCTACAGCCACACAGCTGGTGGAGGGTCTTAGGCTCCAGTTGGGCATCAGGGCCAAGAGCCAGGAAGAAATGCTGGAGCAAGGACAAGCTGGGCACCCATTAGACACCTCTGCTGCCATCCATCTCTGCACCTGACAGCCAACAAAGCTTGAAGAATAATGGCCATGTTTCTAGTCTGTGTACATTCCTCTTTGGGCCAACTCTCACCCGGAACCATACAGATAAGGGGATGCTGGGAAATGTAGTTCTCAGCTTAACCAAGGCAACCCAGCACAGTCCACCAGACTCCTTTAATTAAATATAGAATACTTAACGTTATTATTCATATCTTTGGGGAGACTGTACATTTTAATCATAATTACATGATAAATATTTCATGGTATATATCTTTGTCATATAATTAGGAATAAAAAATGTAATCTCAAAAAGATGCTAAATAATTCAAATGGCTGAGGATGTGATTAAAGCCAT
>NC_138374.1:7928692-7941952 GCF_054177405.1 Leptonychotes weddellii
CGGGGAGAGAAGGAAGGAGGAGGGAGAATATAGCTAAGATAAACGGAAGAACTCAGCGGGGGGGGGGGGGGTGGTTCGTGGGGGCATGACTTACCAGCAGATCACCTGAAACATTCTAAGCGTCTCCCTTAATCTACAGCAAAGTGAGTGTCCATGGCTTCCACCACTAAATCTCAAATACAGGAATAAACACTTCTATCAAGTGTTACATCCTAGGTTTATTTTTTTTTTAAGATTTTATTTATTTATTTGAGAGAGAAAGGGAGAGCATAGAGTGAGAGGGAGAAGCAGGCTCCCCAGTGGGCAGGGACTCAATCCTAGGACCCCAAGATCATGACCCAAGCGGAAGGCAGACACCCAACCGAGCCACCCAGGCACCGCACACCCTGGGTTTAAAGAACTCATGCCCTGTGGAGGAAACTGGAAACTCTTGGATGGGTCAAGCAAACTCTTGTACCATGAACTATGTCCATCCTTCCAGGCAGTCATTCATGTAGCATACATATATTTATTGAGCACCTACTCTAGTCCAGACACTGTAGAAAAAATGAATATCAAGACACAATCCTTATCCTAAATAAACTCACTACCTAGCACAGTCTGGAACTCAGTATGGGTCAATAAATAGAGAATGAATGAATGAATGAACAAACGAACGAACAGGAAAATAATATACATCTTCATCAACTATATAGATAGAGAAACAAAATGGTGTAGCAGGTTAAGTGCTCAGGCTCTGGAATGAGGCCAGGTATGAATCCTGGTCCTGGTCCTACTAGCGGTGTAACCTGGAGGATGTTGCTTAATCTCTTGTAGCTTTGGGTTTCCTTGTCTGTCAAATAGGTTAACAATATCACCCTCATTGATTTGAGAGATAACACTATGCAAGGAAAAAAATGATCAGTGTGGTTTAGGAGATGATACAATCATTGAAGGACTCTGAGCAGGTAGAGGTAAAGCGCTTCAGTTTTTCTTAACCTTCATCTACTCAAATACTTAGAAACATTACAAGTCCATACTTACAGAAGCTGAGAACCCCTGCCTTTCAAAGGCAAAGGGACAGCGGGTCAGGCCATGTCAGCATGGGGAGGAGCCTCAGAGAGCCTTTCAGAAAAAGCTGGAGCCTCGGGTCCCCCCTGCACCCCAGGGCACCCTGCTAAGTGGGCCAGAGGCATGTTCTGCTAACCATGAGCCATGTTGGGAAGCAATAATTAAAGTATCTCCCAAGCTACTACCTGGCAGAATCCCTCCACAATGCTTGTGTTTGTGTTCTAATGCACTGAAAGTAAAATGTGCTCTTTCACTGTGCCTTCAAATGGCCCAGTGATTTCATGGCATAACGCATACCATGGGCTGACTTACCCATTGTCACCCACCACCACCTGGACCAAATGGCACAATGGAGTCTTGAGCGTCTATTTCAAAAATCCACTAATGGCCTTATTTTCCTAACTTTTACACAAATGTCTATTATTACCTGCCCGTTGATTGAAGGAAAGAAGGGAAAAAGACAAAGAAGTGAGAGAGGAACAGAGGGGGGGATAAAATGAAGGACTGTATCCCCTGGATTACAGATCTGAGGATTAGCCCTACGCAGTGGCCAAGAGACCTTGAACGATGCGCCACTGTAACATGCAGCCTGGCACAGACTTTTGATCTCTGAGGATGAGGAGGCTACTGTCAAAGACCCCTGATATTTCTTCTAGCAAGTACTTGGCAGTGATGGATGACTCCATTAGAAGAATGGCCAAGACTCCATGTTTTCTATGAGGCCCTCAATGTTCAGTAAGAGGCCAGACCTGAAGAAGCTTTTCAGATCTCTGTTCTCCAGATGTCCAAGGATGTGGGATACCCCTCACTCAGTAAGTTCTGACAGAGGTCGAAGGAGGCTTGTTTCAAACTGATTTCTTCAGTTTCTAATTCCTGACCTTTGTATTTCTGGAGGGCTAAGAAAAACAAAGACGAATCCCCTTCTGCCAAAAGTAATGACAATCCCACCCACAAATATTGGCACAGCCTCTGGCGCAGCTGTCGCCCCTTCCGACACATCCCCTTCCCTCTCTTGCCGCCGCCTTCTCCCAAGGTGCCAAAAAAGGAGAAGCTTTTACAAGCATTTTTGTCTCTTTAATTCCAAATCTACAATTAGATATGCTCAAGGCAACAAGAATTAAAAATAACTTTTCCTAATTTTTTCTTCTCATCTACTCCACTCTTAAGCTCTAGTCAAGGAAAAAACATAAAAAAGATTAAATCAATCAAGGAACTTGCTGAGAGAGGTCTAAATGCTGTCCAAAGAGGAAACAGGAATCACCCTCTCCTGGTTTTCACCTTTTCTAAAATTTCTGCTGGTGACCAAATTAAAATTTTGCCTTGATAGCCCAATTTAAATTTCGGATTAGTCCTACTGTTTCCTAATTAATCCCAAGAAGCTGGTCTCTGCCTGTTTCCACAGGTTTGTCCCCAATTACCAGCTTAGAGGTCTCGGGTAAATCAAACTGTTTCACTGTTTTCGGCCAAAAAGTGTTTCTTTAGAAACATTAAACATGCCCAGACTCAGGATGGGGATGGCTACTCAAGCGTCTCCAGGCAGAAGCCCTGTTCGATGCACAGATCAAATATTACTACTATCTCTAAGAATGTGCTAAATCGCCATGAAGAATTTACCTTTCAGGAGTTAAATATATTCCCTCTGATCTCATTTGCTTTTCCTCCTAAGTCAAGTCAATTTATCACAAATTCTCTGTTAGTGAAGTCCAAATAAATGAGATTTCTCTTCCTCTTCAATAGCTTCGGTTTGGAGTCAAAAATAAAATCCTGGGTAACGGTGGGCAGCATAAGCACGAGATGTTTTGAAATAGTAGATGTTATTGCAAAGCAAAGGTGAAGTCCAACCTTTACAAGTACATTTAACATCCTAAGTAGCACAAGCAAAAGCCAGGCCATCAAGGAAGGACTGAGCTCTCAACGAACAGCACCCGTTCTAGACTTCTGCTAGTAACTAAAGTCAGTGTTCACCTGACGGACAACAGCAACAAAGGGCAACGTGCTGAGTGGCTGTTAACATACTTGTCCACCACATCTAGGAGGACCGCTATGTTGGTCACGTATGGAAAGCTGGGCTTCTCCACAGTATCCCCAGCAATCTTGATGAACTAACAGTGAACCCAGCACCAGAGCTGCTTCCACATCCAAAGCTTGAAGGTGCACACTGCCATTATTCCAACCAAGGGTATTTCTGTAAATGGGAGAATGCTAATAACTGACTGCCATGTTAAGCTGCGAAATAATGAAAGAATTGAGTGATTTTTGTCAGGCAATTCAGTAAGAATGTTCGGTCTTACCGGCTGAGGAGATATGGCTAATAAAACACCGAAGACAAATCGTCTGGCCTCTTTAAGAATACATGGCTGGTACTAAGAAAATCGAGAGCCAAGTATTTTGAGAATTATAAAGTGATGTTATAACAAGGTCAGGAGTCTAGGTACATAGGTTTTAAATTACTGCAATAGCCTATAACACAGTCCTATAAAGGGGATGAAAGGTACTTCATTACAACATTGGAAAAGCAAACTTCGGTGCTTCAGAGACCAGTAGGTATAATTTGTACGGCTTCTTCAGGTTTGTTGGCTAGGATGGTCAGAGGTGAAAGAATACTTCTTG
Source organism: Leptonychotes weddellii (assembly GCF_054177405.1). Lineage (NCBI taxonomy): Eukaryota > Metazoa > Chordata > Mammalia > Carnivora > Phocidae > Leptonychotes > Leptonychotes weddellii. The sequence continues at coordinate 7,932,353 of NC_138374.1, forward strand.
GGAAATTAGTTAATGAAATAAACCACTGGAAATGAGCCTTCAATTACTTCAGTGTGACACCCTGTGACATTAAAGCTAAGGAAAGCAAAACATTTCTTTTTCCATTTCTCTATTCAAGTCAGGTGATTTGGAAAGTCAGACCACCAGTGGTGTATTCACAGAAAGCCAAACAACAAACTAAAACCAACTGCTTTTCATTTAAAGTAAGTTCTGAAAGCTGGTTGCCAAATTGTAAGTTTTATTAATCAGGCAAGCTCACTTGTGTTGTATTTGCTCAATGACAGCTCTCCATAAATCACAGTCCCATTTTTACCTTCAGATTTCTTCCCTCGGGATATAAAATACTTCCCAACTAAGCCAACGACCCACGACAACCCCACAAGTTCTGTGGGTATCCTTCAAATATGAAAGCAATGTTGGGGCGCCTGGGTGGCTTAGTCAGTAAGCCTCCGACTCTTGATCTCAGCTCAGGTCTTGATCTGAGGGTCGTGAGTTCAAGCCCCATGTTGGGCTCCACACTGGATGTGGAACCTACTTAAAAATAAAAATTTTTTTGAAAAAAAATGAAAGCATTGTTGCAACACGCCCTTGATCAAGGGAAAAGTACCTTTGTACTCAGTGGTCCAATGGGTATTTGTAGGCACCAGGCTCAACAGTGAGTTTCTCTTTGTGCTAGTTCCAAAGCAATGGAGCCAGCCAGGTGTCATTTTTTTTTTTAAGGAAATTGCTGTAACTAGACCTAATAGCTTAAGTAAGTTCTTTCCCCAGTGAAAGATGGTGGCTGATCTACTCCTAGGAAAAAGGGGGCACTCACTCAGTCACTCCACTATATATCCTTGCTGCTTTGCTATTTCCCTACAAATGATCCTGTCTTTGTCCTTTTCCTTCTACATCTTATTAACCACACTTAATGAAGAACAGGGGTGGGCTCGTTCCAGGACAGAAACAGTATACCATTTCTGTAACTTTTAAAAACATGTATGTGGATACCACATGAGCCTAAAGGCATAAATGGGTACAACTCTTAAAAAGAGAAGTGGGAGGGCGCCTGGGTGGCTCAGATGGTTGGGCGTCTGCCTTCGGCTCAGGTCATGGTCCCGGGGTCCTGGGATCGAGTCCCGCATCGGGCTCCCTGCTAGGCGGGGAGCCTGCTTCTCCCTCTGCCTCTCTCTCTCTGTCTCTAATGAATAAATAAATAAATAAAAAATCTTTAAAAAAAAAAAAAAAAAAGAGAAGTGGGAATGGGGTGACAGAGGCGTACAAATGAGGCCCCAGGTATGTGCAAGGCGTTATTGTAAAAATAAGCAATTAAGATGGCAATATTAACTTTGTAAAGCCTGGATGGTGGACTTGTGTGACTGTTTTTCTGAATGCTTGAAAAAGCTTATCAGTTTTTTAAAACAATATATATACTGGCAAACTTAAGAACTAGGAATCCTACAGATACGTGAGAACTACATTAATCTACTAAAAAGAAGAAAACCTAAAATGAAAGTCAGCTGACTAATGAATGAGAGCAACAGACTGCATATTTTTTATCCAAGGAGAGCAAGGATTTGCTATTCATTGACTCTGCCAGGCGCACCCTCAGAAACAGGCTTCACACTCACTTGTAACTCCATGAATTAGGTATTTTCTCCATTTACAGATGCTGAAGCTGGCTCAGAAATTAACGTGGCCAGTGACACAATGGATGAAGCAGAAAGTTAGGATTCAGAGTCAGGTTCAAAGGCTAGAATCAAGACTCAAGCTGTCTCGTCATGCTGCCCGACCCGATAAACTAGCAGACGCAATTCTGGAGGAGTAACAAGCCATACAGGTGATAGGCTCTATGACTCTATGGTATCTTGCTACACTCTTTCCTCTTTAAAATACTAACCAGAAGGTTCTTGAACAGGAGCTTTCTGTCCAAAATGCTTCTCCTGGTGCCCAGGTTGTCATAGTATCTTCATTATTAACCAGTGACGTGACCTTAGATTTAAAAGCGGTCACGAAATTTAACCGCCCCCCCTGCCCTCTTCACTGATAGGATAGCAGAGGTGAGGACCGAAGGTCAGCCAAGTGCTTAAAAGCAGAACTTGGTCACACTATATAGCATGATAGCATTTGTCAGTTATAATTGTCTACATGTCACTAATTGTCACTACCAGCCACAATTCCTGCCCCAGAATGGAAACCCAGGGAGAGCAGAGACTTTATCCTACTGACCACCGGAGCCTCAGCACCTAGCACAGTGCCTGGCATACATACAACAGGCATTAAATATTTGTTCAAAACCTCATACGAGGTGGCAATTAAAAATAAGGCAAGAGGGGCGCATGGGTGGCTCAGTCGGTTAAGCGTCTGCCTTCGGCTCAGGTCATGATCCCAGGGTCCTGGGATCGAGCCCCGCATCGGGCTCCCGGCTCGGTGGGGACCCTGCTTCTCCTTCTCCCTCTGCCTGCCTCTCTGCCTATTTGTTCTCTCTCTGTCAAATAAATAAATAAAATCTTTAAAAAAAATAAATAAAAATAAGGCAAGAAACAAACGAGAGAATTTTCCCAACACATAAAGTGTATAAAGCAAGATTCTTCCATATGATCCAAACTTTATAAAATTATATATACTAGAGTCCGCAGAGTTGCTCAGGAGCCTCTTAGCTGTAGGTAAATAGGCACCTGCAGCTTCTCACTCTGGAACAGCCGAAAGAGTGAGGCCATGTGAGAAGCAGCTCACTTACAAACTGTCACCAGTCATTTGGAGCACCTGCCCAATATGACACCTGCGGGTGCAAATTTGAAATATGTCATGAGTTCTCCAGGGCCAGGCTCCTCTCAGCCACCGCCGTAAGCTCTCTTGCATTCGTGCTTCAAATGCTCTAGGGGATGACCAGCCACCCATTACTTCAAAATACATCTAGGATACCTCCTCAAAGTAAATGTCACCAAGACACATGGCATGTACCATACATCACACCATCCCAAATAAAATCTCCAAATACGTTCACCCAGGCATTTTCATTTGATGTGGTTAAACAAAATCGGTTATTCACAGAAAATTCTGAAGGATGGATTTTGGATAACCAAAATATTATCTCCTATTGTAGGACTATGTGATATAATGCAATTCATTTTTTGCATGCTGTTATCTAAATGTTTCTACAATTAACATATTATATTAATTCTGTAACAGTTACTAAATGCTTACTGAATTAACAAAGCTGAAGGTCACATGTCCAGTACACTGGACACTATTCCAAAACTGTATTGATGGGGCGCCTGGGTGGCTCAGTTGGTTGAGCATCCAACTCTTGATTTCGGCTCAGGTCATGATCTCAAGGGTTGTGAAACTGAACCCCGCATTGGGCCCTGCGCTCAGTGGAGTCTGCTGGAGATTCTCTCTCCCTCTGCCCCTCCTGTTGTTTGCATTCTGTCTCTCTAAAATAAATAAATCTTAAAAAAACAAGATTATATTGAAAATTGCTTTTGAAAAAGGGATCACCTCTATTATCCAGCAACCAAAGTGGCCCAATGCTCATGTGCCAGAGTACAAAAAGATACAGTCCCCGCTTTTGATGGAATGTAATACGGGAGGCAAGGTGTGTACATACAAAAATGTTAAAATGCCAGGCAGTATATGCTAAAGGTATATAAACAAGAAGTGCTTCATGCAAGTTTTGAGGAAGCATATACTGTTGTAAGCTGGAGTAAGGTTGGAAGGCTTCATGGCCAAGAGGATCTTGAACAGGACCTTTCAGAAGGATTCAAATTAAAACTGCAAGAGCAATTCAGAAAAGGGAAAAGCCTGAGCAGACTGTGAAATCTGGTAGTCAGTGTGTGTAACTGAGCAACAGTAAAGCAAACAGCCCGGCACTCACTCAGAGTACAGAATCCTAATGTTTTTCTCTGGGAAATGGTAAAAAGTACAGCGTTGGGGATGGGGGGGTATGGAGGGTGTGGGGAGAAGGGAATGGGGCAACGAGTAGAGGCTCAGGGGCAAACACATTTGGGAAAACTAGGTTTAACAAAGTATCAGGTATGTCTCTACTGCTGGAGTTCTCCAAGCTCTAGCACAGATAACGTGCACTGAGCCTCCTCCTCCTGGGGAAGAAATCATCTTATTTGACCACCCAATCCCTTTTCACTGAAGAGATGCATACACAGCAAAACAACTTAGGACACACCTCTTTAACAGATAACAAAAGCAAAACAATAAAGGGCTTGAATGCCAAAGGCAAACTTTGAGGTCTGGCCTCCGTCCAATCAGGCCTGGATTTTCCCAAGAGGAACTGCTGATGTACCCTTAAGTTTCTACACAGAAGAACTCAAACCAGGTATTGCTGCCCCCACATAAGCATCTACTTGTCAGAATCCCCAGTGGTCAGCCCCAGCCCCATTCTTCTAAGACCACCTGGACAGTCGGCAGTGGCTTCCTGGTGATCTGCAGGCCTTGGACACATGCCTTCTCGTAAAGTGATTCAGGGACTTCTATGAGCAAAGGGGAGCACTGGACAATCCCAAGCACAGAATGAGAAAAAGAGCAAGCGTTTTTAAAGTCTTGTGTGGTATAGAGCAGCTTTCCCAAATTAGAGGTGGCAAGGCATGTGTTATAAAATCAGTTCAGGGGGCCATAACCAGCATTTCTTGAAAGAAAGAAAGGAAATAATAAAAAGAAAGAATGAAAAGAAAGGCAAGGCAAGGGGCGCCTGGGTGGCTCAGTTGTTAGGTGTCTGCCTTCGGCTCAGGTCGTGATCCCGAGGTCCTGGGATCGAGCCCCGCACTGGGCTCCCTGCTCAGCGGGAAGCCTGCTTCTCCCTCTCCCACTCCCCCCCGCTTGTGTTCCTTCTCTCGCTTTGTCTCTGTCAATTAAATAAATCTTTAAAAAAAAAAAAAAAAAAGGAAAGAAAAAGAAAAAAAACCAGATGCATCACATGTACAAAGGGCAAGGAATACTTTATGAAATTTGTTTCTATTACACATACTGGATTGACCTCTGTTCAAATGTATTTCCTACTTGGATCCCAGCTAAAAGGTCTGAAAGTCACTGTTCCAGAAGATGCAGAACTCCGGGCGGAGGCTGGAGGCTGCTGTACTCCCCAGCTGGGTGAGGGGCAGTGGGAGAGGAGCAGCAGAAAGAAGAATCATCAGAAGAGACACTTAAAAACAGTGAAGAGAATATGGAGAAAGGAAATCAAGGAGAACACTAAGGTATTACCCCTGGGTCATTTGGGGGAAAGGTGGCTATAATCCCAAACAGGCAAACTGTGAACGAGAGCGGGTTAACAGGTCCACAAGGGGGGTAGGGAGACACATTCAGGTTGAGACACATCTGGTTTCAAGAGACAGAGGACATCCAGATGTAAGTACACAAATAGCTCTCCCACACCACGAACTCAAAACAGGTCCCCAACATTGCTTTAATTTTAGTCACCTTTTACAATACTGTATTAATTCCCTTTCAGTTAAACAATGTTTTAAATTTATGCTTTGTCCTCAACCAAGTGGTTGCGACTCTGAAAAGCACATAATCGCACTGAAGAACCAATGCCATCAGTCTCTGGCTATGACATTATTTACCATCCCAAGGGCTTCACTTCGATTTAGCGTTTGATGGATAAGCACAGACGGGTGTGTCATTTGGCTGTGTGTGCGTGTACAATGGCCCGCATCAGCGCAGGATGTGTGAGCCACATGAGCCCTACCGCACCAGCACCGGGACAGTCCTGCCAAAGGGCGCCCATCAGCTGCCACACTGTCTGTGCCCACCCTGTGACGCTACACAGTCAGCTCAAGGGCCCTGCTGATCCAGCAAGAGGGCATGAGGGAAATGGCAGAACTCCAACAGATCACTTTAGCCGGGACTGAATCCCCAACATACACCAGAATAGACATAATTAAACGAGGCAGTGTGGACTTAAAGGTAAAATGTCATCCCCACCAGGCCCTTGATGAAGTGAGTTTTGCTTTACAGAAGCCTTTTTATGAAGTAAATTACATTAATTACCAACATTTAAAAACATCCAACATTTAAGGGTTCTGAATCTCTGATTTATTAGACAGCATGGAAATAACAGCTTTAAATTATTTTACAAAAAGAGCTCTAGCTGCTCATAAACAGCAACTGGGCTTTCTGGGGGTAAAAACAATTCTTCGGACTACCACACAAGGACACAAAGACTCCTCATCCTATACAGTCAGCATGAAAGGGCACACAGACAAGTTTTTTGTTCAGACAGAAAACAGAGAAATCCACATACTAAATAAGGTGTCCACAATGACTATAACGCATCCCTTAGGGGATAAGTATGTATTTGTAGGAAGCAAAACAAAGCTTGCCATAGAGAAACCACTTTCACGAGATGATTAGGTGGACCTGCAATGAAGAAAATACATTTCAAAAGATGGGTTCAGACTTACACTAAGTTTTCACTGAAACACTCAGAAAATAAAAGACCTTTCTCTGTATCAAAAGAATTTCTTAAAAAACATGTCATGGATAAATTTCAGTAAAGGTCCAAGGCCCATTCAAAACATACATTTGCAAATAATATAAATAAACACCAAAGTCTGACCACAGAAACACTATGTGGAACTAGCTGTAACAGGCCAAGCGAAGTTCGTGTTCTGTTTCAGGGCATTACATTAAAGTGAATCTCATTCTCACTATAATTTTTTTCTTTTTAACCTTAATCACCAGCGGCTGGGCAACTGAAATGGACATGAGAACTATATAAATGTCACAGAAATATGTAAACCTTGTTAATGTTTCCAAAAATTCATTTAGAGATAGAAACAGGTCCAAATAGATGCCTGTCTAAATGTACTGCAATTACGTTACAATTATTTTTCCAAATACACAGATATGCTCTGTCTTTTCTCAGCTCATTACTGACTCAAACAATTTGCCCTTCTGGGATCAATTGTTTGCTAATAAATAATTGTTTACAGTCACAAAATGAAGTTAGGAGGTTTTCTTATTAGTTTTCCTTCTGCACCCTAATAAGATTGAAAACTAGCTGATTCCCAGGAGTCTAACCTTAACCTTGCTTTGTTGAACAGCCCAGGAAACGATGAACCATCTGCTTCGGAAAATAATGGACGGCCAAGAGGAAATACTGTTTAATTGTAGATTAACCTCCTCATGAGGCAGTCTGAAGCAGCTTTCGAATTAGCAAGTACAACCAGCAAAAGAAACAAATGGCTCAAGAGCCTTTTCCTCCACCATTTAAGGTCCAGAAAGAATGCAAAAGGATTTTTATTACCTATATTTATTTACAAACATGTATTTCCACAGTGGAAACAAAAATTATCAAGGTCAAAACTGATTCTCAAAAGTGTAATCACTGCCCTCCAATTTTGTTTGCCCAGAATACCCTTAATGCAACAAACCATCAACCGTCTCATGCACTTAAAAGTGTTCGTTTAAAAAAAAAAAATCAATAAAAACCTCTTTTCCATTATTTTCAGGTTCTTATAATATTAAAATTAATATATTTCCCTGGTTTCTTTGTTAATAGTAATAAATCCACCATTGGGGAGTACGAATTGTTTTATTATCATCAACATGGCACTTAAGTAAATGAAATCTTGTCAAGTACATGGTGACCTACAAGTTCAAAAGAAAAAAGAACAGCATGAGATCAAAATGGCCGGCCAGGACAAGAAACACAAAAGTGAGAGATTAAATGCAAACACAGCCCTTTATCCAACAGGCTTCACATGCTAAGTCTTTGCTAAAGTCAAACCTGTAAAAGTATGCATGATATTGAATATTTAATACTCTGCCCCTTTTCAGGGACTCAACCACTTTAGCAAGGGTGCTAAACCATTTTAACTCAGACAAGTAGAAGAATCCTGAAAACATTCAGTCATTCCATATTTATTGAGGCCTGGATAGAGAGGGACAGAGAACAGACAAAGACCCCTGAGGTAAGTATTTTATGGTTTAACAAGAGCCTAAGTATTGGTTTTCCCTCAGGCCTGGTGCAGGTAATTAAGTAAAGAGCTTTGCCCTGGTAGTACCAAAAAATGTAAATCGTTCCCCTCTGTTAACAGTTACAACCAAGAGCCAAAGACAGCTATGAAAATTTCAAAACTACGGAAATTTGCTATTCCAGGCAAGGCCATATTACTCTGGGTTTCCAGTAAGACCTGAAGGTCATTCACTTTGTGTAAATATTAAAGAAACAACCTCTGTGGAGAGGAAAGATTTTTGGCAGTTCAAATTCTTAAATATCTTAAACAGAATTTGCTAAAATAAATTATTCTTGAATTCCTCAACTTAATTTTGAAGCAATGAGCTAGTAATAACTCCAGAGATTCAAATAATAGTGCCTATTCAAGAAGAATGAGAGTTTGACATTCTTCTCTACCAAACAACTAGGCACAATTTTATCCATCAGACGTCTATCAACCTACGGATATTGAAAGCTTGGGGAGAACAAGATAAAATCAACTCCAACCCTACAGTCAGCTGTAATATCGAGCAGGCATCAACAATGCTATTCATGAATTTAGAAAAATTAATAAATCCTGGGTTGAATGCAAGAAAAGGCTCAAATACAGGTGAAGCATACTCACTTGGGTTTTGTTTCTGCATCTGTCACTTGGCGAATGAAGATACCATCTTCAGGATGTTCTGTGTCATCCATTTCATACATATACGACGATGCTATTGCAAGCGTGGTCCCATCATTACTGAAGGCCAGGGATGCAATGCTGGTGGGGTATCGATGGAACTGGCACAGTCGCTTTTTGTTAAATGGATCCCAAATGTTTACAAATCCATCAGAGCCACCTGCAAGTCATTTCAAAAGAGGTAAAATGGTTCTTAAAAGCAGGTACAGAAAAAAACCATTACCCTTAATGGTTAATTTTTAAGGTCACAGAAGTTACATTTTCCCCACAGACGATAAAATTTTTACTTCCTAAATGTCAGAAAAAACAAGCACAATTTTTTAAAAACTCTTCCTGAGTGTAATTAATTGTCTAACGTTCAGTTAAAGCAAAACTGTTGGGGCGCCTGGGTGGCTCAGTCGGTTGGGTGTCTGACTCTTGATTTTGGCTCAGGTCATGATCTTGGGATTGTGAGATCGAGCCCCACAAGCCCCATGGCAGGCTCTGCGCTCAGTGCGGAGTCTGCTTAGGATTCTCTCTCTACCCCTCCCCTCCCTCTACCCCTCACCCCCTTTTCTCTCTACAATTAATTTAACTGAAATAAAATAAAGCAAAATTGTTCTCTCAACGATGGGATGTACGCACACATGCTATGCCATACCCGTAGCAAATGTATTGTGGATGTTGTGAAAGGAAATGGCATTGACTGGGTAAATCTGCTCGATATTGTTCTCCTTTAGTCTGTGACACTTGAAGGCATACTTCTTCTTCTGTACCTCAGGGCTTGGGTCCAAATACTCAACTGCCACTCGGCCTTCAATGGAGCTTAATACATAACCCTGTCAAGAGGGAACCAGAGAAGGACAAAAACGGTTACTCCAGCTTCCAAAAACAAGGCACTAATTTCCAAATTCAATCTGCACTAAAGAGGATTATTTCAGAAACGAAACTACAGCCAGCTTTTAACCGGGTACAGGTTTTAAACTATATTAACATAGCTATGACC
>NC_138374.1:7942052-7999552 GCF_054177405.1 Leptonychotes weddellii
CCCCCGTATCAATGATCCGAATCAATGAGAACACCAGCTTTCCACCTCAGTCATTCTGCCTTTTGCATTTAAGTACAGCATGTTGAGTTCACACACAAACAACACAGATTTTCAACAATCTTCAAAGTAGTTTGCCGTTTCAAACCTTTTCTCACCTTTCCTTGAAATGACAATATGTCAAAGAAACTAAAGGATATGATAATATGAACCCTATATTTTATTTTTTTAATTCTAAAGGTATGAAAAAGAATTATTCCTGGAAAACTACTTGAGAAAAAAAAAAAAATCAGTGAAATCTTAAACTTCCATCATCAACTAGAAACATTTATACTAACAAAGTTTTAGACATAAGATATAAAAATAATATTTATAAATACAAGGATATCTTATAATCACAGTCAAATCTTTAAAAGTCACATAACTTCAATGCCTTATCTTCAATGGAAATTTACAATTTCCTGAGAAAAAGAACTGTGATCACCATTTGAGGTACCAGCCTTTCAAGATAAAGGGCCAAGAGAATAACTGACAATTGCATCTAGCTCCTCAACCATTAAAGGACAGCAAAAGATTTCAAAGATATCTGCCGTTTTTAATGACTTTTCCTCTCATAAAATTCTTATAGCAGCTGACACCACCACCAACTCTCCTTCAAACTTTAAGGATTTGAGGGGAAAAGAGGCTCACTAATAAACAGGGCAATCTTGTTTAGCAGTGATGACGGGGAGGGGAACCCACCCCATGTTTCAAAAGAGGTAGTCATTACCTAAGGATTATCGCCTTCTCTTAAAAAAAAAAAAAAAAAAAAAATCCAAGTTCTGCTGTCAGACCAGCTAAAGAACTCTATTAGTATCAGAGTTACAAAGAGGCAAAAAAAAAAAAAAGAGTACAGCAAATTCCATAATCCTAAATTTCCAGATTTAAATTTGAAATCACTGGCTTGGTAAATTGAAATATGTGCAAAACGCTCTCTGATTACCATATACCTGTCAAGCATCCTGGACCAAGAAAATCAGAAGACCTCTATTCAAACCACTGATAGATTACTTAATCTCTCTGAACATCAAGATCTTATATGAAACTGGGTTAACACACCACTCTATAACACAAGGCAGTTGAAAATGTAACTACAGCAAATTCTAAATCAGTACTCAAAACATTTTTTAAAAAGCAAAGCTTTAAAAGGCAGTGACCAATGAGATGAGATCTTATTTTCAAATTCGCAAACAGGGGGTGGGGAATAGGTCAGTACCTGCTTGTTTGGAAATGCCCGGATGCAGCGAGTCTGGTACTTGAGGCTGGACTCCCGGCGCTGTTGCACATAGCCCATGTTCCGTAAGTCCCACACCAGCACTCTGCGGCCTGCAGTGCCCACAATCAGCCGGTCTCCAGACACTGAGAGGGTGTACACCTTTCAAGAAGACCAAAACTTACTAAATCCACCTATTTGCCTAAACAGGCCATTTTGTCCCCAAAGAAGTCCACTAACTGTGAAACCATAAAAGTTAGCTGATCAGGTTCTCAAACACAGGCATTAAATTTTAAATGCTACGGTTACACAAACCAAGTAATGTGCACAAAATAATCAATCCAAAATATTCTTAATAGTCATGTATCATATAATGTACATTCTAATTAATTCTGCAAAAACACTTTTGAAGACTTAATTCTCTTGGTTACTAAAACAAATTCAATTATTAAGCAATTTTTCCAGCCTTCTTGTTTCATTTAGTAACAATGTAAGTGTAAAAACTACTCAAAAAAGGAGATAATAAAGTCATAAAAACAATTCAAGATACCTCTCGATAGGCTTCTAGCTTTTCATAAAATAATCATTTTCCAAGTTATTTGTCTAAGACCACCCTTTAAAAAAAGATTTCATATTGTTAACTCTAAAAATCTTGATTTTCTAGCTGTCACAGTGAATAAAAAGGCCTTTCCAAGAAGAATGAAGGAGCCATCATTAATTAGCTGCTTAGCTGCTTTTGGTGGCATATGTACTCAAAATTAAAAGAACAGTGGTCTGGCATGTGACAAAGCACATTCTTGTGCCTTGATGTCCTACTAAACACTCAAGACAAAGTTCATCTTCAGCGAAAATTTAAAAAGCATTTTCTCCCTTACAGGCATCTATTTTCCCCACATAATGCCCTTTTTACGGTATTAAAAAAATTTCCATAAAAAATTCCTTTATAATCATAGAATTTCCTGCCAGCAAGTATTTCAAGTGGTTTGTTTTCAAATATGTCAAATTCAAATAGTAAATTCATGAAAATAGTGCCAAAATGTATTTTCCTGATCATATTAAATAATTTTTTTAAATCTAGACTTCAGGCATAAAACTGTACTCTGGTTATTACTTTCAGCTAAGAAGCAACTCTAATTTAATCTGATTTAATATTTTTAAAACCTGAAGAATCACTATTAAAAAATGAAGAGAGCCCACGGCCTGGTAAGACATCTCTTTAACATTCAGTAACTAAACCACAAGGTTAGTAATCACTAATGTGTTAACTATATACCACCACCCCAAAATACCAAGTTAGGTTTAACAATACAACAACCCAAGAGTCGCAGATTTCTGACCTTAAAATTCAACAACTAATTTGACTAAGGGAAAAATCAGGAATTAAAAAGATTCAAAACAGTAGATTTAACATAAGCATGTTTAAATAAGAGAAATGCGAGATCTACTGCAGTTTATTCAGAAAGCACAATGTTTGCAGAAAAATAGAAATTAACCTAAGACATGTGAAACGCCAAACTTGAAAAACACAGAATCCAGAAAGAGATCAATTTATAACAGTACAATCAGATTGGGAATTTTATCTTAAATCTTTACTATACAGGTGACACACAAGCTTCTAATAGGGCTTTCCATCCCCACTGATCGTAAATCATGTGAAACCACTGTCATGCTACTGACTAGGTATATACATTTATCAAAGAAAGTATTAAAAAAGGTGACATAATGAACCTTGCTGAACCAATAAGCAGCTTGATTCAGTGTGGCTGTCCATTATACAATATTCTGTCAGCAATTTATCACAGCTCTTAACATGTTACATACAACCATAAATCAAAACTAGAAACAATGCAATTATTTTATTCTGAACAAAGGTCTTGCCAGGAGTAGATTCGACTGTGATGTGACAGAAATAATGGCTCTTTGGATGCACTACAGTATATAATGATGGCTAACAGGAACTGAATAGTATATTTACACTAAGGAAATAGACTCAAGTGAAGGATACCTTTAAACTGCTAAAACAATCAATCTTTAAAATTAACTACCACCTGATAAAGTCTGATGAGGATAGAGCAAGAATGCTCAATTACACTTTCATTGTACAGATCAAAAGATCAGAATAATACACAAAGTTTCAGTTTTAAAAAAGCTTTCTTCAGGAGAGCCTTCAAACGACATCTGTCAACATTAAAAATAAATAAATAAATGGCAAAACCCAGGGAATACAGGACACCTTTCTAACTTCAACTTCAAGATAACCCATTCCACCTTTTTTTTTTTTTTTAAAGATTTTATTTATTTATTTGACAGAGAGATAGATAGAAGAGCACAAGCAGAGGGAGTGGCAGAGGGAGAGGGAGAAGCAGGCTCTGCACTGAGCAGGGAACCCGATGGGGGACGCGATCCCAGGACCCTGAGATCATGACCTGAGCCGAAGGCAGACGCTTAACCATCTGAGCCACCCAGGCGCCCCCCATTCCACCTTCTTAACAGTCCACTCAAATGAAACCTCAGGTCATAAGTGAAAATGAGTGATGCTCTGTCCCACTTCCTGGTTTGGGCATGTCAAACCCAATTTAAGGCAATCCAACAGTCTTTGCTAAATGACTTCTCTGAAAAGGCATTGAGTTGCTTCTCAGTCCCGGGATTTAAAGCATTAACAATACAGAGCAGTGGGTTTATTTAAGCCACTACTATCCAGTACAAAGATGACAACAAACAGAAAAAAAAAGCTGACCCAAATACCAAAATCCAATCCCTTTGCTTCAAAAAAAATCAACTTTTTTTAAAGTAATCTCTACGCCCAATGTGGGGCTCGAACTCATAATCCCAAGATCAAGAGTCGTGTTCTTTACTGACTGAGCCAGCCAGGTACCTCTCATCAACTCTTAATTAACCTTCAAATTCAACACCATATTCATCAAACGTGTATCAAATCAAATCACCCCAAAGATTATAATTTCTATTTTGAATGTAAAGAGCCTACCTTTTCAGGCTGAGAGAAGGTCCCTGCATTACAAGGAGTTCTGGGATCCCACAGTTTAACCGTCTGGTCCCAACTCCCTGTCACCATCACATTCACTTCAGGGCAGTATTCAACACATCTGATAGGGGCATCATGGGTTCCAACGAGATTTTCTACAGGGGGAGAAAGAAAAAAATCACCCAGCTTTACTACCTCCACTAAGCAAAGATTCCTCAAGTGAACAATAGAAGGAAACATTGATTAAACTATAATGAATCGGCTTCCACCAACTCAATGAAAATGTCTGCATATAGAAAAATTTCTACATGACTATCAATAGTCATCCATTCCTCTCTGTTCACCTTACAATGCATGGTTTAATTCAGTAAAATGGTACATACCAAAGGCTGACTTGAATTTCACATTACATTAAATTGGTGGCATATCTGACTTTTTTTCCCTCATCTGATTCTAGATTCCTTAAAATCAGAAACCTTGTTGAACACCATAGTTCCGACTTTATCTACTGCAGGTTCTGACACACGGTAGGTACTCAAATACCTGCTGAATGAAAGAATGAGTAGAGAACTCTGGTCTCCTGGATCTGGATAAAACTTACTGCATTAAAGCCAACATTTATAAGAAACTTATTTACGTGGTAACAGGATATCTGAAAGCTGGGGGATAAGGCAGGCAGGGAGTCTTATGATTAGTCCACTTGGTTTTCATGGTGGGTCAAATTTCCAACAGACAATTTCTTTCCTTTCAATTTCAACTCTTCACACTATCGCATCCATTCATTCAACGAACATCTACTAAATGTCAAGTATGTGCCAAAATCTATGCCACATGCTAAGGATACAACAAAGAAAAATATGTGATCCTGATCCTCAAACAGGACAACTACCTATTTAAAAAATGTATCATTTAAACAAGAAAAAAAATGACCTCATGAAGTTCAGCAATGACCTCCTGAGAATAAACAGCTAATTCCCTTAACTATGGTCTCCATATCAAAAATCTTTGTATTTGTGTTTTTTCCCCTAAGTTTTCCAACAAATAGGACCCAAACCTGCAAGCTAACTTACTATATAGAATAATCTAACAAAACCATAGTTTTGCAGTTCTAAGTTACATGACAAAGTGACTTTCATGAAATAACCTCTTCTGAGTCTTTTTTTTTTTTTTTGACAAAATATCGTGCTCATCTTCTTTGCATTCTCCCATCGTCCCGCTAATGCTCAGCTAGTCACCTCTGTGCCGTGCCACCTGCTTCAAGGACATCTATACCTAGTGTATGCACATACAAAAATAATGTTTTTAATGCTCCAAGAGCTCTGTACATTTGAGTTCCATTCCATTTCTGCTCTGTTCCAAAGTCACCATAAAAAATTGGTGAAGTCATTTCCTATCCAGGCCTCTAAGAAACTAACTTAAAAAAAATGTAATCTTATTATTCATTCAATAAATGTAACTGAAGCATATTCTATGCTAAATTATCACACAAGCAGAATTAACATAGTAGCTGGACAGGACTGGCTATTTTATAATATCAGATTTTTAAAGACCTATCATCCTTCAGTCTGAACTAAATAAGCTTCTGAAAAGAGAACACTCAAACATCAGCACTGTCCTGGAAAATCTTAATGAACAGCAGACTACTATGGGGTCCAGTCCACTTCTGAGGACAGGTACAGGTCAAATACTTAAGGATAACTTCATGTAAACACTTAAGAGTGGTGATCCTAATGGAACGAATTTACTGAGAAAGTACATGCATATTTTGTGATCAGTAATTTAATGGTTATCATTTAAACAAAAAAGTCTTAAATTGAAGCTACTATTACTTGTAAACAACTTGGGAACTAAGCAATTCAGGAACCACTCTTCCTAAATAAACATTTACACTTTAGTCCCCTAGCTGAGAAAACAACAAACTGATAAAAATGTGCCCATATTACCTTGATCAGTGTTCAAATCATGCATTTTCAATTGATGGTCTAATCCCCCACTCCAAGCATGTGTTGGATCCTACAAAATAAAAGTTTCAAGTCATTCAAAAGTTATAGACGTTTACTAAGTGTTTCAAAATTCCTGTTTCTACAGCCAACTGTTCACTTTATGCTCAGGATGATGTACACTGGGCTCTCACACACACAAAATAGAGCAAATAAGTGGTCACCAAAATAACATCAGCAAAGTAAGGAAGGACTGTTCACCACACTGGCTGAGAGCACACAGGCATTCCTATTTCCTAGGGAAAACAAAAAACCTTCCTTTTGATAAGGCAACCAAATTTTATTGTCTTGTAAATTTCAAATACAAATGTCATATATCCACAAAGTTTGCAGGGTTACTCTTTTTGAAAGAGAAGACCGTTTCCGCCGTCTGCATAACCCCAACCCCCCAAAAACCTGTATTTGGCTCAAGACAAGTGTTCAGGAAAATCTTAAGAGCTAGCCAAATAACTACCGACAGAAGCTTCTACCCGACACTGGTAGGAGGACGGTATCAGCACAGGATATCCTAAAACAAAGGGGGCAGGTGCGCGAACTGAGGACACCTACATAGAAGGCGCAGTCCAGGACGGCGCCGGTGTGCTGGT
The DNA here is from genome assembly GCF_054177405.1 of Leptonychotes weddellii. Classification (NCBI taxonomy): domain Eukaryota; kingdom Metazoa; phylum Chordata; class Mammalia; order Carnivora; family Phocidae; genus Leptonychotes; species Leptonychotes weddellii. Next base: position 7,948,872 of record NC_138374.1, read on the forward strand.
ACTTGAGGCGCATGGAGTTGGCCGGCACATCGTAGAGGCGCACCGACGTGTCCCAGGAGGAGACCAGCAGGAACTGGGAGGTGTTGGGGCTGAACTTCACCGAGGAGATGCCATCCTCGGGTGGCTGGTTCAGTTTGAACTCGTTAGAACCGGTCATCTACGGAACAAGCGACCAGTCAGTCCCCAGGGGCTCGGGATGGGGCGTTGGGCTGACTGCACGCCGCGTATTCAGGGGACTTCACCGTAAGGAGGTGCCATACGGGGCGGGGGGCTCTCTTAGGGGGGAAGGACCTAGAGAACGTCGGCGACTCGGAGTCTGCGCCTGCGCAGACCCTGCGCGCCCGCCGCAGGCGGAACTCACCCCCTCCATACCCCTCCGCCCCTTCTAGGTGCCCCAACCTGCCCGGCCCGCGCCGGGGTACCCCTAACTGCAGCCCCCAGCATAGCCTACCACGGGCTCCCGCACCCCGGCCCCTCCGCCAGGCCTACCGCCCCGGACGCTCCTAAAATAAAGAGGATTGAAAACGAAACGGGTTGCCCGCGGCCGGCTCCGACCTGGGATGTCACTAAAGAGTCCGCCCCAGAACCCCGTCGCCTCGCCCCTGCTACCTTGGGCTCCCTTTAGAAGCAACTTGGCCGCCGCTGACCGTCGCCACCACCTCCTCGCTTCCTTCCGAGCACTCGCGGGCTGGGCGAAAGAGGCGGAGAGGAAGCTCCAGCACATGGCCGCCATTGGCTAATTTCAAACGCCAACGTCTCGCTCGAGGCAGCCAATTGGTCCGCTCGGAGGCACGGCGACGGTCAACCCAGCCATCTTGTTCCGGCTCAAAGGCAAACCGCGGCTTTTCCGATCACGTGGTCTCCCTTTATCACAAGGCTGAGGCGCGCGTCCTCGAGAGGGACGAGGGGAAACTACAATTCCCAAAGTGCGCCGCGCCAAGGCTGAGCCCACGCACTCTCCCGCCCTTGTGCAGCACGCTGGGAAATGTAGTTTCCTGGGGGCCGACGCCTGGCCGGTCTTCTGAATAGTAGGCGGGAAAGATGCTCTTTACAATTGGACCCGTGGCGCACTCCCCAACTCAGTCTCTCAGACGCAAGAACCCCATTTTGGTCAATACTTCTGTAGAGCTAAATTATTCTCCCCTTCACTGGACATGCATACGCCCATGAAGTTAACCCAAAATTGGAGTGGAAATATTTGCTCTAGTCAATTGCATTACTTTTCCCTGATTTATTCTCATTTTCCTGGCGTTTCCACCCCTTAACCAGGGTCTCACATTTTCCATTGTCTTAAGATCTATTGATATCATAAAAACTCATCCTTATTTTTACTATGCTTTATCCCTCCATTCCATCTTTCTGCAAACGTTTATTGAGCACCCACTGAATACCAGGCCTGGTGAGAGCATCTGGGAAGATACATTAATCAGACAGTCCTTGCTTTCCAGAAGGGTGGACAGACTGGAAAAGAATTACTCTGCAGTGCGTTAAAGCTCGAAAGCTTCTGTATATTTAAGCAGGGTCCTAAAATGACAGCTACAAGCTTCTCTCCATTCACCTTCCCACCCCAAAAACTTCCTAGAGTTGCAGTCTCAGTTTGCTCCTGTTATCTGTTTCTAGACTCCTACAGAAATAGAAGAATTGAGAATTTGCTTCTGGAACTTACTTGATCTCCATGAAAGAAAAGTAATTCTTAATTTATAACTAGAATGCTGTGACTCAGTTACTCTTAAATATCAAAAACTCATTGACAATTTTCAACCTAATCCATACTGTAACCTCTTTTTCACTGCCTTTTGTGGAAAAAAAAAATCTTATTATGTGATTTTGTATGAAGTGGGAGGAAATTGTTGGAGTTAAAGTGTTTAACTTTTAAGGTATATTAATAGAGGAAAAGTGTTGTTGGTCTTTACCCATTCACAGACCCTACTCAGGTGCACTTCTTTTTAGGATTCTTGACAAAATAAACACACACACAGTAACCACCCTTCTGCCCACTGTGTTGATATTACTGCTAAAAGAACAGAATCTTGCCCTCCCTCATTGCCAGTCCTCATACTTGGTTCTCTATATTTTCTCTTTCAACAAGTTAAGGGTGAGGTTAAGAATTTTAAAATGCAGTGCCTTGCCTCCATTCTAACTTTGGCTAAATAATTTTATCTCCAAATAATTCTATTTGGTTCCCCCTCCCAGTTGTTTATTTAATTCTATTAGAGTTTCAAGATTCTGAGCATGAATTATCTGCTAATAAAATCTAAGTGTATTTCATTATACAGTGTGTGTATGATTCAGGTCCCTCTGGGCACACAGTTGCAGCCAGACTCTATTCGAGTTTTAAGAAACGTCAATCTTTTAAATCCAGTTTACAGCCTGAAAGAGAGGCTGATGATTTTGCTGATTATTCAAATGAATTGATAGTCTTGAGATAGGAGATCTGGCCACAATGGAATCTTGAACATTTTAAATCCAAATGCAAAGTCGTGTGTGTGTGTGTGTGTGTGTGTGTGTGTGTGTGTGTGGTAACACTCAGTTACCTGTAGGAGCAGGGAATTCCCAGAAACTAATTACAGTGTTGGATCACCTTTGACTGCTGATTTCTGAAGTAGTAAAAGGATTGAAATATCCACTATATGATATCATCCCTGAAATCTTAAGGGCAAAATCACTCTGCCATTAAGAGCCTAGAGTGGCTAGAGAAAACCACTTCCTATAAGATAAGTAAGCATAAGGAGGATACAGTGACCCAACACTGTTAAAACTATCATCTCTTGACAAAAACATAATCTATTGAAATGCAGACAATAATGAGATGGATGGAATATTCCTATACAAGTAGGTCCTTGAGCAAATTGGTTGTTTCAGCATGGAATATTCAAATAACAACTTTAAAGGACAGGAAGAATTTAAAGTGGATCATATGGAAAGAAAAAATTCTTTGGAATAAAATACATGTACCAAATAAATCAGAAGAAAACGGACCCAGTGTCACTTTTGTTTTCTCTCTGTGTCTATCCAATATTTAGCCCAGTTCTCAGCAAGTTCTAGGGCTCAGTAAATATTTACTGAGTTAACTCAGCTGGAATGAAATAAGTGGACTAGAACTCACTTAGCATCTGCAGATGTGTTCTTGGATAACAACCCTCTGACGTCATCTTGAAAGAGATTGTAATTTTCATGAAATCTTATATGAGAAGAAAACAACGACCTCAAAATGGACAAGAGACCAAGCACTTCAGACAAAATACTGCGGGTCACATAGATCTGATTTACAGATAGCCTCTACATTTTCATAAAATGCTGATAATTTCGATGCCTCTCGCCTCAGAGACAAGTCCATCACGCAAATGTTTTCCTTCTAGAGGATGAAGTCCGACCTCCTCCCTGCGCTCTCCCAGCACCCTTGCACCGGCTAAGGGGACCTCGGGACCGGAGGCGGGAGGACCGGGGAGGTCTCCCCACGTGACACGGAACCAACGTCCTTCTCTAAGGTCCAGTCATCTTTTCCGACGCTTTACACGGAACAGGCGGCTGCGATCAAACATTGCAAAACTCTGCGATTGGCATGACACTCGCGCTGCTATTCTCTGGGTGCCGCGCGCTCCCAGCCCGCGCGCGGCGGCAGGTGTTAGGGCACGGAAGCCGGTGGGCACGCAGGCCCCGCGCCGCGGTTCCTTTCAGCGCGACTGGCCACGTGCTTGCCGGTGACCCCTCCATTCAGCCACACACAACGCAAACTATAAACTATAAACAACAACAATCAAAAAGTGCGCGGAAGCGCCTTTGCCGCGCGCCTAGTCTCCAGCCTCAGATCCCTCCTCGGCCGAAGTGCCGCCTCTCTGCGCCCAGTTCCGCGCGGCGGGGGACCGACAACTGTGCCACCCGCTCGGGAAGTGTACGCGGCTGCAAGCCTGTCGCGCCAGGCTGGGCGATGAGCAAAGCCGGCTCTGCACCTGGTTCAGGCAGCGCCATCCCACCTGACCTTCGCCCTTGGAAGGAGGCGCGTGGCAAAGGCTGGACCACGTCGCACGGCGCCCTGCTGCGGCTAAGCCCGAGGCGCTCCCAGTGCTGGGAAGATGCTCGTTCCGGGAAGGTAGCGCTTCAGCAGTGAGGCTCCCCGCCTTTGTCCCTCTCAGCGCGGGCTCCGGAGATGGATTCCTGCCCAGGTGCGCCTCAGCCAGCGCCAGGTCTATGAGCATCGGGGAGTGGAAGGGGGTGCAGCTCTAGCCCACGTGCCGCCTCGACGGCGCCAAGGTCCCCACCTTTAACCCCTGACCCCAGTCCCACCCTCCACGTGGGGTGGAAGCAAGACCTCTACTGCCTGCCGCACGCCTCCACCGAAAATCGAGAAAAGCCGCGCGTTAGCACGCTGGGCAATCAATCTCCCCAAAGTTAGCAACGATGCTTAAAATGTTTTATTGTTTTCCTCTTTAAAAATATTTACAGATCTGAAATCTCCTCCTACCCATCCTCGGAACGAGGAAAACGAAAAGAGGCGTTGAGATAATTGTCCAAACACCTCGCTGGCTTTGGCCGGCTGTGTGCGCATGTACATACCTACAGGTGTATATATGGGGAGAGGAGTGTACCTGGTTCTGTTGGTGTTTTTCTGATTTTTTTTCCCCTACCGATCAATGTAGATCTGGCCGAAACTCCCATTCCCACCACCACCCGAGAACATCCCCTCCACAATGGTTTTCAAAGCGTATTGGTTTGTTTTGGGTAGAAAGCAGGCGATCTGGCTTGAGAAATGCCGATAAATACCCGAAACAATCAAAACAAAAAGTAGGGCAGAGGCCATAAATAAGAGATAATGAATACACATGGTGTATTTCTTAATATTTCTGGCAACACACCGCCCCGCTCCGGAGCCCCGGGAGGGGGCAGCTGGAGGCGGCCGGGAGAGCGCGGCGCGGGCCGGCGGCCGCTCAGTAGTCGAGCTTGTTGTAGAGGTTGTAGAGAGGTAAGGCCGAGAGGTTGCTGCCGGGGTAGTAGAGCGGCGCGGGGAAGGCGAGCGAGCGCGGCACCGGCACGCGCAGCAGCGAGCTGTCCCGGAACACCAGCGGCATTCCCACCAGAGTCTGCGCCGAGGCGTGCGCCATGTTGGCCGCCTCCAGCTCGGCCGAGAGCTGCCGCTTCCACTTGTTGCGGCGGTTCTGGAACCAAGTCTTGACCTGGGTCTCGGTGAGCTGCAGGCTGGAGGCGAGGCAGGCGCGCTCCGAGCTGCTCAGGTAGCGCTTCATGTCGAAGGTGGACTCGAGCTGGTACACCTGGCTGCGCGAGAAGACCGTGCGCGTCTTCTTTTTGGCGGCGCCCGCCTGCCGCTCGGCGCCGCCGTCCCGCGGCCGCTCTGGCCCTGGCGACGGCGAGCCCGCGGGTAGGAGCCTCTCTTTCTCTTCCTTAAAGTCCGGGTGCGAAGGAGAGAGGAAAGGCGTGCGCTCCGAGCTCGCCGGCCCCGCGCCTCCGCTGCCCTTGGGGGTACCTGCGGAGGGAGAACAGACAGGAAGGCATGGAGTTGGGGAGCCTCCGAAACCCCCAGCCCTGGCCAAGACGGGGTGGGGGGATGGCAGGCGGCTGCAGCCTTGGTCCCAACCCCTTCCTCTTCTACCTCTCGGTGGAACCCAAAGCCCAGCACCCTAGCCTTGAAAAAGCAACGGGTCCCAGCTATTTCGAGAGTGTGGGGACTCTGTGCCCCCAGCTTCGGTGAAAGGGGAGCAAGTCTGGACGGGGGGACATTAGCATCATTTTAAAAGGTGATTTTGCCTTGTAATAACTGAGCTGGAAGAGTTCCCCGAGCTTTATAGTGTGGCATCATTTCACAGGCCGTTTGTTCGGAAATCACGCTAAGGACTAACGCGGGGCTCCCCTTCGTCAGTGTTGTAAAGAGGAGCCATCTCTGAAAGGCACCATTGTCAATCATCTTGGAGTGGTAATCAGGCCGGGGGGGGGGGGGGGGGGGGGAGAGAGAGGAGAAAAAAGAAGCTGGAAGAGATTGCAGTAGAGACAGATGGACCGCTGGGACCCGACTTCTAGACCTCTTGTTCGGAAAGTATCCGACCGATGTACAAAGGGGATATTGAGGGCAGAGCCGTGTGTGCGGCCCGCCCTGTACCAGCCCGCTGTGGTATATTCTCCTTCCAACCCAACCTTCTCCAAGACGGTTCCCGTCACCTCCCGAGCCCCCTCCGGGAGGAGGAGACAACAACGCGGGCGCGTCCCCTCCCCTCCTCCCTGGACCCCGGGCGGCCCGGGCTCTGGCCAGAGGGGGCCTGGACCCCGGCACAGCTTCCCTCCCCTAGAGCTTGCTCGCGGCCGACCCGGCGGCGTGCGATCCTTACCCAGGCAAGGAAAGGGGATGGGGGGGTGATGCTTGGGGCCCGGCTCCTTGGGGCCGTGCGGGTCTGGGCAGAAGCAGGCAGGTGCCTTCCAGCCGTCGTCCGGCTCCTCCTCCTCCGAGGACACGGACAGGCTGCGTTTCCTGGCGGGCCAGCCGGCGGGCTCCCGTGGCACCTCCGAGGGGCCCCCGCCCAGGATGGACTGAATGGTGAAGCTGGAGACGCCGCCGGCCGCCGGACACCCCTTGCCTGCATCTTCCTTGCTGCCCATCCTGGGTTCATAAGAAATCGGAGGAAACCAAGAACTCCCTTTAGAGACGATCTGGGTGGAAGGTGGTGCAGGCAGGCAGGCGGGGGGAGGGGCGGGGAGGGGAGCCAGGGGGAGGGGGCGGCGAAGCTGGTGAGGCGTCCCCTCTGCGCGGGGGACACGCGGGCACGGGATGGCTGCACGGGGATCCCTGCCTGCCCGGCTCTGGGTGTGCCCGCCCAGCCCCACCGCGAATGCCCCTTCCTTGCCCGCCAGCTCTCGGGGTCTCCGCCGGCGCGGAGGTGGCGCGGCTTCATTTGCATAGAGGTTATCCGGACGCGGCCAATCGCAGCGCCGCCGAGCGGCCCCGGAAATTTTCAAAAAGCCCAGGCCCGGCACGCAGCCACTGTGAGCCCCGGAGCGCGCCGAGAACCCGGCGGGCATCTGCTGTGTCCAACCAGGGACAGCAGGGCCGAAAGCAGCATAGATTCCAGCTCGCGGTCCTAGCCTCTGTATGGACTCCCACCGCTTGCACTCCGGCCCCCTCGAGGGGCACGGGCAGTGCGAGGCTCCGAGCTGGAGTGGCCCGACGCCTCCGTCGGAGGAGCTCAAACAGGCTGCTCGAGGACCCTCCCCTAGCCTCCAACCCCTTCTCCTCCGGGCGAGCGGGCAGAACTGGCACCCCGCAGACCGCTGCGTCCCGCAAGGGAGGGAAGGGGTTTAGGAGCATGCGCCTCCGAACTGATGCCATTCCTGGGAGCTTAACTGGGAGGCCAGGGGCAGACAACTTCTGCCCATCCCCGCCTACAGAGCTCACCCCGTCACAGGCCCAACGGGCCTGCATGATCCCTGGGGTAGGAGAGACCTAGATCTTGTTGCAAGAGATCCTGGTTCAAGTCCCAGCACCACCATTTACAGACTGCGTGAACTAGGACAAGTCCAGTTCCAGTTAGAACCTCACTGCTCTCACAGATGAAATGAACTTCTCATTAGCATCCCCCCATGTCTCCTGTTTTGAGGATGGCATTAGGTAGGAATGGGAAAGGCACCGAAAGCCCAGAAGCACTAGGAGCTCATAGTAGGTACTCTGTAAACTTTTGCTTAATAGCTCACCGCCAACCGCCCACCCTCTGTTTCACAGGTGATTTCCGGTTTTTGGCAAATGCTGCAGGCCATGGAACTGCTGCAGAAATAAAAGCACTTTGATGCTGGGAAGAAGAGGAGAAGGAGGTGAGAACAGGTTATAGTTTTAGAATTAGGCAAAGTCGATTCAAATCTCATTTGGGTGACCTTGGACATGATACTAAAACTTTCTGAGCATCGGTTTCCTCCTTTCCTAAAATTAGAGGAAGCAATGCCTACCTCGAAGAAGTTAGGTTAGGTCAAAGTGGCCAACTCTGAGGCGTGGGTTAAGTGTTTAATAAACCGTGGTTCGTTCCCTCCTTGCGGACGCCTCTAAGCCCTGGCTCTCTCCCCTTTAATTCCCAGATCGGCTGTTATTGGATCTAGAAGAAGCCTGGTGCCGGCAACACGGTACCAGGGCACAGTTGTCTACACAAGCATGGAGGAAACGAAGACGAGGTAAGGCCCCAAGGCGCTCAGGCAACGCGGCCACCCGCCCTCACCACCAACACCCCCCCCCCCCCCCGCCCCGGCTGCGGCCTCGAGAATGCTGGACCAAGAGCTCTTGGGAGCCCCCGGCTCCTAGGATATTCCCCTAAAAGCAACCGAGGTGATAGGAGACTCTGGAATCAGTCCCCACAGATGTCCAGACGCTGCACCATGACGGTGCAGTTCCCTCCTCGCCCGCGCCGCGCCGGGTTATTGAGTAAAGCGCTTATAATATCATTAGCTGCGGTGAGTTACCGACTGCAACCCTACCCGTGGCAGAACCTCTCGCTACTTAACTCCTCGAAGGGCTCGTTAATGGGCTAATTGATTAGGAGTCGGCGGCGCAGCCGAGCAGGGGCAGGCGAGGGGGTGGAGGCTCGGGGCTGTGAGCCACGGCCCGGGAGGCCCGCGAGGGGCAGGTGCCGGCCTCCGTCACCGCATTAACCTCTTCAGGGCTCTGCGGCGGGGTCGAGACACATTACAAATGGTCAGCTTTAATCATGGTGTCAGCTCATTAACCCGGAAGGACCCGGCGCTGAAATACAATTTGTGCGTCCTCTGCGCGGCCGCGGCGCAGGCTCGGGGGCCACGTCGCAGCCTGTCCCGCGCGCTCCCGCTTGGTTGGGGGATAGAGGGGAGGTTCCTGGAAAGACACAGCCGACTCTCTCACCCGCCTGCAGCCTCTCCGCCTGCCTCAAGCACCCTGAGTGGGTGCTGTCTCACGGCCCGGGCCTTGGCTACCCCAAGGAAATGGGCCAACCCGGAGAGCAGAGCCTGCCACCCTCTGGGGAAGAAAGCGGAGTTGCGGGTGGGCATTGGTTGGACCCTTCCTAATTAGGAAATACTTGGTGCCGGCAACCTGGAACACGCCGGAGCATCCCATCTCTCTTCACTTTAATCCTCATGGCAAACCTGTGGTGCAGATCTTTACCCCCATTGTACAGGCCGGGAAACTGAGGCCCAGTGGAGAAAAGTGACCAGCCTGAGCAGAGTAAGCAAGATTGAAGCTCAAGGTTGTTCCACCGCCAATACCAGGCCCTTGGGAGGGGGCGAGGGATGGAGCAGGCTTTGGCACGGAGTTTGGGAAATGGCTGCGGGGAAGACTGTGAGGACTTCAGCAATCTCGCGACCAACGGGTCAGATGTATGGGTGGGGCCAAGGACCCACGGGGTTGGCCTCAGCTAGGCGGGGACCATGTGAGATGGGAGCCAGACCTCTGGGGTGGGCCTCAGAGAAGCAGCTAGGAGCAGCGAGGGACTGCCAGTGGGGAGGAGAGTGTGGCGGGGGCGGGGGGTGCTGAGGTTTGAGGACTGGTTTGAGGACTCAAAACTAGGAAACCACACAGCCCCGCGACCCCACGACCTTGCCCCATTCCTCACCCCAGGCTAGTTTGGGAAGTCAAAAGGAGCCATCTGGCCTCCCTCGTACTCCGTTTGCTCGCTAATTCCTCTCGCATTGACAGTCTGGTCTACAAAGAGATGCGCTACAATTGAGTCCTGCATAGCCTCCACACCCCGCACATCTTCAGACGCGCACGCATTAAGCCGCATGCACGCACTTGCATAAACGCTTACGCATTCGCACGCATTGAGTCAGCAAACGTTCGCTGAGCTCCGACTAGTGCGCGCGCACACACACACCCACACTCACTCACACTCTACCCTGAGCCAGGGAAGTGATGGTGGGCGCAGGACGGAGGCGGGGAGGCCATGGCAGAGACCAAGCAAGACTCCTGGCTCGGCAACCCGAAGGACTCTCCTCTGGGCTCTCCTCCGCAATTCTCAACTTGTCGCCGGCAGGGTCTCCTTCCCCTCGGGCACTGATAGCAGTCACACCGCAGGGGCCCGAAGGCCAAGACTCAATCTTCCCGCCATCCCTTTGGGGCATCCGGGGGTCCCCGAGACCTCACCCAGAGGGCAAGGCCCAGACGCCCTCTCCTGGGCCCAGCACAGCTATAAAACACACTCCCAGGAACCGTCAGCTCTAGGAACCACCACCCACAGACACCCCGTCTCTCTGTCCTCCAGTGTGGCAATCTTTCAACTCTGTACCACCTCCCGCCCCACCCGCCTAGTCTAGGGATAGCTCCGCCCCTCCCTACACCATTCAGATTAACAGCAGATACTCGGGAGTGTGGCCCCTCCTCATTTGGGGGATCGCCCCCTCCCTAGGAATTAGACACACCCGGGTTCCAAGGAATGATAAACTTTCCGAAACTGGAAGGACGCTTAAAGTTTAGGTCTCGAGATTATGCCGCTGCTCAATATTAAAGCGGCCCAGAGCAAACTTGCCGAGGAGCCTAATAAAAATTGATCCTCTCTGCTCTGCAGCAGTTGGGAAATAGGCTGGCTGAGCCGGGTAATAGTGGAAGAAGGCTCCCTCCGAAATGACAGATGAAGTCATAAACAAGTTTGATCTTGGAATCAAGCTTCGATAAATATTAAACACAGTCTGCCCCCCACCCTTTACGGGAGTGGATTATGATATATGGCGCGTCCAAACTTTAAAATAAGGAAATACCAGAGAAAATGATCTCAATAAATTTTCTAAGTATAAACGTTGATTATGTTTCGATTTTCATTCAAGGACCTCTGCTGTTCGTTCTTTGGTGCAAATGACATCTCGCAATAGGCTTTTGGGAAAAAGGGCTCCCTATTTGAAAAAGAGAGCCCCAGAGGTGTACAATTTATGTAATCTGCGGCTGGAAAATGAATTGTGTAATTTATTGGAAAACAGAAAGTCATGAAGATTGGATCAGCATAGCCGAGTCCCGACGCCACCCCCCACCCACATCCATCAAGTTCCAATTAACAGCCTAACCAGAGAGCTTTAATGGGTTTCCAATCTAGTGGCCTGATAGACTCATCAATTCCTCTGGGAGAAATTAAGAAAATCGACCGCCCCTTGGCGACGCAGTGTCATTCCTTTCTGCAACTATATGTCAAATTAAAAACACAATTAAAATTTAAACTGTTTCAATCAAAGGGTGCCCTGCAACCTATGTTTCACTTAATAGAACTTTGATGAAAATCTGATGCGTGCACTCCATCACCAAGGGGGGCGAGGGCGGCGAAGGAGCTCAGGAGAGAAGGGGATTCTTTCTATTTCTTTAAGACATTAGCGCTCGGGTGAGGCACACCAGGTGACTCCACCTCGCCTCTCCCGAGTAAGTGATGGGCGCAACGCGCTCTCCTTGGCGCTCATTCGCTCGCTCTACACCTCTACCCCAGCTCCTTTTCCTCTCCTTCCACCGCAAGCAGAAGGAATCCTTTTGGAATCCCGGCAACCCAGATTTGGGGCCTTTTCTCCCCGCAGGCGCATCGCCTGGAGCAGCAGCCCAGAAAGGGATCTGGGCGAGTACAACCAGTGTGCGCTGCCTGGAAACTCTCCACGGAGGCACGCAGCCTCCAGCCATCCCTTGCCTCAGGTCTCTGAAACTGCCCGATGCTCGAATAAAGGTCTACGGGACAGAGGCAGAAGGCTGGGAAGAAATCCGAGGAAATTAAATGGATCCCAGAGAGGGTTAAGGCTGCACTGCAGTGAGACCCTATTCCCCGGAAGCTGCCGCTCCCCACCCGAGGAGCCTTTAGGGTACTTCCACAGGAGCGGGGCACGCCGGGGGACAAGTGCACCCAAATCTCAACTCAAGATCCGGTCCGAGCACCAGTCAGGGCTCCAAAGTACCGCCGGCCTAGTTATCTTTGCGGCCTTTTCCTCTCTTTCGCCACCCCTCCTCAACGCCTCCCCCCCCCCAAGTTGTTTAGAGGTCAAAGGGTCAGCATCCGCCCAGCACACCTCTACTGGGCGCACGTGCACACACAGGCGTGCACACTTCCAGAAGCTTACGCAGGGACGCATGGACCACTGGCACCCCGAAGCCAGAGAGAGCCCGCAGTCAGGGCGAGGTGGTGGGGCAGAGAGTGGGCGGGAAGCCTGGAGGAGGAGCCTGGCGGATTTTCTCCGAAGGGCCACGTGTACATGCCCTGGCAGAAGTAGTCCCCTGAGCTTGACCAGCTGCGCTTCGGATCCTAAGAGGGGATTTCTGTGGTGCTCATGGTTCTTGCACCCTGTCTCTGTCTTGGCGACCCAGTTGAGAGATCTTTTCCTAGCTGCTTTGCGGAGTCTGGTTTTAGATCGCTAAAGGGGAGAGGCCCCCTGGATGGGTCGCTGGGCCGCGGGGCGTGGACAAACGCGAGAGGTGGGGCATAATGGAGTCTTGGAGGCGGGCAGTTAAGTCTGCACCCCACAGGGCCCCTCGAGGGAAACTGAGGTGTCCCCCACACACGCTGGGGATCATGGCCCGGCCCAGGAAGCCCCACAACGCGGGGCCTAGCCAAAGCTCCCAAAGGCCAAAGGCTGCTCGGCCCTCTGGGCCCCATTGCTCGTCCCTCCACCCCCATCGCCCAGGCCCTAGCTGGCCCGGCGTGCGCCTGCCTGCAGAAGAGAAAGCAAATCTCACCGACCTTGCCTTCTCCTCTTTTTCCCAGCTCTACCCTCGAGCGCGCGCTCTGGGAGCGAGGAGAGCGCTCTGGGGTTCTCTCCGCGAGGCCTCAGGCTCTGGCTGCCAACAGGACGTCCTGGCTCAGAATGAGCGCCCAGTGGCGGGGAGGGGGGGGCAGTTTATATCTGTCTTGCTGTTGTTTGATGTACACACACCCGCTCTATTTACTATCAAATAAAAGAAATACATCTGTGTTGTCAACAGAAACAGCTTGCGCGCTGACTCCGAAGTCTCCCAGGGCCCCGAGGCGATCCGGGGCACTCAGAGTGGCAGAGACCCACATTGTGGGGACCTGGGCTCCGAGTTAGGTCCCGGCCTATAGGAGTAATGGAAGTCCATGGTGGGGTGTTGACAGGCTCCACTAGTTTGTCGCAGGTGGGAGAGAAGGAATGCACGAGGCATTCCTGTTGGACTGATTTCAGGCTCAGTCTGTTCGTTGGACTGATTTCAGGCTCAGTCTGTTCGTTGGGATTCTACCCAGCTTGCCTTAGCCTGGGGCCATCAGAGAAAACCAGCTGCCCAGGGTCATCTCAAAGTGTGCCTGATTTTGTGTGTTAGCGATAGCTGTGATGCTAAACACATATGTGACCAGGTGTACTGCGGGCCCCTGGGTACGGGTCTGTTAAGGTCTGTCTAAAGTGTGTGTGTGTGTGGTGTGTGGTGAGTGTTTATGTCACACGTGAGTGGACCCTACATGTGGTTTGCTGGTGTGTCTATTTGGATGATGCAGGAAGGATTTAGCCAGAAAGACCTGTCATTTGCACTGACTTGAAGATTAATAGGGGGTGCAGATAGGGAAGGATCTGAAGTTAAGGTAGGTGGAAAGAAACTTAGGTTCTATGATGGGCGGGAAAGGAAGGTGAATGTATAAAATCTGGGGTATTGGTCCACTGTCCTAGGGTGGGGGACAGGGGCTGACATCCCACAATGGAATGTCCTGGAGGAATTGCATAGAGGCACCTTCACCCCTTCAGATAGCCAGCCCCCTCTGCTGCATGGTTCCAACAGCCCCTGGCAATCCCTGTGGAGGTGGGGGTGGGGAAGGGCATTCTTTGTAGGGGAAGATGACCCCAACCAGCTCTTGGGATGTGACAGTCCCACTGAGAGGTTTCTTGGGCTCTCCTGACACCAAGACCTCAGAAAGCCCTGCAGTAGAGCCTAGGATGCTTCCTTGTGAGCGGTGATGCTTGGTGCCCCCACACTCAGGCTCAATTCTTTCTCTTGCATTGTGAGAAATACTACCACCCCCACCAGACAGGAGGGAAGCGGAAGTTTCCCGCCTGGGCCAGCTTCTAGGCTCACACAGCCGCCAGTCCCTGGAGGCCTGGCGCCACCCTTCTCCCCTAGGGCAGGCACCGTGGCTCCACGGAGAAACATGCCGGTGCAGGGCAGTGGGGCTCCCCAATAGGAGGGAAAGGGAGGCCTCGGGGAGCAGGACAAAGAATAAACTGTGTGTGGGGGGAACCAGTTATTTCTTGACTTTGTATAGACTGGGTCAGTCAAGAACCGTTTTCTAGAATCCAAACACAAATAAAGAAGTATTTTCTTGGCGTTTGATAGCATCATGTTCTGGCTGTAAAATCTAAGGACATGTTTGCCATTGCAACATTATTTTTAATGAGCTGTTATTGGCCTGTCCCACAGTTAGTATTGCCAACAGTAAAAGGCATCACTATGTTTGCAGGTAACACAAGGAACAACATATTTTGACCCCGAATTTCTGTTTATTTTTCATTTACGACACATGCCCTCGTTTTTATTCCAAACCACAGGGAAATAAAGGGAGATCTATCTTCACTGAGGTTCAGGCTAAAATTGTGCCATAAATACGCATGCCAGTTTATTTGGGGGCAGTTTCCCATCAATAGAAAACGATACTCAACATTTCAGCCATAGTAGACTCAACTGTGTCGATTGGGTTTAGGAAACCTAGCAAAGCACTGAGAGAGGGAATGGGAGCGCGTGCAGGCGCTCCCCAGCGGACGCGCCGGGCGGTGTGCTCTTCGGAATCTTCACGGTCTACAGGTTCTTCATCTCCCCCTTCTGGCTCCCCAGCTTCGAACTTGCCCTGCCAGGAGTTGGGCGTACAGACCCCATGCTCTAAGGCAGGCAGCCAGGCGGTTGGCAAGGAGGGCCCAAGCACCTCCTTCCGCCGGCCGACTCGCGCTTCCCAGCGGCTCCCGGCGCCCCGCGCCTCCGCAGGCTGCCCACCAAGCTCATGGGAACCTCAACCGCTGCGCTTCCAGGCATGGGCCAGACGGACAGCAGACCAGAGAGGCCGCCCTGGAGGTGGTGGGCACCGGTGGACAGAAAAGGGCCTGGCTGGGAGGAGACAACGTCCTCTCAGTGGCCGCTGCCACAGTCTGGTGGTCTCTGTTCCCTGGCACTCGACGCACCGGGACCGCGCCCCTCCCCGAGCCGCCCCGAGAGCCACAGTTCCTCAAGGCCTGCGGATGCTTCCCGGTCCGGGAGCTGGTTGGCCTCCCTGGGTCTGCCCTCTCTCGATCTAGCTTCTCCCAGCGACACTCCGCGACCCGCCTCTGGCCACGGCTAAACGCTAAGTTCACTCCCTTTCTGCCCCCGACCCTAGATGCCACAGAGCCCAGCACACTCCAGGCCCGCTGACGAGCGCCCCGAAATGTCCTGCCCAGAAGCTCGCGGCTCTTGAAGGAACCGTGGCCTGGGAACGGAATGCGAGGCTGCAGCACTACGTTCGGAAATTTATCCGCCATCACTCAGCTCGCGGCTGCCGCTTCGCTCAATTTCTCAAACTAGATAAGCTTAGGTTCTCGCCCCTTCCGCCCCGCATTCTCCCCTGAGCGCAGGGCTTTGCAAGCCGCAAAAGACACTGGGGAGAGAGCAGCCCTGGTCGGGAACAAAGCCGCCTCTGTCTCTGCGGCCTCCTGGATTATGGGGATGTGCGTCCAGGTCCGACTCGGCGAGCGAGCGCAGAGGAGGCCAGAGAGCGAGGCAGAAAAGAGTTTCATAGACACCTGCTCTGCGGAAAACCGTCCGAAGTTACACACTCTGGCAACACGAAAGGCTTCACTTTTCTTTTCTTTTTAATTAATTCAATTTCACGACAACATTAAATGTAACAATATTTTGTGGGCTTTTTTCTCTTTTTCTTAAAAAGGGACTGAACCCGGGCAGTGACGAGGGAGATGGGGGGTGGGGAGAACGACAAGCTATCGCAGAACAACAGGTGTAGCCAACACCGACAGAAAGAAAACAGATTGGGTGGCAGAGCGAGGAGCCCTGTGGAGTTGAGGGTGAACTTTACAAGAAATCTGTACATATATCAAATAAGTTAAAATTCTCCTAAATTGATTGTCCTTCACTTAAAGCGCTCCAGTATGCCTGCCTATCTTACTCCTTTGAGCTGTGCTACCTATCCTTGTTTCTTTCCTCCCCCCCTTCCCTCTTCTTAATTTTCTCCTCCCAAACGAATGACCAGGATTACACAGTGAAAACGTCTGCTTTTCTCCGTGGAGAAAGAGGCAGGGCTCTCAGGAAATTTTGTACAATATTGCACAGGTCAAAAGTACAACAGTTACTGCAGAACAAAAAGGGGGAGAGAAAAAAGACAGATTTTTTTTTTTAATATTGAAACCACTCTCTCAAAACAGGGAACAAAGCAATAATAGTAATAATAATAATTTACCAACAAATGAAATCCCCAAAATAAATGCTACTAATAAATAAGACCACTCACACCGGGCCAGATGTGGAGTTGTTTCAATAATCAGAAGTCTAATTTGGGGCTGTCTTATCTTTTCCTTTTAAACACTTAGAGAATTCTTCAGTCACAAAGCAGGACAGATGAAGAGGTCAACCGCGACACACCTCTGCGGGAAAAGCGGCCTGAGTCGGGGTTCCTACCAGAGGCTTCTCAGATTCTGAAAATTGGGGAGGATAACTAGGGCTGGAGAGGGAGAACCACACTCAGAAATCCAGGAATAAAAGTAGGATAATGTGAATTATCTCCTTCACTCTCTCTCTCTCTGGACTTCTGAAAACAGTTCTATAGAAAATGAATAAACTAGAGGAGTTTAGGTTTTTGCGGCTTATTTCTCTTCTATAAAAATAAAACCAAAAAGCCACAGCGCAATGCAAATTTGGGGGGAGGGGGGAAGAGTTGCACCTTTTACAAAAGCTTTCAGACGAAGTATTTGACCCGGGAATTTTGTCTTTTCCCTGCTCTTTCTTAAGAGAACCAAAACCAAGAGTAAGAGGGGAAGCGCCTCAAATCCGTTAGGGGTGAATTGCACGAAAATGCGTTGCAAATACTTACAAAACGCTACCGATTGGGGGAGGGGAGGCCGGGGCGGCGCGCCGAAGCCCCGGTTCCCGAAGGCCGCTGGACGTCTTGGCGCCCTCGGCCCGGCCCAGTCTCCTCCGGGATCTGGGAAGGCGGCCGGGCGCTCCCTCCCCCTCCCCTGTCGGGCCTCAGACGGGCCGTAGCAGCGGCACAGATGAGACCACCGGGTGCGAGTAGTACACGGGGTGCGGGAAGGTGAGCAGCGGCTGGCTGACAGGCACCGGGGCCCCCGCGGCCGCGGCCGCGGCGCCCTCGGCCGCCGAGTTCTCGTGGTAGAGGATGGGCACCCGCACGATGCGCTGCGCCGCGGCGTGGCTCAGGTTGGCCGCCTCCAGCTCGGCCGCCAGCTGCCGCTTCCACTTGTTGCGGCGGTTCTGGAACCAGATCTTGACCTGCGTCTCGGTGAGGTGCAGCGACGCGGCCAGGCCGGCGCGCTCCGAGCTGCTCAGGTAGCGCTTCATGTCGAAAGTGGACTCGAGCTGGAAGACCTGGCTGCGCGAGAAGACCGTGCGCGTCTTCTTTTTGCGGCACGCGGGCTTCTTCTCGGGGCTTTCGGCGCCCTTCTTCCAGTCCTCCGCGCCCGGCGTCGCCCCCGCCGCCCCCACGCTCGCCCCGGCTGCTCCCGCCGCTGCCTCGCCCTCCTTCTTGCTTTCCTCCGAGTCGCTCTCCTCCAAAATGATCTCGTCCGGGCTCTTGGAGTCCAGCTCTTTGTGGTCGGGGTCGGCTTTGAGCAGTGGCTCGGGGGAGTCGCGATCTGTTCCCGAGGCGGGGGAGGAGTCCCGCAGGAGCGCCTTCTCCGAAGCTGGGGAGAGACAGACAGACGGACGCACACACACGCACACGGACACAGCCTTCAGCGAGGCCTGGCGCCTGGGGGCCGAAGGCTCGATCCGCACTGGCCTCTGGGCCCCAGGCCTCGAGGCCTCAGCGTTCCCACGGGCCTCCTTCCTGGCTGGGCCAGGGTGGGGACTCCGCGTCCTGGGATCCCCTTCCTCCCGAGGGCAGGCGAGAGACCCGGACGGTGGCAGAGCGGCCACTTCCTTTCTTTCCCTCAGATCTCCCGCCAGGGGCCCACGGAGAGATTCGCCTCTGGCCTGGGCCTACCGGGTCAGTGCCTCCATCCAGGCCCAGTCCCCGGTCCCAGCCGGCCGAAGCCTCCCCATTCATACCCCAGGCCACTTTTCCCGGGAAGCGCCAATCCCACCTCCTTTTCTCACCAAGTGGGATTGGATTCCCGGGCAGCGCAACCGAGCGCGCGGGCAGTAGATATAAGCCAGGGGCCGGAGGAAGTTGGCCAAACAGCGGGTCGGAGGGCGCGGGGGTCTCAGGGTTGAGATGGGAGGCGGCGCGGGACGGGCATGGTACTGGCGCGCGGGGAGGACAACGAAAGTTCAAAGAGAGGTCGGTACCTTCAGGTCGCGAGAGGTGGCCGCCGGCGGGGGTCAAGGTGTAGGGGTACCACCAGGCCGGGGAGCGCTCCAGGTAGTGCGCGGGCAGGGCAAACCTCTGCGCCGGGATCTCAAAGCGGGGGAAAGCCAGGTCGCCCACCTGCGAGAGCGCGAAGCCCGCGGCGCCCTCCAGAGCCCCCTTGGCCGCCGCGGCGGCGGCAGCGGCGGCGGCGGCGGCGGCGGAGGCCGGCGCGAAGAGCGTCCGTGGGGGCGGCTGCGGCTTAGGCGGCGGCCGGTGGTGGTCTCCGTTGAGCAGGTTCTTGATGGAGAACGGGGACTCCTTGGGCGCGGGAGGTGGGGGCGGCGGCGGCGGGGGCTGCGCGCTAGCGGTGCCAGGGGCGTCCGGCCCGGGCTCCGGCATGGTCCCCTCTCCTCCGGGTCCCGGGGAGGGAGGGATCGGGACAGGCGGGCGGCCGGGCGAGCAGGCGGGCGGCCGGAAATCAGACCATAAACGGAACTCAACTACGGGGCGCAAAGTCGGGGGCCGCCCCGGGCGCAAATCCAGCGGCGCGAGGGCGGGGTGAGGACCCGGCCGGGGTGGGCTCGCATGTGGGAGGGGTGCTGAGGGGCGGGGAGCGGCCCAGCCGCGGCACCGAGGGAGCGAGGCGGCTCGGCGGCGGCTGCAGCTCCCGGGGAGGAGGCGGCAGGAGCAGTCCCCGGCTTGGGGCTGCGTCAATCCGGCGCCGGATGCTAATGATGAAATCAAAATGTCATCCAAGTTAAATGCGGGGAGTATACGGCGATTGGGCGCGTACAATGGCAAATGGGATTAGGCAGGCGAAGGCGCAGCCGAGCCCGGGCCCCGCAGCCGCCTCCGCCACCGCCCCCTCCTCGCCTTCGCTCGGATTTTGGCGCTTTGGCTTCGGGCTATAAGAGCCTGCCTGTTATTGGCTTTATATAGTCCAATTAGGCAGCAAATGAGGACAAGCCTATTAGCACAAAAGGATATTGGCTCCCGCTAAAGAGGCACTCGGAGCGTTCCGGCGAGCGC
Source organism: Leptonychotes weddellii (assembly GCF_054177405.1). Classification (NCBI taxonomy): domain Eukaryota; kingdom Metazoa; phylum Chordata; class Mammalia; order Carnivora; family Phocidae; genus Leptonychotes; species Leptonychotes weddellii. Next base: position 7,968,323 of record NC_138374.1, read on the forward strand.
AGGAGGCGAGCGAGGGACGCAGAGCCGGCGGCGCCCCCCGGCCGGAGCGCACTGACAGCCAAGGCGCCGGGAGCCCGCGCCTTCCTCTCCCCCCTGCAGTTCGGGGACCCGCTTCCAGCCGCCAGGCCTGCGGGAGGGGGAAGGGGCGGGCCTGGCCCGCCCGGGTCACCTCGGGGTTATCCGCGCTCGCAGCTGCCGATCCCCCGCCCCCAGGGGCTTGACAGGGTCCCGCCGCCCCCACGCTGCTGGAGAGCCACGCAGCCCCGGCCCAGGAGGCAGGACGCAACCTCCCGCCCGCGGCGAAGTCAGCACTTTCCTACCCTTTGGGGTCCGGCGGCCTCAGCATGTTCCCCAAAGCCCGCTGAGGGCGCGGCCACGAAGAGGGGGATTTAGGTTCCGTCTAATCGATAGGAAGGGACTCGGGGTGTAAGTACTTGCACTGCGTCAGCGGGCCAGAATCAGCGTGGCCTTGGCCTTTGGCCCTGGGAAACCGAAGAGTGAGTCTTTCCTCTGGAGCAGGAGTGGGTGTGCGTCTCGGCGCACCCGCCTGTGCGCGCAAAATGGGCTAACGCCCACGCGTCACTTGCTGGGGCTGCTAAGGCGGCAGCGTCGCGGCACCGACGGCTACGCTCAGAAGGGCGCTCTTCTCGGGCCGGCTCGCGGCCCCGCAGGCAGCGAAGACAGCGCTTCCTCCTGGGAAGTCTCTCCTGCCAGCGTTTGGAGCTGCCTAAAGCTTTCAGAGGGGCAAGGAGAACCGAAGGCACAGCGGCGGGACCTTCCTCGGCGGTGGCCCGTGGCAGCGGCACGGCAGCATGTCCCCCAGGGCTGTCAAGTCCCTAGAGAACCCTGCTGGGCCTCTGAGGGACAGCTGGGCGGAAGGTCACTCTACTTTCTCGGCTTTAAAAAGCAGCTCCCCAGGTTGCACAAGAAGCCCATACGGCAGGCATTTAAGACTCTAGATTTAAGCATCACATAAAGTAGGATTGCTTGTGGGGTCCCTTCCCGAGAGACAGCTCCCTGGTCAGAGTAAGGCGGCAAAGTGGCCATCACTCTTCTCCACCCATTGTGAACTTCCATACACCCAAGGTCTTTTCATGGCCCCTTCGCTTCCCCATTGACTTTTTTTCCCCGGTTAGATCCATCCCTCCGCTAAGTCAAGGCTGTCCTGCATTGGCAGGTGCAACCGCTTCGGTTCCCCAGTAGAGAAGTGCGTATGTATTATTTTCTGATCCGGGTCTTCAGACCGTCCCCTTCCCCCCTCCCCAAATCTCGATGGGCGCATTTAATGCTTCTTTCAGCAAACATTCATCTACAGTAGTGAACCCTATTTTTGCTTTGGGAACCTGGAAGCATTGTAAATGGTGCTTCCATAAACAATCATTATTTTCATTATTATTACTCCCTTGAGTTTGTATAGAGCTTTAATGGAGTGCAAAACGCCAAAGCCTCCGAAATCTGAGTTTGAAATCAATCACCTCCCTGAGACTCAAGCAGGGTGGGTCTCACACTTGGGTTTTATAGATGGAACAGGTCTCCCGGAGAGGAGACTGGGCCAAGGTCATCCAATCGGTGCTGGACACCCAGAAGTCATTTTCTCCTCAATTCAGAAATAGCTCGATGCGCGCGGGTCTACGCAGGTTGGGTGGGCTCAGCCGGGACCCGCCTGCCACGCGGCGGAGGCTGTGAGAGAGAGGCCCCTGCGTGTGTTCGCGCGTGCTGTGGGAGCTCTCCTGTCCGGAGCGGACGCGTGCAAAGTTGGCTAAACTTCTGACTCGTGGATACCGCCTTTAAACTGAGACAAGCAGAAAAGCTGCTCATTTCTCGGGAAAAAGCAGCAGCCGGCAGACGTCGCTGCAAAGTGCTGGCTGGGGAAGTGGGTTTTTGGCTGATCCGCAAATTGAGGACTAGACCCAGATGGCAAGGGGTTCAGGCTGGCAGGAGAAGAGTCCCGGACAGCCGCCCCCGCCCCCGGTGGCGCCGCTACCCGAACCTCACTCTCTCTTGTCTTCCCAAGTTCTCCCGGTGTCTCCCCTCCCAGGGGGCGCGCAGGTGCGCTGCTGTGCGTGCGTGTGTGTGTGTGTGTGTGTGCGTGTGTTGACCAGAAAGAGGAGTTTCTCGGGTGTCAGCACCCTCGGCCCATACCCTGAGTTTCAGGGATGCTGGGCTTCCTGCACAGAGTAAATCTTTCCTTTCCGCTGCCAGAAAGCTCGTGGTTGTGGGGCCCCTGGCGCGGACACAGCCCTTTACTCGCCCTCTGACAAGGGGTGTGGCTTCTGCTTACTCACGCCCAGGACTCCATTCCACGGCAGGCAAACAGCGCCCTCTATGGGACATCGTCTAAACCAAACCTGCAGGCTCGGCGGGAGAAACCACAGTCCCGGCGAAAAGCATTTAAAAGCCATCGCTGTTTTACCCTTCCGGGCCAGGCTGGAGAACAAAAGCATTTTTTCTCTGGGTTCCTGAAGAAGCAGAGACTGAAGTCGATTGCAGATCACTGCTGATCTTTACCTGGCCACCATAGGAAGTGGTCTCACCTGCCTCCCACCCTCCTCTCCTCTTTTCCTGCCTCTGTTTTAGGGCCCATTTTCTGTTCCTGCTAGTAACTGATCCCTGAGGTGCCCATCCTGACTGCAAGCTCGCTGGGAGCCCCTGGAAGGGCCAGTGGTGCTCAGTAAGCACTTGTGTTCATGTCTGAATGCCTGAGTGAATGAGTGAATGAATGACTGAGTGAATTCACAGTTCCCATTTCAGAGGATTTGTCCAGTTGATTATGGTTCTTCAGGTAGCCTGATCCTATCCAATAGCATTTTTCAAAAAATTTAATGAGAACCCGAGGTCCTCTGGTAACACGTTTTACAAAATCTAAAGGAGCCCCAGGGATGGGACTACTGGAGGCGACATTCATAGGCTGATCCTGGGTAGATGGGCTGTTTAGAATGGGGTCTCTGCAGCACAGTGGGACAAGGGCAGAGGGGGCCTGGAGAATGCTAGTAAATTAGCACCCAACTTTTACAAAAGAGAATGAGGCCTGGCAAAGGAGTGTTTAGAATGGTGTTCTCACCTGCCTCCCTGTCCATCCCCCCTCCCATGACCACCACACACACAAAACAGCTGTACACACACGCACACTTACAAGTCAGTAAGTAGTGAGCTCTACCAGGGGAGGGGAGCATTTCCATATTCTTCCGAACTTCACCTGCTTTCCTCCACAGGGTCCTCCTTGGATGTACAGCTTCCTGGGAGAGCCCACCTGCTTACCCATGGAGTGGGGGGGGGTCTGCTCAGACTTTTAGCCAAGGCTGCCAAGCTCCCAGGCATGGAGGCTCCCCACACAGCGGGCACAGGCCCTGACGACCACACTTTATCACTTAACTCTTCTCACCAAGCAGGTCCTTGATTTGCAGGCAGAACAGATAAAAGTCTGGAGTTACGATCTTGGGGAAACTGTGCCCCAGCCTGCATGTGTTTTGGCCCTCTTTACTGGAAAGTTCTCTCATCTGTTCCAGGGCTGCCAGGAATGCTGCCAAAGAGCCCTCCCTTTGGCTAACGATTGTGACTCTGAGATGGGTCACATCTGCATCCTGAGTCAAGTATAATTTCCTTAGAGTGACTGAATGTCTAGTCCTTTCCCAAGAGTTAAGGGTGATAATTACAGGGATGTAATACCAGCTAACAGTCATTGAGTCCCCACTATATGGCTGGCAGGCACTATAACCTGGGGAGGTGGGTGCTATTATTATTCCTCTTTGACAGATAAGGAAACTGGGACACAGAGAGTGTGACAAAGGCAAGGTAGAGAGAGTCCTAAAGGATAACGAGCCTCAGGGCGTTGTTATAAGGACAGTGCAGGCCTTACAGCAAAAGGGCTATGTAAGCGATGGCTCTCTCTGGTCGATGGTATCCTTTACTCAGTTTTTAGGATGAGCCCAGAATGGGCCAGAAATCCATTCTTATGGGGTTTCTCCCAGAAAGCTAGAAGTCTTACAAGGGAGAGATAACCCCAGGAATTGATGCCTTGCCTCAAGGGGGCCTTACTCTGCTATCAAGGAGCAAGCTAGCTGTCCCATCCCTGACCCCCTTTCTCTTCTTAGTTCCCTTGTCTTCTTAAAAAAGCCTTTCTCATGATCACAGGGTCCTGGGATCAAGCCCCACATCGGGCTCCCTGCTCAGCAGGGAGTCTGCTTCTCCCTCCGCCTCTCCCCCCACTCCCCCCACTTGTGCTCTCTCTCTCTCTCAAGTAAATAAATAAAATCTTTAAAAAAAAAAAAGCCTCTCTCCCCAAACAATAATTTCTCACATGTTCTCATTAGGGGAAAACAAATGCTTTGTGTGTGTGTGTGTGTGTGTGCATTTTGCTGTACCATATCCTACTATTTGTAAGTGTCTGGATATTTTGTGGGCTCCAGCTAATAATTTGCTGTGACCTTTGACAAGACTCTGAACTTCTCTGTGTCCCAGCCTCTCTATCTGAAAAGCAATGGGGCGCACCAAAATGACTCTATTAGGAAAACAAGGCAGGGCACCCCTTGTGTCTTAGAAGAAGATACTCATTGTAGAAAAGGCTTCACAAGCTATCAGACCCCACCCTTGGGTCTTCCCCACTCCCCGGTCTGGCCCTCTGAGAACACTCATGCTCTCCACACCTCTGCTCGGGGTGGGGGCGGGGAGGCTGCCATCCCTGATGTTGCATAAGGCCCCACTGTGGACACAGCCACTGTTACTTGGTTTCTCCCACATTGCTGAGACAGGCTGGGATTTCCAAAGCAAGTCTCGATAGATACTAAGAATATCACCATAATGTTTCCAGTCAATGTTTGTTGAGTACCTAATACGAGCCAGACTCTGTTCTAGGTACTTGAGATGCCTCAGTGAACAAAACAAAGCTCCCTGTCCTTGGGGAGCTTACATTCTAGTAGGGGGAGTAAGTAAATCATAATATGTTAGGGGATGATAACTATCATGGGAAAAACTTAAAGGGGAACAGGGCACTGAGGTGGGGGAGGGGGATGTTGTAGCATCAAGTCAGGCGGTCAGATGAGGCTGCCTGAGAAGGAAGGGTTTAAGCAAAGACTCTGAGGAGGTGGGGTATTAGGCTGAATGTTCCAAACAGAAGGAAGTGCTTAAGGGCTCGAGGCAGAAGGAGGCCTGTTATGTTCAAGGAGCTGCACGGTGGTGTGACCAAAGGCAACATAGAAGGTGAGTTGGGAGACGTCAGAGTTGCTGAACACATGGGCCTCTGGAGGCCTTCTTAGGAATTTTGTCTTTATTCTGAGCAAAATAGGAGGACCACCACAGAGTTGTAGGTTTTAAAAAATCAGCTTTTGGGGCACCTGGGTGGCTCAGTGGGTGAAGCATCTGATTTGATTTCAGCTCAGGTCATGATCTTAGGGTCGTGAGATTGAGCCCCATGTCAGACTCCACACTGGGCATGGAACTTGGTTAAGAATCTCTCTCTCACCCTCTCCCTCTCCGCCCCTCGCAAATCAACTTTTTTGTGCGCAAAGAAATGCACACATTCTAAGAATATGGTTAGATGAACTTTGACAAACGAATTCAGTCTGGTGGTATGGTGTGGTCACGGGAGGCTTCCTGGAGGAGGTGTTCGGCTACAGTCTATGTTATCAGGTAGAGAAGAGAAAAGGACAAAGAGGCAGAGGACACAGCCAGGACATGGCCATGGAGGTTGGAAAAGGGCTTCGCGTGCTGGGCAGGGAGCACAGAAGGCTGGAGGGGCAGGCTGACACGTGACAAAGGAAGCTGTTTCCCTTTCATGGGCCCTTGACTTCCTGCGTCAAAATCAATAAGAGTCTGCCAAACCCAGCGAATCACATGGTGGTGGTGAGTCGGGGGCTCAGGATTCTGCCATTTCTGTTTGCTGGGGTAGGCAGACTTCTCGAATGATCTGTATTTTCATTTCCTAGGGCTGCTCTAAGAGAGGGCCACAAACTAGGGGGCTCCAGAAATGTATTCTTTCATGATTCTGGAGCCTATAAATGTGAAATCCGGGAGTTGGCGGAACCATGCTACCTGTGAGGTTCTAGAGAAGAATCTGTTCTGGGGAGGAATGCCTCTCTCCTAGTGCCTGGTGGCATCAGGCAGTCCTTGTCTTTCCTTCGTCTGTAGCTTTATAGCTCTAATTTCTGCCTCTGTTTTTACATGGCCGTCTTCCCCCTCCGTGTGTCCCTGTGTCTTTTTACATGGTCTTATTAGGACAACAGTCCTTGGATTTAGGGCCCACTCTAACCCGATATCATCTAATTTAACTTGATTTATATCTTACACCTGCAAAGACCTTATTTCCAAATAAGGTCACATTCACAAGTACTGGGAGTTAGGACTCCAACATATATATTTTTGGGGGACACCACAGCCCCCAGTGATCCCTGCCTCTTAGCATTCACGACCTTGTGTGATGCCCTCTTCTTGAGTGTGCGCTGGGCCTAGTAACTTGATTCTAACCAAGAGAAGACAGCGAAGATGAAGAATGTCACTTCCGTGAATAGGTAACCTCTGTCTTATCAACTAACTAAATCTATTGCCTTCTCAGCTTACATGCTTTGATGAACGAAGGGCAGCCTCTTGAAGAGGTAGGCAATGGGGAGCCATGGAAGGATTTTCAACAGGAAGCAAGAGGATATGATCAGGTTTAAGTTCTGGAAAGGTCACTTGAATAAGTTGAAGGATTTGTCAGAAGAGGAAGGGACAGAAAGCTGGGAAGTCCAGGATCAAGGTACCAGCGGATTTGGTGTCTGGTGAGAGCCCTCTTCTTTGTTGGCAGAAGGCACGTTCTTGCTGTGCCCTCACATGGCAGACAGAGGCCTCATGGCCATTATGAGGCTTCGTTCTAATTACCTCCCCACAGACCCATCTCCAAATACAATCACACTGGGGATTAGGGCCTTAACACGTGAATTTGGGGTGGGGGAAGAGGACACAACTCAGTCCATAGCAACAAGGAAGCAAGGATCCAGATAGGGTCAGAGCTGAGGTACCACAGAGATCCTGGTGCTCCCAGATCTCTCCAGATCACCCTGGCCAGGCCTCAGATGTGCTGCATTCTGAAAAGCACTTTCTCACCCGGCCTCCCACGTCTTCTTCGTGACTCTGTGGTCAAGGGTATTTATTACTCCCTCTTGGAAAACAAAACAAAAATACCAAGTCTCAGGAAAGTTGACAATTTGCCTGCCTCTTCCTCATCTACTTTGCTGAGCCTTTACCCTTTCTGACAACTTGGCTCGAATCTGTTCATTAGAAGTCAGTACCAGGCCCTCAGCTGCTGAGAGTCATGCCAGATTGAGCTAAGGTCTTCATGCAGGGCTCAGAGTTTTTCCATGCCGTCATAAAAGAAAGTTCTCTTCTCTCGTTGTAATTATAATAGGCCTGAGAGGGAATGGGAATTCAGCTGGGAACTGGGGAGCAGCATGGAACAAGTGGTTTAGAATCTAAAGCAAGGCAGACCTTACTTTCATCCCAACCTGGCTCCTTCTGGGCTGCACAGATTTTGGCAAGCTGTCTGCTTCCCTGTCACTTTGGTCTCCTCATCTGGATGGTGGCCATGACAGTGCCCACTTCTTGGACAGCTGTGGGGCTGAGATGAGGTCATGAGTGAGGAGTGCTTGGCATGGAATCAGGCTAGTCCCTGCTCAGTAAATGGTAGCTGATCAAATGTTGGGGGTGTGGACGGAGGGCTGGAGGGAAGTGACAGGTGCATTAGTCCCTGCAGGATGCTACAACAAAAATACCATACACTAGGGGAGCTTAGACAGCAAATATTTGTCTCTCATGGTTCCGGAGGCTGGAAGTTTGAGATCAGGGTGTCAGCCTGGCCGGGTTCTAGTGAGACCCTGTTACTGGTTTACGGACAGCTGTGTCCCTGTTGTATCCTCACATGGCAGAGAAAGAAATCTCTCTCATTTCATGCCTCTTACAAGGGCGTTATCCCATTCATGAGGGTTCCTCCCTGATGACCTGGTCACCTCCTGGAGGCCCCACCTCCAAAGACCGTCACCTTGGAGGTTAGGGCTTTGACATATGGACTTGGGTGTGGAGGGGACACAAATAGTCCGTAACAGGGGGGGTGCTTGGAGCCTGGATCTGAGTCAGTCCTGGGTGTCACTGACCTTCTGGGTGGTGTGGCTGAGTCATCTCTTCTTCGTACTGCTTAATTGTCCCTGTTTCCTCATCCACAAAGTGAAGGGTTGCACTAGACAGATCCAGCTCAAACTGTGATTTTGCTGTGTCCTTTTCTCACTGAGAAACTCCAGCAGATTAGACACAATTGAAAAAGAAGAACATTCCCACACTTGCTGTCCACAACTGACCTTTGACAAGGCTGGTTCTCTCAGAAATGCCAGCCAGAAGGTAGTCATCCCCGGACACGAGTTTGCCCCAATTTTCTCCATAAATAGGAAGTCCTAAAGTAACTCCAGCCCTGGAGATTCCTCCCTGAAAGGTGTCAGCATTTTCTAAAACTCTGAAAGGGTTGTAATGATTGATCAGATAAACTGCTTCCCCTGAAGTATGCAGGATATTGTGATTTGTGCGATTTGCATGCTGACACTCCCGGGGGTGTATGTTGTTTTTCTGCAACGTGGGGTGTCTAGAATGCTGAAAAATCGAATTCAACTTAGCAAACATGTATTAAGCAACTACCGTGTGTCCGGCCCCCTTAAAGGGGCACAGGTTTGATCAGAATGTGGTCTCTGCCCTCTGGGAACTTACTGTCTAAGGCAGGAAACAGATAGGGGTCACAACTAGCTATAAAGTTAAGTTGGGACAGGATGAGTGTCACCACAGAGATAGAGAGAAAGCAGCAGGTGACATCCGAGAAACTGGAGGTGAATTCTGAAGAGGGGGCCCTGGGGCAGCTGTCTTGGAAAGTCTTATGGTGAAGGGGAGGAGAGGAAGGTGGCATGGAAGCTGGGTCTTTAAGGTGGAGGGGATTTCAACAAGCATGGACGGGAGGGGGTAGAGGGCATTCCAGGGAGAGAGGACAGCATGAGCAGAGACCCAGACACTTGCAGATGGAGGATGGGGTTGTCCCATCTGTGGTGCGTGGGAGCAAGAGTTCGCTGTAAAGGCAGATTGGGTCCACGTCACGAGAATCCTAATGCCCAGCTAGAGAGCTGGGATATTCTTGTAGCAGTGGGGAGCCAGAGAAGGTTTTGGAGCAAGGGCATGGTAGGACTGAAGCTATAGCTCATGAAGAGAAATCTGCCATCAGAGTGAGGCTGGGTGGGAGCAGGGAGAGTCTGGTGGCTGGGAGACCAGGCAGGAGGTTGTGGCTACAGTTCGGGAGATAGATTATGAGGTTCTGAACAGGGAGATGGCTATGGGGATGGAAGGAGCGACTTGACTTGAGATTCATCAAGAAGGCAGAGCCACAGGACCTGCTAACTAATTATACACAGAAGTCAGGGAGAGGGAAGAGCTGAACGTGCTTGAGAGAGCAGCTTCCAGGAGGATGGTCATAAATTACTGAACTTCCACAATTCTCAGACACTATCAATCTTAAAATACACCATCAATTTCATAACAGCCTTTTAGGTTAAAAAAAAAAAGCATGAATTCACTACAATAAATAAACACATTGTCATTCATATCTCAATTTCAGAAATATTAAAATAAAAGCATATCTACCTTAGAATCAAGGAAGTACCATCATTTAGGGAACATAGAAGAAAACCTCGTTTGAGGAGATGGCAGATTAAATTGCTGTTCAAAATAGCCCATCCATGGGAGGCTCGCCCTTCCCACTCCAAAGACATCAAGCTTGGCCCTGGACTTACTTTGGCCTTATGATGAGGCATGCACTTGCCTGTCCCTTGACTTCAGGTCTGGCTGTCCGCTTTGCTTAGGCTGTTCTTTTAGCTTGGGCCCCAGACTAGATAGACCAGAGCCCCAGACTAGATAGACCAGAGACCAGATAGTGAGGCACCAAGTCTGATCGGACACTCAGCTTCAAGTAGAGGTTCTCAGCCAAACTGAGGCTCCATCCACCCGTTCACATAATAAATGGTGATTGATACTGAGAGGGATTATAATGAATCTGGGTTTAGATTGGTTGGGTAGAGAAGCACAGTAAGAATAAGAGAAAACAACAAGACAGAGGGAACACTGGTTTACCCACAATATTCTGGGCCTGGCTCTTTCCAGACTAACAAGCGTCCTGGAGTTTCAAACACAATGCTCAACAAAAATGACCTGATAGTACATTCTCAGATAGGTGCATATAGATTATAATTTCAAAACTTCAATGCAGTTGGGTTCTGCCCAAACATATAAATGTCCTAAAACTGTAGTGGTTTGTGATGTTCCTGTGTCCAAGTCCACCTGGTTTCTATTTGGTCAACCAGATCATTTGGCATCAGTATTTGCTGTTTCCACGGCCTCCATGAGTTAGACGGTAGGGCATACCCCCCAGCAAGATTAATATTTCTCGAGTACTTCCTGAGTGCCAGGTGCCAGCCTATGATCTGGGGAGACAGGGGTGACCAGGACAAAGGAGGGCCCTGATCTCCCGGGGCTCACACTCTGGTGGGGAAGCCAAACTAGTAAATGAGAGAAACAAGATTTCAGACTTTGAAAAAAAGAAACAGGATAATGATATGATTTTTTAATGGCCAACAGTAAAAATGATCCTCTTGTTTGATAGTTCTAGTGTGTAGCCTCCCACATCATTTGACTTTAATTGTAGATTTAATTTCCAGATGGCTACACCTAGAGATTAAGCCCAGTGATCAGGGCAAACCTTTAGCAAGAGTGACATTTTTCTCCATCACCCTCTCATCAAAATGTCCTGGGCATCTACTCCAGGGCTGGTGCTGGCTAGGCACATGTTGATGAATGTTATCGCATTCAATCCTCTCCCGTCTGCAAGACTACACCCGAGGAAGCAGAAGTTGATCAACCTGCCCAAGGTTGGGCTGGGCGGGACCAAGGTATGAATTCCAAGCACAGCATTTTTTTTTTTTTCACAGACCCCTGCTGCCTCCCTTGTGCCCATGACCTTATACTCCCACTCCCAGCATGAAATGGACCTCAGGTTATTGAGACACCACCTTGCCTGGAGATTGTCCCTCTCCTTTCCTCCCCACCCTGCATTCCCAGTAGCCATACTTGTAACACACCGCAATGCCCACTGACTGGAAGTGTTTGGACGTGTTTTTCTAGCCACATGCATGATGAAGTGGAGGAAGGAGGTCTGGAGAGAGAGAAGCAAGAGGTTGCCCAACAGAGAGGAGCTGGTCCTATCCCTAAGGACTTTCTTGTCTCTGGTTGCACTCACTTCCTGAGGCCTGACTACATTTCCATCTTTAGGCTCTGTGTATCCCTATACTAAATTTCCCTTTTCTGCTTAGGCTAGCTTGAGAACTTATTTTCCACCTGTCAATTGAGAAAGTTTTACTGATTCTTACTCAAGTGTGCATGACTAAAAGAAGCTCCCTAAGATATTTGTAGCATGTGTTTATAAAGTAGGAGTCAGTCGTGATGCTAAATGCCTCATGTACGTGCTCTTAAATTTATGCAATACCGTGTCCCTGGTAGAAAATACCCATAAGTAGGAAGCTGTAAACTTGGGATGTCAGACCCGAACAGTCAGCCTGGGTTTGGAGGGTCGGGGAGAGTCTGGGCAATGCAACCAGCATTTTTATTTTTTTAAAGTAGGCTCCACACCCAACGTGGGGCTCGAACTCATGACCCCAGGATCAAGAGTCCCGTGCTCCATTGACTGAGCCAGCCAGGCTCCCCAGTTGCACAGGTGTTTTAATCCACATAGGGTGCAGGCCAGCATGGCTTCTCCAGGAAGCAGCGTGTTGGGTCCTTCAAGCTAGGCAAGAGCCTCTTGAGGCGGGAGAAGCTGTGGGATTTGGCTGGGGGAAGCGTGCTTCTGCCTCTCCCCATAAGACCATGAGGTCTGCAGAGGCAGTAGGGAAGTGGCAGTGCCCATGACCGAGACAAGCTCCCTGCCCTTTCCTCCTGGGGACTAAGGAGCAACAAGTGCAGGCGTGAGCATCCCTTGTGCTGGAGTGACCCAGGGCCCTCTACTTCCATAGTTCATTGTGGACCAGAGCGCTGTGGGGTGGGCTGCACTGTGCAGGAGGGAGCAGTGGGAGGGTGGTTCTGCAACTGGACTGCCTGGGTTTGAGTTCTGTCCCTGCTACCTACCAGCTGGGTGAATGAGGACAAAGTGCCTAACCACTCTGTGCCTCAATGACCCATCTGTATAATGGGGATAATATGAGTGTCTTCTTCCTAGAGCCGCTGAGAGCATCAGAGGAGAGAATGTGTGGAAGTGTCCCGTGGAAGGTTCCTGGCACACACCCCGTCGATGCCATCTGTTGGTAACCATTGGAATGAGTGTTACTATTTCTTCTACTTCACAGGTGATGGCTCTGAGGCGCAGAGAGGCAAGAGGCCTGCCAAGGTCACTCAGCTACACACCATTGTCCCAGGGCGGGGGCCCCCAGAGCCAGGTGAGGATTTGCTGGATTATGGCAGTGGTCCCAGGGGGACTGGGAAGGGGTGGGGCGAGCTGCACAGGGAAGACAAGGAAGCCAAGTCAGGTGCAACTCCGGGCCAAGTTCTGCAGTGGGTGGGCTCGTTCTGATCCCATCGTGGGGGAGCCCCGATGAGTCAGTTATGCCTCCAGGTGCCCTAGTCAGGGACAAAGGTGCTGCGCCTGTCATGCGTCTGCTTCCCCGGAAGCAGTGCGGGTAAGGCCACCCTGGGGGGACACAAAGTCCCAGGCACTTACTTGCAGCAGCCTTATCTTTTGGGCAAAGTGGCTCCAGTAACCCTTTGGCAGTCCTGCAAAAAAGTTACAGGTGCTTATAGTGGGAAGCGGAAGGACCCAAAGCAGTGCCAGGTGGTGTGGGGCAGGCGTGTGTGTGCAGGATCTGGGGATCTGGATGGAGCGCCAGCACCTGCCTATTCAGTGGTGGAGGCAGGACCCCAATCTATAGCTACCAGATTTAAGTTTCCTCTGCCCCAGGCCCCTCCGTCCCTTAAACAATCCAATCCAGCAAGACCTGCACCAAGACAGACTCCATCCTTCTGCATTTGCGCTTTGGGGGCTATCTGCTGGCTTTCCCCCATTTTATTAGCAACATTGAAAGGTGGGGCAACAGCCCTGCTCCACGGACAAAAGAGGGACACCTCAATCCGTGCCTTGTCTTTGCAAATTTGTGGCAACCATTTCAGTTAGAACATATGACAATTAAATCGTTAAGAGTTCCGATGCCGGATTAATTACCCAGTAGAAAAGGGATCAATTGTGTAAATATATCATTTATGTAATGAGGCCTGGCTGTGATTTAGATGTCCAGATTGGTTTTTCTTCCAGCTTCTGTCCTGAAAACAAGTCTAGCCTTTGGGCCAGGGCCAAACAAACAGCCTCTATTAGGTCCGAATCCAGAGCATTAAGTGGCCCAAATAGACAGGTGGGGGCAGGTGATACAGGGGGCCGAGAATGCGGGAAAATTGGAGCAATTTGCCAAAATGAGCCAAGTTCCTCCTATTATTCGTCATGTCTCTGTGGAAAATTACTCTTCAGAAACAGGGAGTGGAAGTTCAATATCCCCTTCGATGGCACCTCAGGGGCGGTCCATTTCATACCCCTTCCCGTGGGCCGGGGGAGCAAATTCCCTTCTGTGCTGCCTCCAGCCAAGGCATCCTATGTTTAATACACTGAACACTCTTTATTGAGCATTCACTTTGTGTTATTGTGTCCCTCCCCCTCTACTCCCCCAGGCGAGAGGATCCCCCCACCCCTATGCTCTCCACCGCACCCAGCACCTCAGGAGCCCCCAGGAACTGCCCCAGCACCTACAGGACATGCAAACATATTTGCAGAATGTCAGCCAGCCTCTGGGGGCCTGGAGTGGAGAGAGGGCCGTCTCAGCCAAGTCCCCACCACCCCAGACCTACCAGGGAGCCCCCCCTTCTCTGAGATACAAGCCCCTATACCCAGCGCTTTCCTTCCTACCTTCCTTCTGCGTGGGGAACTACCCTGCCCTGCAGTCATGAATGGGCTGGTGGAAAGTGAGCCGGCTTGAGTTCCATCCCCAGCTCTGATCCCAGGAGGTGGGGGGTGGAGGGACCCCGGAGGGGACTTGCAAGGCTTTTGCCTCCTTGAGACTCAGTTTCCTCACTTGAATAATAAGACCACTACTTTGTGATGATAAGATCCAACCCCCTAGCCCAGCTCCTTCTGGGTGGGATGTATTCAAGGTGTCCATCCTGGGGGAAAAGGGGTAGAAGCTCAGGCTTGATTTCAGGGTGAAACAGAACATAAATGGTCCAGGAAGCCTTGGCCTTGGGGAAAACGAGATTGGAGGGGCCAATTATGTATCAAATGCCATGTATTTGTCACGATTTCATTGCTTAATTGATGTTTTATTGCTCCCACTGACACGTGTGATCAAAATGAAATTGCATCTACAGGAGGGGAAGTGAAATTTATTTCTGCTTGTATCTTAATGGGGGAAATAAAGTGTCAATTAAACAATGAAGATGACATATATTTGATGTATGATCTGAAGAAGGAATATTACTCACTAAAATGTTATTTTACAATTTACAGTAATGGAGCACCTGGCAATAAGGAGAGGCACAGTTCACACATTTTCCATTATTTAAAAATAGCAAAAAAAATGTATCATTATTAAATAATACAAGAAATTTCACTTTTAATAGCATAGTGTAAGAATTGTTCCAGTAGATGCCTTGCTGAGTTACCCAGCTAATGAGTAACAGGTCCGGGGCAGAGGAATGGGAGAGGGGATCTTGAAAATGAGATGGACAAGGAACTGGGGGAACCACAATCATAATGGGAGCTGCTACTGAGCTCCTGTGTGCCAGGCTCTGTGCTGAACTTGACCTTGATCCTAAACCTCGTGGTCACCCTGCTTTACAGACAAGGAAGGTGAGGCTCAGACACCTTGCCTGAGGTCATACAGCAAATAGGCAGCAAATGCAGGATTTGAACCCAGGTCAGCCTGATGCCAAGGGTCCTCTCTTTTGTGACAGCAAGTATTTAACAGACACCTGCGGAGAACGGAGAACGTTTGTGTGAAAGCAGAGACAAAGGTGAGGGAGGAAGGAGTTAGGTTAAGATCAAAGGCCACCAAAGGGGAGTGGAGAGGGAGGAAATGGGAACCACAAGGAAGCACATGAAAAATTCTGAAAAAAAGGAGAACCAGCAGGGCCGTATATCTGAGATATGTGCCTTTCATAAAGATCGCCTTTAGTTCAGAAGTTAGTTTATGATAACGAACAGATTACACTCTCAAACAAATGCAAATGAAAACATCAAGGAAATACATCTTCATTGTTAAATTAGCAAAACTAAGGGGGAAAGATAATGCTTGATGCTGGTGAAGATGAAGAAAAATATTCTTGCATCACTATTAGGAATTTACATCAGCATAAGTTTTTCTTGTTGGTGTGTTGGTGCAGGTTCCTATTTGTTTTGAAATCTAAGGACAAAATGATTGTCAAAAAATTTCAAGTAAGTTTATTTGAACAAATAATAGTAGATTGGGAATTCACTTAATGGCGAAGCTAATGGTTAAGAATAAATTAAACTGGCCGAGTCCTGACATGACCAGCCAGCTCAGTCAAACAGTGGATAAGTCTATCCCCGGAGATTCCATCTGAATGACAGAAGTGGGCTTATATGCGTACGGAGTATTTGATATTATTTTGGTAGCATGGTGGTTCCTAGCTAAATGCACAACTGGGTTTAGAATTTGGCTCATTTTTAAATGTGATAACCCCCAATGGTCTCTTTTTTGGTAAGTTAATAACGTGGATGAAGTTGGTTTTTTGTTTTTGTTTGGTTGCGTTTGTTTTTAGGCAGAAGGAAGAGCAAGAATTTTGTTTTATTTAACTTGAAGGAACAGTGAGAAAAGAGGCAAAGAATGGCACGGTGTCTGCCCCCTTCTTCCCAGCCCAGTGAACTGGTTTGGAGCCCCGAAAGGGAGAGAGGCTGGGGACAGAAAATGAAGGAGCCATTTCCACGCAGAATTTAAGAGAGTCTGGGCTCAGGTACTGAGTCAGAGGCCAGTCTCGTACCTGCTTACAGAGGTGACATTGGGCACCTCCAGGTACAGGCTCATGCCAGGTCCCAGCAGAAGTGGCAATGGGATTCCACAGAGAGAAATCATTTTGGAAGGATATGGGGCAAGTCAAGAAGAGATGGGAAGGCTGGAGACCTGGCTCAGAAAAAAGCAGGAGCCAAAGGAATCTAGACAGCTGTGAGCACACAGTTGGGCCAGAAGCACTTTCTAGTCGGAGCTTGGCTGCTGCAGAGGCTGCCAGTGTGTTGGGGGGGCGGGTGTCCCCCAGCAGGGCCACCAGTCTCTGCTGGGAACAGCCACCCACCAACTGTCCTGCTCCCTTGCAAGGCACAGAGTCCCAGCAGGAGCATCTGACTGGGCAAACCCAGGTCACAGGACACGTCCTTGCTGCCGGGGGTGGGAGGACAGAAGTGAGCCTCTGCCTCCACCTCCAAGATCGGGGTCCCTGGACGGGTTCCCTGGACACGTTCCTGTGTTGGGCTGCCAAAGCACAGCAAATGTCCACCATTCAAATTCAGGGTGGTGTGGAGAGAATTAAGTAGGAAAATAAATATGAAGCACTTAGCACAGCTCCTGCAACACAATATGAGCTCATTCATGTCTCTAGTTGTCATGATTATATTTGTTATTATTTTAATAATTATTGCCCATGAGGCCTAGACTTGGACAATTGGCTGACCCTGCCAGGAGCTCTGACTGCTGGCAGAGGGATGAAGATACAAAGAAGTAGGGGCAGGTGCTACTTAATGAAGTTCTAAAGCTACAGCTTTTGCATAGAACACATTCCATTCAGAAAAGGAGTAATCACTAATATCTAATTAATAACTGGTATCAGTAAACATGTGCTCTGAGCTCCACAGAATAGGTATGTGTATTCTTTGGATCCTCAGATCATTTGGGGAGAAGAGCTATTTGGGGCAGAGGCTGTTGGATGCCTCCTCCAGCATCCTCACCCCTCTCCCTGGAAACAGTTTTTAGGAGGGCACTTTGCTGCCTGGAATAGGGACTTCCTTGCAGCTGGGAGGACCATGCTATTAGATTTTAGCCGCCCAGGTCCAAGCAGAAGTGTTGTAAACATCTCCGGGAAATCTGCTTCAGGATTCTATTCTGTGCAGCTCAAATGAACCCTCCCCAGCACAGCCTTAGCATCTTCACCTCTGCTTAAGGGATGCAGAAGCTGGGGCTCTGAGGGGTTAAGCAACATGTTCCCATGCCATGGGGTGAGTCCATAAAATTGTGGGGCCAAGGAGGTCAGGTCCTCACACCTCAAGAGCATGATCTCTTCAATATGCCCTACCATCTTGCCTTGTTGAAAACATTATTGAGGTATAATTTGCATGCCATAAAAATGTAGCAATTTAAAGTGCACAGTTCAATGAGTTTTGTCAAATGCATACACCTGGGTAACCACCACCACATCGAGAGAGAGAGAGAGAGAGAGAGCATTTCCATTTCCCCAGATCATTCCTAGCCACTTTTTGCAATCACCCTCCCTCCCGAGCCTCAGGCAACCACTGACCTGCTTTCTGTCAGTATAGATTAGTTTTGTCCATTCTAGGATTTCATATACATAAATGGGCTCACGTGATATCTGCTCTCCGGGGTCTGGCTTCTATAGCTCAGCAGAATGTTCTGGGGCTTGATCCAAATTGTTGCTGACACCAGTAGTTCACCCCTTTTGCTGACTAGTGTGCTGGTGTATGGATGTACCACTATTTCTTTACCTCATCACCTGCTGAAGCATATTTGTGTTGTTCCCAGTTTGGAGATGCTATGGACACTTTTGTGTAAGTCTTTGTGGACCTATGTGCCCATTTTTTTTTTTAAAGATTTTATTTATTTATTTGAGAGAGAGAGAATGAGAGACAGAGAGCACGAGAGGGAAGAGGATCAGAGGGAGAGGCAGACCCCCCACTGAGCAGGGAGCCCGATGCGGGACTCGATCCCGGGACTCCAGGATCATGACCTGAGCCGAAGGCAGTCGCTTAACCAACTGAGCCACCCAGGTGCCCTATGTGCCCATTTTTGATGAATAAATGCTTAGGAGTGGAATTGCTTGGTCACAGGGTAGGTCAAAGGTATGTTTAATACGTTAAGTTTACGGAAAACTGCCAAACAGTTTTCAAAAGTATTCCACGGTATTTTGCCTTTTTTAAAACTGATTTTGAAAATCTAATTTATTTAGGTGAGGTTCAACATAGAACCCTCTCAGTGACCCACTGTGGGACACATAGTCCTTTAGATCCCAAAGATCAGTTTGAATTCACTATAGACTAAATGTTTGTCTGTATGTGTCTTGTTTGTGTGCCCCCCAAATCCACGTTGAAGCCTGAACCCCCAATGTGATGGTATTAGGAGATGGGGCCTTTGGGGGGTAATTAGGTTTGGATAAGGTCATGAGGGTGGAGTCCCCATGATGGGATTAGCACCTTGTAGAAAGAGGAAGAGACCAGAACTCTGTCTCTCTGCCAGGTGAGGACACAGCTAGGAGCCAGGAAGAGGGTTCTCACCAGAACCCAACCATGCTGGCACCTTGATCTGGGACTTCCAGCCTCCAGAACTGGAAGAAATAAATTTCTGTTGTGTAAGCCACCCAGTGTATGGTATTCTGTTATAGCTGTCCAGGCTGACTAAGACAAAAATCCTTGTGCAGCCTCTAAACGTGACCTTGAACAAGCTATTGGACCCCAATGAGAATTAGTTTCTTCAGCTATAAGATGGCCCATAACAATAATAATAGCCACCTCATCTGGTTGTTGTTCGGATTCAGTGAGATACTATTTGTGGAAATGCTTGGCACATCATGGCTGCTTGTTATCTCGACATTAGCTTTATGGTGGGGGAATTCTACTGGAGAATAAGGCATTTTTTGTGTTCTATGGTTGGAAAGCAATCTATCATCACGTTTTATAAGTCATAGAAATAAGTCCTTTCAAATGGATTTGCTTCAACAGTTCATATTAGAATTGTTGACACTTCTTGGAGTCATCATGGCCTAGATGGCTGAGTGTAACTCAGCAGGTGGGAAGGCTGTTGACAACATTAATTGTTTCATAAATAGTGTCAGGATGGGATTTTTTTCCCCCTTTGGCTTAAGTCAAGTTACTGAAAAACCAATACTGTGCCATATGTTTATACTTTTCTTGGCACATAAACCAGATATTTTACGGACAGGGATGGGTAATAAAAGGCAAGTATTCACTCAAGTCACATGTTTGATTCTCCATCAAAGAAAAACAGCCATAACCATTCCAATTCCCCTGAAATTTTATCAGAATTAGTTGTAAATCTCAGACACTGGAGACAGCACGTTAAGTAGGAAAGGCTACAGAACTCAGGAGCCCTCCGAGGGAGGCGACATGTCAAGTGAAATTCTGAACACATGCCCCATTTCCTCACTGGCTTTCAGGACAGCAAATAAGGTAGGTGAAATTGATATGGCATTAGTAAAGATAACCAAAGTAGTGTCACCATTTGCCACGAGGGTAAATCCGGTAACCCCCTGGAATTTTAGTGGTTGAATGGTTATGTGTAGATGACCCCAGTGGGGCCTGGCTGGCCTCCCAACAGACCTGGGTCATTTGTCATCACAGACAAGTGTACGTGCAACCTCAGTTCATTCCCCAGTGGCCAGTGAAGGAGATGGGTCCTGCCTGAGTGTGTGCCCCCCAGGGCGGGGCGGGGGGAGTGTGCGATCCAGGACGGACCCTGCTCCTCCCTCCAAAGCCTTGTTTCTGTGCCTCTGTGCCCCTGTCCGAGTGTGGCTGAGTGTTCCCCCAGGAGTTCAAGTTCTGTTTTCTTCATACCGCTGGTCCCTAAATGCCCACCAACCATTTCCTGATGGAAGAAAACCCTGGTACCCGAGCTGCGCTTGCCAGGAGGTGACATGTCAGTCCCCCAGGTGGCAAGTTAAGCATGCATGGGTACTACACCTAGGGCTGATTTAAAGAAGTTTCCAGAGAGATTTTGTCCCTTCGCACCATGCTTATTTCTGACCCATGCCTTTGCTCTTCTGTCTAGAAGGACGAATTCCCAGGTGGACTCCAAATCTAGCCTTTGTCTGGAGCCTCGTCAGGGACCATAGGACCCTCCCCGCCCCCCTGCCTCCCCACGATTGCCTTAGTGGGAAGGGCTCGGGGAGCAAGTAGCTTTTTCTTTTTCTCTATAACCTTTCCCTTAAGTTGTAGTGGAGCAGAATCATTACGTTAATGGGCATGAGAGACTGGTTGCTGGGTTTGAAACCCAGTGCTGCCCCTTCTTCCCTGAGTAACCTGGGCCATGTCACTCCCAGCCCCTGAGCATCTATGTCCTCATCCATAAGCAGGGATGATGCCGTGTCTGCCTTGCACAATTTTTGCACGCTGAAAACCACATGGGTGCTCTATAAATATTCGCTACTTCTCTCTTCTACTTGAACTTTCTGAGTATACCCACCCCCTTGATTTTATAAAGGTCAATATGTATTATCTATGCAATAAGATTATTGAATTTTCTTCTTTATAATGGTCTCAGTTTATAAAATCCTAGTAAGCATTTCACAGAATAAAACATAATTGCCTCAATGTTTGCATAAGAGATACCCATGTGAGTGGGGGGGGCGCTGTTAGGGAAGGGGGAGGAGAAGCATCTCTGCCTTCGGGGGTCACACGTTCCAATCCTAGTATATGTGCTGCTGAAGCGAGCACTGGGGTCACACAGAACCCGAATGGGAGGGTGCTGGGCACCCAGGCTCCCCCGGGCAGAGCTGTCTCGCTGTTCCGTTCTGCCTAGGCCTCCGCTAATCTCATTGGCTGCTCTGGAAGTGAGCTGGCTGCATGAAATATCTCTGGGGGTCATTAGTCTGGAAAGGATTCATTCTAGAAGTAATCAGGCCTTCTGCCACCTCCCCACCCTCCCCCCCACCCCCCGGCCTCTGACAAAACAGCTGAAACTTTTTCCTCTTTAACTTACAATTTTAATTAAGAAAGTCGCCCTTTGGTGAAAATCACAAAATTCTTGTACTTAAGAATCAATAAAATGTGCACAGTCTAAAATGAGATTAATAATGGCCAAACTATCTATTTTGGGTGTAATTATTTATTCATCAAAGAAAACCAGCTGCTTAAAACCCGAGTCCATCATGAATGCATAAGACACTTCACTTCAATTCTGTTGTTAAAATTCCCTTCTATTGCCCCATCTGGTGTTAAACATAAAAAGCAGGAAGGCTCATTCTCTACCTGCATACATTTTAAATAAGAATTTCAACATTATCTTGTCCATTTAAAATAATTGTATGAAAATGTTGAAGAAATATGATCCTGTAAAAGCTGCAAGTCTGACGCGCCCAGGGAGCGAGCAAGAAAGAGCAAAGCCGCTATTATTTAAAATTCATGGAGACTGTGGCAAGATTGATCACAAGAAGCTGCTTCCCGGGACTGTCCCGGAGGGTTCAGCCAAGGCCCCAGACCCTACCGGGGCCGGAAAGCATTCGCTGCCTCAGCCTGGACAGAGTCAGGAGCTGGGCAAGCAGCCGATTCCTCTGGATTCTTGCACTGCAGGGATCCCCATCAGGCCCATCTTGGGCAAGGAGGGAAGAGCCAATGTCTCTGGGGTTTGGGCAAGGCTGAGTCTCCCAAGTCACGTCCCTGAGGCAGGGGCAGGGAGGAGGCTTGGGTGTGGAGCAGGGGGCTCAGGCTAGGCTGAGGACAGGAAAGGAGATGGTGTTAATGGAGTCTGAGTAGTTTACCATCCATCCAGTGGCTGTTATCACTGGCTCTCAGAGGGCAAGTAGCAGGAATCCCAGTATTTCCCCTTACGGGGGTGTATCCCTCCCATTGGCCTCTGCAGCGTGGGGGTCCTGCACTGAGCCAGCCACTCTGGGTTCAATTCCACTCTTTTCTTTTGATGTGACTGTATTTGGGTCTCATTGCTGCTGTTACAAAGTATCACAAGTTCAATGGCTTAAAACAACACAACTTCCTCATCTTACAGTTTTGCGGGTCAGAAGTCCAAAATGGGTCTCACCAGGATAAAATCAAGGTGTCTTCAGGGCTGCATTTCTTCTAGCTCTAGGAGAGAATCTGTTTCCTTGCCTTTTCCAGTTCCCGGGGGCTGCCCATTTTCCTTGGCTCACTGTCCTGTCCTCCATCTTCAAAGCCAGCAGTGAGGGGGTGAGTCCTTCTCACCTGGAGTCACTCTGACTCTCCTGCCTCCCTCTTTCCCCCAAAGTCTCTTTTGCCATGAAGGTAACATATTTATAGGTTTGGGGGATTAAGGTGTGGACATCTTTGGGGGCTATTATTCTGCCCACCCAAGGACCTTAAATAAGTCACTTGGCCTTTCTGTGCCTGTTTCTTTGTCCTAAAGTAGAATTGTGCCCAGTACCTTTTGGTGCTTTGGGGATGATCTAAGGAAATATAACAGTAAGTGTGTTTTGGAATCTGTTAAGTTCCTTACAGAGAGAAGATATTTTTTGGTGCATGTGAAAAAACTCAGTTAAAAGGTCTTCTTCCGGAAGAGACATACATGACTGGGTTCTGCTTAATCAAGTTTAGCATTTGTTTCTTCCCTAAATCAGGTTGTGTCTGCAGGTGGCTTAGCTTCTGCTGTATCTAAAACTTCAGATTGGGGGAGCATGGGTGGCTCGGTCAGTTAAACATCTGTCTTCCACTCAGGTCGTGATCCCAGGGTCCTGGGATAGAGCCCTGAGTTGGGCTCTCTGCTCAGCAGGGAGTCTGCTTCTCCCTCACCCTCTGCCCGCCACCGCCCCCCCCCAACTCGTGCTCTCTCTCTCAAGTAAATAAATAAAATCTTAAAAAAAAAAAAGTTACCCTACAATGTTTGGGACGCCTGGGTGGCTCAGTCAGTTAAGTGTCTCCCTTTGGCTCAGGTCATGATCCCAGGGCCAGTCCTGGGATCGAGCCCTGCATCGGGCTCTCCACTCAGCGGGGAGCCTGCTTTTTCCTCTGCCTGCCACTCCCCCTGCTTGTGTGCACTCTCTCTCTCTCTGACAAATAAATAAATAAAATCTTTAAAAATAAATAAAACTACAGATTGGGGGCAAGCTTTGAATTCTAGGGAGCCCTGTGTGTGTACCTGCAGGCAGGACAGTTTCACACATACCCTCTGCTTGTCAGTCCCCAGACGGAGCCCAGGACAGAGCTGGCCCAAATACACACAGAAAGAGGTGACACCAAGGCTCCGTGTGTGGCTGGTGGAGCAAACCCATGCCCTTACCCCTGGGAAGAAGAGGTCTGTGGTGCCATGCCAACTCTGTAATTTGTGATCTTGGGCAAGTCATTCCTGGGCTATGACTCCACTTCCCCATGACAGTGGGGGGTAGCGGGCCTCACCCTTGGCCACTCATTAGCATCTTCAAGACTACGTTTGGCAGATAAGCCACTGGGGGCTAAGTTTCAACAAGTGCCTGATTGATTTGGGTGCAGCTCGTGACTTGATAACCCCCAAAGTCTGGTCATCACCAAAGGTTCAGGAATCTGGATCAAGACCTTGACCCTTAATGCATTTGCTGATTCGAGGTTTCTCAAGTGTGCCCACGGATAACCTGTCTTAGAGTCACTTTTGGAGATGGGTACAATTTTGTTAAAATACAGATTCCTGGGCCCCCTCTCCATATCTGGGCCGGGGCCTAGGAATCTGCATTTGAACAATAAGCTCCCCAGTGATTCTGCTGTGCTGCCAAATCTGAGTACCAGAGCTCTGAACACAGGGTCAACCGTGTGAAAACGGGGCCACAGTTCCACCTGAAGCCTTCAGCCTTCTCCCCAGGCCACTGAGAGCCTGGTACTCTGGGCTCTGAATTAAGCCTTGACTTTCACAATCCTGCCCAGGCTCCATCTCTCCAAGACCATGCGTCCTCGAGTCTGGCCAGGAGAGAAACCCCTCTGTGGAAAAAGAGCTCTTAGGATAAGGAGTTTCCATGTGGTAGCAGACACAAGAAGGGCCAGGAATCGCCCCGCCAGCCCCCCCTCCATATTTCCTCCCCGCAGGTGAGCTGTCACCTGTCTCCAACACGCCCGCGGCCGCCTGCGGGTTCCTCATCCCCTCCCCATTTTTCCCTTTAAACTCTGTCATTTGTACAGCCTATTAACCTTTAACTTTATGACTACCCAAAGATGAAATACTGGCAGCATTTAAGGTTGAGAATACTCCAGCCCTACCTTCTTAGTTTGCAACAGGGGTGAAGCGCTTTCCCTTAAATCAGTCATTTTTAATATCGGTCACCAAGACGCTACCCAGGGAGAGTATTTTTGGCTCCACATAGCCAGCTGATTCATAATAAATGTGCCAGTGCTGGTTCTCACCTCCTCACCGCCCCTAGGAGCAGAAGTTCTTCCTATTAGCTCCGGGGATAAAGTACTTTATGTATTTATAACACCGCCACTTACGGAACACCTAGCATGGGCTATGTCACATGCATGTGTCAAAGCTTCATAAAGACCCTGCTGAAAAGTGCGCATTTGCCTGCATCTTCGGAGGAGGAAACCAAAGCCGAAAAAGGTTAAGTAGTTTGAGGGCACACGACTACTGAGTGACTGGGCTGGGATTGGCTCCTTGGTCCGTTCGAGTCTGAATTCTGTGCAAAGAAGCCAAAATAACCTCAGTCCGTCTTTGTCAGCCCAGTCATACTAGAACTTCGAGAGACAGTTGCTGTCTCGGGTTGCTGCAAGAGTGTCTCAGGAGTAAGCCAGCTTTAGTGAGAAGGTGCTCCCGTGGAGGGCCACAGAGAGCCTTAGATCCAGCCCTGACACTTGTCTGAGGGTGACCAACCATCCTGGTTGGCCTGGGACTGCCCTGGCTTCAGCACCGAAAAGTCACAAATGAACAGGGACAGCTGGTCACCCTCCTCACAGCAACATGCTGCCTCTGAGCTTTGGGATCCTGGCTGTGACCACCCTCCTGGCATATCGTAGAGTCTTTTCTTCCAGCTCTAGGAGAGGATCTTTTATGGCGCTGGCTGGCATACAAGCTCCAGCAAGGAGGGGTTTGGTCTGTGTGCTACACTGCCATCCCCTGGTATAAACTTTTTATTGAATGAATGAATGAATGAATGAATGAATGAATGAATGAATCGGGGACTCAGGCTGATGGGTTCTCCATTATTATTGAAGAACCGTGTCAGATGGCCAACGAAGGCAAGCCGAGCCGTGGACGGGCCGCTAAGGGCTGCCCAATACAGGAAGATTACCGGGATCAGGGCCACTATTTGCTGCTTGTAGAACCTGCTTTCCATCAATGCCACCTGGTGGCCTGGAATTTTTGTGGCATTTCCCTCCCACAGGACGCGAGTCTATGAGGCTGAATCTGGGCCGTGCCCCCCCACTTAGATCTAAGCAAGATGCCTCGCAGCCCTGGCACTGGATGTGTGACCAGTCAGGCCTTTTCTATTTGAAGTTACATGAGCCGGGGTCCCTGGCATGAACTCTGGGATGTCTGTGACAGAGCTCTGTCAGATCTGGCCCCCACACACCATTCCGATCACCACCCCAATGCCTGGCCTCAGCAGTAGGCAGCAGTGAAGGCCCAGTTCAACAGAACTCAAAAGTAAATTAGGGACAGAGACAATGACACTGATCTAATTCATATACACCGTGAAGTTCCTAACTTTTTAACATTTATGTAAAAGTTTCCCTCTTATTTTGGTCCAATTTTATGGTTAGTATAAGGCCAGTCTGAAAGATAATATATTGTGACTGTTACATTATTTATTTTCAAGCCAACTTATTGATTATTGTGTGCTGAAAATGACAAATGGTGTCTGCACGAGGCACGGTCAGCAGGTTCTATTAAAGAAATGATAGTATTGCTCATGGATTGTTAAAAGGTTCAGTTTAGGTTCTTTATAGGTTTATATCTATCACTATTTAATGACCAAATGATGAAAAATATGAGCTGCGGGGACAATTTTTTTCTGTTGGAGTTATACGTTTAAGCAGTTAGCAAAATAAGATACTCCATTTTGGTGGGGGAGTGGGGTGGCAGCAAGGGGAGCTCAGTAAGATTTTATTTCTCCAGATTTAATAAATTGTAATAATTAATGTTGCAGATATATAACCAAGCAGGAGGATGCTGAAGACAGAGAGTGCTGCCAGGCCTGGAGATGAGCCACAAGAACGCCACCATCCATGTTCCTGCTGGTGAGGAGCCCACTGGGGTCATCTCTGGATTGCAACCATCTGCTTTTCGAGGCATTGGGGGTGGGGTTCTGGGGCTCACGCCAAGGTGGATGGCTGTCTCCTCTTATAGCTAGAAAGGGCATGGTAGGAAGAGGAGGAGTCCCCATGGCAGAGAAGGGACAGCAGGTCTGCACCTAAGGTTGACTGTCTGCTAAATCAGAGGCCCCCAAAGCCACCCGAGGGAGGAGGGCCAGGACTGGACTCTCTCCCAGGGGCTCCAGAAGCTGTTGTTGGTGACTGGGCGGGCACCTGAGGGCCAAGAGGCTCAGCCTTAGCACTTTATATACTGAGCCAAGAAGAGCAAGGAAGACCCCAACTGTCTGCTCGTGGCCTGGAGACCCCCAAAGCCTGCTGTTGTCTCAGCCAAGGCTCTGGCATGGGAGAGCACTGCAGCAAGCCTGCTGGAAGGAGAGAGGCCACTCCTCCCCTGGGGGTTCTAACAGAACTACTCTTAGGAGACCGGGGGCCAGCACAGGAAGGCTTATACAGCGTTCCTCAGCAGTCAGGTCTTTGCAGGGCAGCCTCTGTGCACTGGGTCCTCCCTCCCACGGAGCCAGAGGGGGCTCCTAAGAGGGTGGCTTGGCTTGGGTCCCACCACAGTGTGCCCTTTAGAAGGTGCTCTAGAGGCCCACCACTGGCTCCTCCCTCCCCTAGGGCCCCTGAGACTGGCTGCAAAGGACAGGGCTAATGAAGAGTGGAGTGTCTGAGCAGGGGCATGTAGGGGGGTGGGGGATGGTAACACGATTTGAAGACATTCACCAAGTATGGCAGAAGCTGAGAGGTGGTGACTAAAACCTGACTCCTCTTTCTCTGCGCACTAGCCAAACTATATTTCCCGGACTCCCTTGCAGTTATCTAGGGCCATGTTGCCCCTTGACATCTATGAATCCCAGGCCTGGCCCATGACGATCTCCCATATTCGATCCTCCATGTTCTCTTTTTCCATCGGCTAATGCTCATGCCCAGGGTAACTTCAGAAGCCCAATACTAACGTGGGGAGGGACTCTGCCCTCCACCCCCATGATGGTGGGGAAACAAAGCTGTGATGGTTACCCCACCACCAACCTGAACTGCCTTGAACTATTTACATAAACGTGAAATAAACTCCTTTGTTGGGGCCATTACTCATTGTGGGGTCTGTTAGTCTGTTTCAACTAATATCCAGGAGTATGTGGTCCAATCCTGTGGAGAATATCTGTATTCGCTGCAATTCTTTCAGAAACTCAACTCAAGCCAGCTCTAGAGAAAGGGAATTTTTGGATAGCGTTGGCCTTGGGCACGGAGAGATCCAGGGCAAAGTCTTCCACCGCCCCGCCCACCCTTTCCGTCTAGGGTGACAAGAGCCACTCTCCACCCACCCCCAGTTACCAAGCAAAAGTTAAAGACCCGTGATTGGCCCAGCTTGGTCACGTGGCCATTACTGACCCAGTCAGAGTGCCCAAGCAGATGGGGCCCTTGATTGGCCAGCCACGTCCCTCTGGCTACGCGGACCCAGGCGGGGTTCCAGGAGGACGAGATCTGCTATCTGCGAGCCAGGAGCAGTGACCCCCACACAGCAGAGTTTTCTCTTGTTCACTGACTTATTCTCACCCTTAGAGTTTTGTTGAGGTAGAGAAGGTGGTTCGCGAACAGTAATCATTTGACTCTCTTTCCTCCGGTGGCATGAAGTATCACGTGAGTCCCGTGCTGAGGTTCTTAGCTATGCAACCTCGGACAAAACTCACAACCTCTCTGTTTCCTCATTGCTTTTTTTTCAGTGGAGCTCATCACCTGGGGGATTATAAGGATCAAATTAGACAGCTGTGTGGAAGGGCAGGGCATGCAGGGATGAGATGTACGAGGGAGAAAGGCCCCCAGGCACCTCTGTCCCCACCCGGTTCTCTTCCAGGGGCTATATTGTCTGGGGGCCCCTCCCTGAGAAAGGCTGCCATCGCCCCCTCCCAGGACCCTGTGACATTTGACAGGAGTCAGATCACCTCCTCCTCCAGAGCAGCGATGCCCTTGGCGCTCACCCGGGCAGCCTCGGCCAGCTCTTGGGAACACTGCTGCGTGAGGACCGAGGGTCTCCAGGGCCTGGTTCAAGTTCCACGCCTGAGACTCTGGCAGGTACGCTCTGAATATACCACTTTCTCCGATTTAAAATAATGATTTTCCATAAGGACGGAATGACGCCTTGCAAACAGTTTGGGCATGAGAGGAGGTCTGGAATTAGAACCCCGGCAAGGTCTGCTCCTTGTCAGCTCTGGGCCCCTTAGTTGTTCACATTCTCTGAGCCTCAGTTTCCTGAGCAGTAAAGCGGGTTTAATTCCTACCTCACAGGGCGAGTGTAAGAATTAACTGGAAATATGAAAGCATATGTGCCCAACAAACATGTTTCCCTCTGTCGAGAGTGTAAGTGTCAACAGAACAGGCAGGCTTACTTGTTTGCATTTTGAGGACACTTACTCCAAAATAGCTGTCCCCAGGGAGCACAAAGAGTCGACAGCATCCAGTCAGACTTTGGCATGAAACTGCCATTTTCTCCACAGTCATCTCAAACATGCCCACATTCTGGGGCAGCCCTCGGCCCTTCTCCCTCTGGGGTGCATCTCCTAGAGTTCCCATAATAACGTATCATAAACTGGGGGGCTTCAGACAACAGACGTTTGTTCCGTCCCTGTTCGGGAGCTCAGAAGTCGGAGATCAAGGCAGGGTGGTTCCTTCTAGAGGTTCCGAGGGAGAACGTGTTCTTTGCCTCTCTTCCAGGCCCTCGTGTGTGCCGACGGTCCCCGGCCTTCCTCGGCTTGCAGCCACATTGCTGCAGCCTCACTCCATCCACTTCGGGTGTCCTCTCCTCAGGGACACCTGTCCTTGGATTTAGGGTCTGCCCTAATCCAGTAGGGCCTCATTTTAACCAAGCACATCTGCAAAGATCCTATTTCCAAATAAGGTCTCATTCTGAGGCTCCCGTGGACATGCATTTGGGGGAGACTCTATTCGACCCCCTATACCAGTCATTGGCAGGAGAGGAAGGAATGAATATGTGGGACATAGACAAGCAGAGGTGAAAGTCCTGGTAGTGCAGGCAGACTTTGCTGGTTGCACAGGTTTTTCCACATCCATTTAAAAAATGACTTCCCCAAGACACACTCTTATTGTCCCCTAGAAAAGAATATATTCTTCCTTAAGGATATGCTAAGTGCCGCCCCCCTCCCCCCACCTCAGACATGGCTGTCCAGGAAGGGGAATGAATGGGAGAGCTCCATTCTTTCTTCCTGCCCCCATGCTCCCCTGCCCCTCCCACAACTGCTCACCTGACATTTTAAACACGATGGGTCCCATCAGAGCCCTCTTCGGGATGGTTCTATTGCCAGGAGCAAAGCCCACTCACACTAGGACACAGGGCAATTCACAGAAGGGGCAAGGATATGACTGTCCTCATGCCGGCCAGGAACTGGGAAGCAAAGGCCCTCTGCATATGGGGGGTACCCATGGCCCCTCATTTCCACGTCTGTAGGCCCAGTAGTGTCTTCTTTGCTCTCTCCAGATTCCAGATGTCTGATTTTTTTGTACACCAGAGGGAAAGAAATCCTACATTATCTCTAGGCTCTGGGGAGGCTGACACCGTGTCCCAATTCCAGCCATGGGGGACAGAGATTGGGACTGGCCCAACCCTGCCCACAGGGAGGCGCCCTCTGGGTCAGGCACTCACCTGATGTCCCGGCAGCGGTGCCCACCTGCTGAGTGTGTCAAGACGATGCAAACACAGATGCTGGGTCTTGCCCTTGAAGCACAGGTGGGCAATTCTCCTGGAGGGGGATTAGGCAGGCAGGCACCCTTAGAAAGCCTCTGCAAGGACCTTAAAACAATCCCCTCACCTCACAGAGAGACTCAGGGAGAATAAGGAAACCCTCCAGATGCCATCCTGCTGCTCCTGACTTTTTCTGCCAAAACTCCATGGGTCTCACCTCTGCTCAGAAGAGGCCGTTCCAGGGGTGCCGGGGTGGCTCAATCAGTGGAGCGTCTAGCTCTTGGTTTCGGCTCAGGTCATGATCTCAGGGTTATGAGATCAAGCCCTGAGTCGGGCTCTGTGCTCAGCATGGGCTCTGCTTGAGATTCTCACCCTCTTCCTCTCCCTCCCCCCGTCCCTCCCCCTGCCCCTCACTCTGCTCAT
The DNA here is from genome assembly GCF_054177405.1 of Leptonychotes weddellii. NCBI lineage: Eukaryota > Metazoa > Chordata > Mammalia > Carnivora > Phocidae > Leptonychotes > Leptonychotes weddellii. The sequence continues at coordinate 7,998,736 of NC_138374.1, forward strand.
ACTCTCTCTTTTTCAAATAAATAAATAAAATCTTAAAAAAAAAAAAAAAAAGAACAGTCACTTACAGCCTTTAGCCAGTTGCCTGAAGCAAGTCTTCAAGTAAATGGCCCCAAATGCGAATGCTGGCTTTATGTGTATGTGTTTGCAAGTATGTATTAACTTAACCCGTCTGTTTCTTCTCCGTGATGGACTCTTTCCTGTGGCGGAGGCAGGCTGGTTATAAAACAGTGGATTGGTCAGTGGGAGATGATCTGCAAGGCTGGACTAAAAGTCACTGTTAAACGAGTTGGGAGATTGCCTGGTGGCTCTGGGGCTGCTGAGTCCCTGGGACACAAAGTCAGTGGAGACCCGAGAGCTGTCCCCTTAGTGGCACCAATGTTGACAGGCCAGCCCTGCTGGGATCTCTGGCCTTCATGATCCACTGGGGCTGTCCCCACTGATTCAGTTAGCCCACTAATTGTCACATTTCCACTCCTTTTTTGTGGTTAGTTAGATACCAGAAGTGGATTGTAGGTGGCATCTATAACTCACCATCCTGCTTAAATTATCAGCTGCCATTTCCTAGTGGCTGTTCATTAATTAGATATTGTGTCTCTGGGGTTTCTTTCCTCAGTGGACATTATCCTTAATAACTGGCAGATTCTTAGCACAGGTCCTGAGATATATGCTTCAGTTCTTGCGCTTACTGTGTGACCTTGGGCAAGTCCATGGACCTTTCTGAGCCTCCGGTTTTATCATTGTGAAGCTGGAAGGGGGTGAACTCAGATGACCTCTAGGGGCTGGTCCAGTTCTAACATTGTAACGTTGTAGTCTGAGC
>NC_138374.1:8004552-8032828 GCF_054177405.1 Leptonychotes weddellii
AAGGTCAAGCTGAGAGGAGGGCTCAGTGTTGTTCAAGAGAATTTTCTCAGGTGATGAACATGCTGCACTATCCAAAAGGGGAGCCACCAGCCACCAGAATTGAAGGACCGAATTTTTAATTTGATTCTATGTTAATTGCACGTGGCCACGTGTTCCATACTATAGACAGTACTGGTCTAGATGGTTCTGCTGATGCGTTTGTTGGGCTCTGGGGGTGCTTTGGCGAGGAAAATGAACCTCTGATGCGCACTGAAGGTCCAGGCTGGCTCAGCTAGTGCGGGGTGGGGGCGGGGGCCCTGCGGCCATGGCCAGCTCCGCGCCTGCTGGCTCAGGGATCGCACGTAAGCCCCAGGACCTCTTGGAGCCCTGCTTTCCTCATCACTAAAATAGTTATAATAATTGCAAACTCACAAAGTTACCATGAGGATAAAATGCGATTGACACAAGTGAAAGCACTTCTGAACAGAAATAAAATATATTGAACATTTAGTATTTGCTGAATAATCTACGCGGTTGCTGCTGTGTGATCTTTATGATGACCCTGTGACAAAATAATTACTATAATTGTAATTATCACTGGTCCCATTTTAGAGATAAGGACACTGAGGCTCTCAGAGGCTAGTGATGGCCCCAGTCTCCGCCGGTTAGGAAGTGGGGGTGATGCTCCTTGGGCCTGGGGGCTTTGCCACTGTGCCAGATGACCTTAGCAGCAAACCCTTTAGATGTCAGGTGTGATTAATCATTTCCAGTTGCCACAGCACCTTTTGTCTTGAGGGAGACGGGAACCAAATGCACCATTGGGGAATGGGGCAGCTTCTGGGGTGAAGGGGGCTGACGGGGGCACCCATCCACCAAGTGAAGCAACCAGAGCAGCCAAGCCCCTCAGCCGAAACCCCCACCCCAGAGTCCTTCCTGTCAGTGCCAGCTCCCCTTCTGTGGGGAAAAGTAACTTCCTGCTCTCAGCTTCTAGGTTTCTTCTGCTGGGTTTCGGCGCTATGTCTATCACAGCATTTCTGTAAACTGGCTGGCTTCCCAGCGTGTCCAATGGGACCGGGGTCTGTGTTCCCTCTTTGCCTCTAGTGGCCCCCTGTCCCACTGAGCGGCATCTGAAGGGATCTCTGCTAAGTCGTGTCATTCCCCGAACAAGACTTGTCACTATTCATGCCAAAGAACAGACAAGCCACCTGCACAGCAGGGGAAGGTACTGGACCTGATGTAGAATCTGCACATGTGCAAATGATGGTAGGTGACCACAGCTCCAGAGTGACTCTCGGCAGGCGGGTGGGCACCCACTGATGGCAAAGAGGGCCATAGCCTGTCTGTAGTGCCCCCTCTCTTTAAGGACAATGGCTCTGTCCACAGGCATATGTCTATTTAACCCCAACGGAGTCTGTGATTTTTGAGGCCACAGGGTTGATTCCAGGGAATCACCCACCATGAGACGGAATTTTGCCTTTAAGTAAAGACAAAGAGGCTGGATTGTGCAACTGGTGGCTCTATGCCCCATGCATTAGGCTTTCTGAAATTCCCATTTCACAGGGCTGCAGTCACTAGCAAGGAGAATGAAAAGAGGGCGTGAAGATAGAGATGTCGGGCTGTCTGACCTTGGGGCCCTCAAGTGCGGTGGGGCTCCTGGGGTGGTAGAAGGAGTGTTGGGGTATTCGGGCAGAGGGCAGGATGGAAGGTCTGCCGCGGAGGATTCTGGCAGCAGTCCTAGGCAACCAGGCTTTCAGTTCCTCCTCTTCATTCCCCGGGGCAGAGGGGGAGGTAGGGGATCTGAGGAGCGTGTCTGCCCCTTCCAGTTTCCTTCCATCATCCGGGGTGATCCTCACAGCTCCCGGGGAGGCTGGAATTAGTGTCATTCCAATCTTACAGATGAGGAAACCAAAGCTCAGGACAAAAATGACTCACCCGGGACCACACTGCTGGTTAAGAAGCAGAGCCAGGACTCAAATGCAGGTTTCCTGACCCCAACCCACTCACACGGAGTCAAGTAGGTGAATTGAATTACTCTGCTGTCTCTTGGGGGGACAGCAATCTCATGGGTGCTGACTGGGGCCATAAAGGGAGCTCTAAACGTGGAAAAGTTCGTAAAGATGTGCCGATTTCGTTGCTCTAATGTAAGGTTTGTGTCTTCTCTGAGCAGTTCCGGTTGTGTTTAATTTAATTATTTGTAACGAAGCATTTTCACAGCCCCCTAGTAAGAATATGTGTAGTTACGGAGTGTAATGATGTAGGACTCCCTGAAAATCCTCCCAGCAACCCCTTCCTTGGGAAGGCAAAATTTCCTGACTGGAGTAGCCCACTGCTTCTTTATCAAAACATCCCCCATAATTAGGTCACATTAAGGATGCAAGGCCCGTAAAATTGGATTGTTTAAAAATAATGAAACTTTAAGCAGCAAAAAAAGAATTTTAACAATTAAAGATTTTCAGAGGGTGATTAAGAGAAGATTTCCTTCCAGTCTGAGCTGATTAAAATGTCACTGAGGGAGTCAGATGCTGGGAAGGAATGGAAGGGGCACGTTCATCCCTAGAACGTGGGTGAGACCGCTGTGAGCTCAAGACACGGTCAGATGTGAAGACCGGGTCTCAGAAGCCTAGAGCGTGCCAGGCATCGTCAGTCATGGTGAGATTATGAGTTGAAATATGGATGCCATTTTTTGAAAAAAGCCCAGCTACATGCCTTTGGGGCTCTGCTTTAAACACTGGGAAAAATCAATGAAGTGCACCCATCGTGCCCGGGCTGGATCCATCACGCCAGCCGCCATCCCTCTTGGTCCTGTCTGACCCCCAGGCACAACCATCATTGTAACCCACCCTGCATTGCAGCGGCATCTGCTTGGTCTCTCTGCCCCCGGACTTCAAGCGCAGGATCAGAGAGAGGAAACCCTTTTCACACCTCTGCTCTGGGAAGTTTCTAGAAAGCTGTCTAGAGAGTCCTAGAAATCAGCCCAACGAATCCTGAATCAGGGAGAACGTAGGCATGTCTGCTTGCTCAGGGAGGGACTTCACTTTTTAGCTGAGGTTCATCCTGATTCGGAGGTCCCCTCCTGGCCATCTGTGGAGGACTGTTCTGGGTCTGAGCACCCTTCTCATTCATTCACACATCCATTCACTCACTCATTATTTATGGAGTGGGTTCCCTGTGCGGAGACCACGCACTGTGGGTACACCTTTGCGTCCTCCATGCCCCTACCTTCTTAGAGGGAAAGGCGGACAATAAACAAGGAAAAAAATGTGTAGTTTCAGGCCGTGGTAAGTGCCGTGAAGCAAGCAAGCAGGGATGATGTGGGCAAGGCTGGGATCCAGGTTAGAGAGGCCTGGGAGGAAGGAGTGACTGGGGACCAAGAAAGGACCCCGAGAGGGTTTGCTGCCAGGGAGCACAGATGTGTCCACAGTGAGAGTTTCCTTCACTGATTGTAGAACCTGCACGTTTCCTGGCCTGGCATCACCCCCAGGGCTGGTGGTGAGCGGTGATGAGCAGCCGGCCCCTGAGTAGGGGCTGCCTGGAGGTCCCTCTCAAGGATGAGGCCCCCTCACCTCTGGCCAGCCCACCGAAATGCCCACCTCCCCTCACTCTCCCACTTTCCCTTCCCTGCTCTGTGCCTCGGTCCCCTGTGCACATGCCTAGGCTGGGGCGTGCAATCCTCCCCTGAATTAAGCTCTCGGCTGGAGGCCAGTGCCACTCATCACCGGGGGTGGGACCCGGGGGACAGGCCTGGGCCTTTGGGAAGCACAACAGTTTTCCTTCTTTCCTCCAGCCTTAGTGACACTTCGTAGGTGGCAGAGCCTCTCCAGGCCAGTGTCCCCTGGGCCTCCGTGCTTGCTACGGCACTGGGTACAGCCAGTGGGACAGTCCAGGAAGAAACTCGTGCTCCGATGCTGCTCCCAGGCCTGGCCAGGCCGCTGCCGGTCCCTAACGAGCATGTGGACCTGTGCGGCCCTTTCCAGGCTGTCTGAGCCTCAGAGAACTAGACTGACTAGCATTCCCATTGCACAGGGGAGGAAATTGAGGCTCACTGCGAGAGCAGAGAGGTCCTGGCTGGATGGTGTTAGGGCTGGATGCAGAGTTTATTCTCTTATAGTTCTGGAGGACAGAAGTTTGGTATCACTATCAAGATGTTGTCAAGACTATTTTCCAGGCTCTGGGGGAGAATTCTATTCCTTGCCTTGTCTGGCGTCCGGTAGCTGCCACCATTCCCTGGCCTGTGGTCACAGCACTCCGATCTCCAAGGCCAGTGTCTCTGCCCCATCTTCCTATTGCCATTTCTTCGGTGTATAAAACCCCTCTCTGTCTCCCTCTTCTAAGAATACATGCAATTGTACTCAGGGCCCACTGGAATAATCCAGAATCAGCTCCCTATCTCAAGATCACATCTGCAAAGCCCTTTTTTCCTGATAAGGAAATTTTACAGTTTCCAGGACCTGGGACCTGATGTATTTGGGGGCTATTATCTAGCTCACCATACTTTCCCATAACACGGAGGCTGCAACGTCAGTGAAGAGCGTTCAAAACATCTTCCAACTCTACCTTGGCTTTGAGCTTGGACTGATTTCCCTAGCAGCCATCCAGTCCTATTGGATGGGGCCCACCTCGATGACCTCATTCAAAGTCCAGTTTAGACCTATCTCCAAATACCGTCACATTCCGAGGTCCTGACTTCAACCCATGAATTTGAGGAGACACAATTCAGCCCAGAACATGACCTTGCATGCCCTTCCCTTTCCAATGTGCATTTTCCTACTTGTCCTTCAAGGCTCAATTCCACTGGGGTGCCTCCTCTGGGAAGCTTTCCTAGAATTCCTCTCCCCCATTCGCGGTCTGCACGGCAGGATGGTGTTCACAGTGCTGTCACAGGTCCCATCGTGCATCTCACAGCTGGTCGCATGCCCACCTGCTCTCCCCCTAAAGCTCAGGGACTGGGGCCACTTCACCTTGGCCTTACCTCAGTGCTCCTGGCTCAGGGTCTGGGATGGAAGACACGCTCCCTAGACATTGGCCAAACAAAATTAAATGCCAGAATCCTCCCCTCTAGACTCCAGGCTCTAGAGTCTTTCTCCTTCTTGCCTATGGTTCCGGGTGGGAGTTCCGTACATCTCCCAGTCTCTGGTGTACCCCTGAGAACCTCCAGCTTAAGCAGAGGTCATGGGGTATCTGAGAGTGAATGGACAGAACATTTAGGGGAACATACCGTCTTGTCTATCGCCTGCTTCCCTTTTGGGGGCATTCCGATTTATTGATGATTCTGCTTAACGCAGAATTAATTACCACAGCGCTTCCGTCTAATTGTTCTGAAAGAGGGGACGAAGTGACATTCCCTTATGTGGAACGAAGCACCAACCAAACCAAATCCTAATAATGTGAGGATTCAGAAGGTTCTTGAGGGCATGACAGTCCTACAGCACCACCACGATGCGCTCTGGTTATCACTGAAGCCAAGAGGTGTGGCCTTTGGGACTCATGGTCATGCCTGGCAGGTATGGTGTCAGCTAAGTCCCTTTTCCCTGAAGCACTTACACTTCTTACCCACAGCATCTTTCCACCTCTTCTCCCCACATTTAGTGGACCTGGCTCTGCTTGTGTGTCCTGAATGCCCTCAGGCCAGCCTAACCTCTCTGGACCTGGAACATCTTCCAAACGGATCATTGAACTTGTCCTGAGGCTCTCCTGGGCTTCTTGCGAGGGCCCAATGAGCTAACACATGCAAAAGAGCTTTGAAAAGAGTTGTTTGAGTATGTGATTAAAAATCATCGTGATTGGGGGCGCGTGGGTGGTGCAGTCCGTTAAGCATCTGACTCCTGGTTTCAGCGCAGGTCATGATCTCAGGATGGTGAGCTCGAGCCCCACGTGGGGTTCTGTGCTCAGCATGGAGTCTGCTTAGGGTTTTCTCTCTCCCTCTGTCTCTGCCCCATGTGCACGCGCACGCTCTCTCTCTCTAAATAAATAAAATCTTAAAAAAAAATCGTAACTGTTGGAAAGCCCTGCATCGTCAGTCCGTGCCCACACCCCAAAGACATGTAGGCTGCAGGAGAGAATCCTGCCGTCTGAGCCAGCGGACCAGGCGGCAGAAAGACACTCCTCAGGCTCACAGGCTCCGTGGCCCCTTGCTCAGTCCATCACAAGACCAGGGCTGGACCGGGCAAGCGGTGCCCCACTGTCACGGGGGCTGAGCTCCGGAGTGAGGCCGTCTGCAGGCAAGCCCGAGCACAGATGAGACATTTACACTTTACCAGCTCTCAGTTATGGGCTTACACAGAGAAAGAGCTGCCATTCTTTTTATCAGCTGAGAGAACATGCATTAAATGACAAAATATTAGCCAGGGCCTGGATTCACAGAGCCTACAAGTCCGACAGCGGCCTCATGGAACGCTGACTGCAGGGGAGGCCGGGGAGGGGGCGGGCTGGGCCTCGCCCACCAGCAGTGCCCTTCCCTATCCTGGTCCTGGGTATTCACGGTTTCCCCCAATCGCTTTCTTCATCATTTATCGGTGTCCACCCATTCTTTAAAAATTTTAATTCTTGGGCGCCTGGGTGGCTCAGTTGGTTAAGCGACTGCCTTCGGCTCAGGTCATGATCCTGGAGTCCCTGGATCGAGTCCCGCATCGGGCTCCCTGCTCGGCGGGGAGTCTGCTGCTCCCTCTGACCCTCCTCCCTCTCATGCTCTCTGTGTCTCATTCTCTCTGTCTCAAATAAATAAATAACATCTTAAAAAAAAAAAAATTTTAATTCTTATTTATAGACTGACCTTAATAAACTCTCTTCAAGTACCGCGGGTTTGTCACTGTCACGGATGAAAACATTATTCATGGTGGGCTTGGTGACCGAGGGCGACAGCTGCCCTTTAAGCTCCCTGCCGCTGACTGGACTGCAGGAGCTCGGCTCGGGAGAGGCCCGCGGCGGGTCGATGAGGTCGGGGTCAGCCAAGGTGGCCCGTCGTTAACCGGCGCCCTGCCCATCAGCACACCGACCACGCCCGCAGGTGGAGCCTTCTGCTCCCCCCGGTGAGCTGTCCCCTGCGCTCAGATGCACCGAAAACCCACAGCACTGGTCCTGGTCTATTTGCTTAAAATAAAGACAAATAAACAGGGTGTGGAGGCAGCCAGTGAAGAAGGATGTATCTGATGTCAACCCCAGCTGAAGAGCCATCCGGGAGCATGGGGAACCATCTGGGCCAGGCTCAGGGAAGTGGGACGCCGGTCACCTACACCCTCTCCCACGAGCTGGAACCGCCAGGCTGTCTGGCCTGAAAAGAAAGGAACCTGGCTGGCTCAGTCGGAAAAGTATGCAACTTTTGATCTCCGGGTCGTGAGTTTGAGCCCCACGTTGGGTGTGGAGATTACTAAAAAAAATAAATCAAACTTAAAAAAAAAAAAAAAGAAACTCCTAGAGAAATATATGAAGCTTGGATCCTGCAGCCCAGGTCAGGGCGGGCCTATATGCCCATCAGGCACAGCGCCTACGGCCCGTGGAATGTTTTCGTTTCATTTCAAATCAGAAGCAGAAGCAAAAACATTATTTTAATAGTAAAGGCTATATAATAATGGATCCAGCCTAGATTTTATTTGCCTTGATACCAATGTAGTCATAAAATATAATTAAAATAGATATAATACATTCTTATATATTTATATATTTTTATATATTTTAAATTATATATAATTTTGTAATATATATATATTTTGTTATATATATATATACACATATATATATATAAAATATATGTGTAATGGAGGAAACGACCACAAAGACAAAGGCACTTATGCTTTTGCATGACCCATGAAAGTCCAAATGCAGCCACTGGTCCAAGCCCCAGGTTTCTTTTTTATTTATTTATTTATTTTTATTTTATTTTATTTTATTAAAGATTTTATTTATTTATTTGACAGAGAGAGACACAGCGAGAGAGGGAACACAAGCAGGGGGAGTGGGAGAGGGAGAAGCAGGCTTCCCGCCGAGCAGGGAGCCCGATGCAGGACTCGATCCCAGGACCCTGGGATCATGACCCGAGCTGAAGGCAGATGCTTAATGACTGAGCCACGCAGGCACCCCCAAGCCCCAGGTTTCAAACCACATCTGGTATTCTTCCCATGTGGGCAATCCATAATCTCATTAAAAGTTTAGTGCACCCCAGCTTGGTGGCCTTCTCTTGTTATCTGACATAAACATCCCAAAGATGTTGGCTTGGCAGGGTAGAAAAACATCGCATCAAATTGTAAATCAAGGCTGCTCCCATTAGCCTAAATATCAGACATTTCCGTGGGAAGTCTCGGGCACATTCTTAATGTGCCTTTCACCAGCTGACTGCGTGCAGAGCCGGCTGAGTCCTCTCTGCTGCCAACCTGCTTGAAATATACATTTTTTCCCCCAGCAACTTAAAATAAGCTTAAGCATGCTAGGGCAGAGTTATCTCACACAGCACTCATTTCCATCTCAGGAGGGGCCTGCCCCATCTGGTGACACGATTTGGGCGTTAAGGACAGAGGCAAAGGGCTGAGGCGGCCACGGCTGCCCCCAGCGCACGGCCGCTTGGACGAGGGGGGTCCTCCCTGGCCACGGGGCCCAGAGCTGGCGAGGTAAATCACGCCACGTCCCCATTAACGTCTCCTGCTGTTGCAGGGTGGTAATTTTGACAGCAAAATAAGCCACGAAACTGCATATGCTATTGGGTGGACATGTAATTTTAACTTCATTCAGGAGCAAGACTTTTGAGACATTGTTACCTGCAGGAGCAAGCAATAAAACAAGGATGTACAGGAATGTGTCAAATAGAGGACCTTCCTAAATTACGCCGGGAGGCACAGATTAATACATTTAATATATTCTGGTCATGAGTGAAGTGCTCATAGCAGAACAGCTGCTCCTTCAGCGATATCATTCACGGGAATGAACTACAGTCGCACTGGCAGCCTGGAAAAATGCCCCCACTTTTCAAACTGTACAAATGGTGCTTGGACACAGTAACTCAAAACTGGACACTTCATTTCAAGTTTAAAGCTAGTGGCCCAGCCACAAACTATTACTCCATCTTCTTTATTTGTGGTCCATGGTTTTGTACTCTTTAAGAATCAAATAAATACTGGTGTAATGGTTAGCAACTGCCAGTTCAACGAAAAATACTGCTAAATTCACCAATAAGTCCTTTTTCCACACACACAAATTTATGCCCCAAGAACAGAGCCCGTTCCTGCCACAGGGTCTGGATAGTTTTTTAATGAAGAGGGAGACTCACTTTAGTGATAAGAGTTTAAACCTGAACTCCTTTTTCCTTCCCTCTCGCTCATAGATCTCGCCCTCGGAACAGAGGGAGGTAAACGATCAATATATGTAAGTGGAGGCACATTAACTCGAGCCACTCACGGCTGGGCAGGAGCGGCCAGGACCCCTCCCCACTCCACTTCCAGTCCCACTTGGCTTCTGAAATTCCAGTCGATGCCAGGAATCTTCCAGGTGGATGGTAGCGGAGGGCATCCTGGGCTTCCATGATGCACTGAGTCCTGGCCAGCATCAACATTGGATATTATTGCTATTGAGAAAAATATCTCTTGTTTTTCAGAAGGCATTTTTTTTTTAACTTTTAAAAACAGCATTATTGAGATATAATTCACATTATCATACAATTCACCCATTTAAAGTGTACAATTCAATGGGTTGGGATATATCTGCAGATACGTGTAGCCATCACCGCAGTCCATTTTAGAACATGTTATCACCCCCCAAAACACATTGACTGTGACTCCCCATTTCCCCTCAATGCTCAGCCCTAGGGAACCACAAATCAACTTTTTGTCTCTGCAGATTTGTACATTCTGGATATTTCATGTAAATGGAATAAAATAATATGTGGTCCTTTGTGACTGGCTTCTTTCATGAGCTTGTTTCCAAGGTTCATCCAGGTTGGAGCCTGTGTTGGTATTTTATTCCTTTTTTATGGCTGAATAATATTCCATTGCGTGGCTGGAACACACTGTATTTACTCATTCCTTAGTTGATGGACCAGAGTGCCTCCCAAGCTTCCCTCCCTCAAACCCTCATGGTAGGCCTACTATGTGCCAAATATGCAGAGCGCAGCAAAGCCTGTATTTATCCATGGCTTTGGGTTCTTACGACACACACCAGGGACCATTAGCTCCTGGTCCTTTGACCGAACCATCTCAAGCCAAGCAAACTGCCTAATCATCTTACCTGGGGCAACAGCTCCAAAGGGGCTTTCTGTTCAAGGATTTTCTTCCACACGGGATTGATACACCCTGGGTGGGGGCAGCCCAGTGACCTGGGAGATGTCAGCCTCAGGGAGGTAGGCAAGGATCACAAAAAACAAACTTTCGTTATGAAAATTTTCTAGCATAAAGAAAGGTAGAGGGGGGCGCCTGTCTGGCTCAGTCGGTGGAGCATGCAACTCTTGGTCTCAGGGTTGTGAGTTCGAGCCCCATGTTGGGCATAGAGGTTACTTTAAAAAAATAAATATTAAAAAAAAAAAAAGAAAGGTGGAGGGACTAGGGTAATGGACATCCATATATACCTATCACCCAGATTCAATAGTTGTTAACAGTTTGCTATATTTGCCTCTTTTTTTCTCAAAGTAATTAAAAATGATTATGGATGCGGGGCACGTGGCTGGCTCAGTTGGTGGAGCATGCGGTTGATCTTGATCTTGGTGTTGTGAGTTCAAGCTCCAAATTGGGCATAGAGCCTACTTAAAAAAAATTATAGATCACAATGACATCACAATATGTAAATATTTTAGGATGCAATTCCAAGAAGAAGGATATTTTCTTATATAACCACAATACCTACCACACCTAGTAAAATAAACAATGATTCTTGTTATCATCAAAGAATCAGCCCATATTTACATCAGGGTATCTATTTAAAAGAGGCTGACTCTGATGGGAGACAGGTGTCCTTTTGATCCTTCTCCCTTTATCTTTCTGCTTTTCTAAATCACAAACATGAAGGTTGGTGCTCCAGCAGCCATCTTGTGACTCTGAAGTCAACTGGAGGACAGAAGCCAGGGATAAGTACCACAGAGTGGAAAGAGGAAAGGGTGGGTTGCCAGATGAGCAAAACCAACAAAAAACAAAAGCAAAGAAACAAGCAAAAAAACTCACAAAATACCAGTTTAATTTGAATTTCAGATAAACAATGAATAATTGGTTTAGCATAAGTATGTCTCATGCAATATTGGGGACATACTTATATTTAAAAATTATTCATTGTTTATCTGAAATTCAAATTAAACTGGGCACCCTGCATTTTGTGTGGCTACTGCGTAATGGACCTGCGTTCTTGGTGCCTATAGATCTGTCATGACAGCACTGGACTGTCCACCTTCTTGTCCTCCCATCTTATCTAATTAATTCATTTAATGAACATCTATTTAAGCACCTAAGATGTGCTAGGTCTCAGGCAAAACCCTGTGGATACAGGCAAATGAGCATGTAGGACTCACAGTCTAGTGTGTAATACAGATCTTAAGGCAAATATCCAGGTGCCATGAGATGAGCAATACAAAGGGGGCATGGGATTCTCTCCTCCCCATACTCATCCATACTGATGACTCCCAGGTCCCTGAACACTGGTTTCTTTCCCACCTCTGGCTTCTGCCCTTCATCCTGGGATGCTCTCATCCCATACATCTGCTCCTTTCCCTTCTTCCATTCATTCATTCATTCATTCATTCATTCATTCCGCAAACTTTGATTAAGCTGCGCCGTGTAGTGGCGAACAGAGGGCCCTGCCCTCCGGGGGCTTACAGCCCGACTGCCCATTGACAAGCCAGCACAGGTATGATCTGTGATGCTGGTGATACAGGCTCAGGGAGGGGAGGGGAAGGCAAGCCAACGGTCGATTGGGGTTTTGAGGGACAAAGAAAAGCTCACTAAGCAAGTAAGGTGCGATTGCAGCTGTGAATGGAAGTCAACCACGCGGGATGAGGCTGCCCCACCCTGCGACTGGTTCCAGCCACAGCCCCTCCTCTCCTCTCCATGGGGAGCAGGCCAGATCCAGGGAGCTTCCCAGGTACCCCCAGGGTGGACAGAGCACTGCCAGGGAGCCAGACGGCATTTTCCTGCTTGGGTTACATCACAGTCACTTCCTAAACCTGCTTGGGCAGAAGCCCACATCTGGGAGTGTGAGTCACAGGGTTCAGTGGCCTCGGCCCATTATATAATTCTCTGCAAAATGAGGCTGGAAGGCCCTGAGTTGGCACATTCTCCAATCCCTTCTGCCCTTTTGGAGTCTTCCAGGTCGATACTGGAAGGTATCTTCGCCATGATCTGGTTCAACCACCTACTTAACTGATGAATAAACTGAGCCACAAAGAGGGGAAGGAATTTGCCCAAGGTCACATCCTGCAGCCTGGTCCAGCTCAGCTCGGCCGAAGCCCAACTGCCCTGTCCTGTGTCCACACACACAGGTCCTTCCTGTGCAATTGATGACAGAAATTACACCCAGTGAGCGTTATATATATATTTTTAAAGATTCCATCCATTTATGAGAGAGAGAGTGCGCGTGCACCTGCGTGGGGGTGGGGGAGGGGAAGAGGGAAAGGGAAAGCAGACTCCCTGCTGACCAGGGAGCCCAAGGACTGGGGGGGGAAGTTGATCCCAGGACCCCGGGATCATGACCTGAGCTGTAGGCAGACACCTAACCGACTGAGCCACCCAGGCACCCTCCCTCCCTCCCCACAACGCAGCAAGCATTATAAATAATACCTTGCAACCAGCTATTTGGGGCACCCCCTCAGTGGTCGAATCCCCGTATGCACAGCTAGCCTCCCAGGCAGCTCGGCATGGCAGCCGTCCAGAAGCACCAGCACCTTCCAGGATGCAGACTGTGGCTCCAGGAACTGGCTGACTTTAGGAGGAGCCCCCTGGCAGACAGCCACGGCATCTCGGGGCATGGGGAAGATCCCTCTCCCAGCCTTATCCTCCTTTCCTTCCCCTGGGGACTCTGTCCTCCAACCCAGCTTGCGGCTATGGCCAGAGGCAAACACAGGGAGGAAGTCAGGGCCAGTTCTCCTGCTGAATGAAGGGGGGAGGCTGCCTAGAGAGGGCAGATTTGGGATTGCAACCCCCTCGGGGCAGAGTCTTCAATGGCAGGCTGTGGGAGCCCTGGGGGTGGGTTTGGGGCTGGTTCCCTGGGTTGGAGGGGAACGGTGAGGACAAGGTTGGAAAAGATTTCCTGGGAGAGCAGCCCTGGATCGGGGTTTAAAGGCCCTCTAAAGACCTGCTCCGACAATCCCTGATTGACTGATGAGGCCAGGAAGGACAAGCAACATGCAGATAGCACACAGCAGAGAGGCGAGGCCTCCCAACTCCAAACCCAGAGCTCCTCCCTCACCCCTTTCTCCTTTTGGGGCCCACCTTCAGCCCGAGCCCCGGATGCAGATGTGGCCCGCACGGCAGGCTGAGGATGTTCTGGAGTCCCATGATGCGGCCGTCCGGGGCGAGCATATCTTCTCAGGAGTGTGGGGCATTACCCTTCATGGACTCAGAGGTTAGGTGCTGATTCCACCTTGCCGTGGTGACGAAGAACACAGAAGACGGATGGAGGCTGCTCCCACTCACAGTATGAGAATTCTGCTAACCAGTGGACCAGGAAATGGCCGGCCATTTGCGCCGCCATCCAGACTCAGAGAGGCCGCCTCAAAGCTCACTTGTCTTTAACACTGTCCCCCTGTTGAGGGTCCCCTGGGTGGTTGCACCAGCCAGGCAGCAGGAGGGATGGGACGAGTGACCGATGTGTGGACCTTCAAGGGAACCCTTCGCCTGCTCTCAGGCTGCCCTGGGCCCCTGCACCTCCACCCCTGCTTCTGTGCTCACGGGGCCCCCCTCCCAGGGCTGTGGCCGGGACCACATGAGGCTCCTGGAAAAGACCAGAATTGCCATTGTGGCTAACGGCCATCTCTGAATTCTCTGCCTGCTCTCGGCCCGGTGGGGGCCCCGCTCCACGGCTCCCTCCCGGGGTGGCGGGGCGGGTGGGGCTGTTTTCAGATCGTGTGAGGTGCCTGAGGCAAGTGGCTGCCATTCAATGCCTCTGAAGTCCAAGCCTTGCAGCCCCGGTCCGTGGACTCAAGTCCAATCCTTCTGGGCCCCTTGCCTTCTGACCACAGTCACAGAGATTTGCACTGAACTGCCATGGGAGGCCACCCAAACTGGGAAAGCTCTCCCTGCCAAGGTAGCACAGACCTGGGGAGCCTGCCCCACCTGGACCCTGGAGGTGAAAGCTCAGGTGTGTGTGTGTGTTTCCCCGATCACTCTGGGCAAAGGCATGTAGGGGAAGGAGCTCTGCAGCTCCTAATGTAAGAATGTATGCCTTCTGTCCTAGGGATCCCGAGATAGCCCCTGGGGTACACAAGGTCCATGGCATTTTAGGAAAACTGGTGCTCGAAAAAGGCAATTTTGAATGGATCTGCTTAAAACCAGGAAATCCTTTCCTAGTGATCACGGTAACAAAAGAGGCTTGATGTGGAATTTGTCTTAAAACTTGAATTCGTTTTAATAGTTAAAATTTGTATTATGATTTGTTAAAATAAATGTATCTTGTGTTTCAAATTAAGGATATAATTGCATCTATAATCTTAGATGGAGTGAAGAATGAAACCAAATGTTGATTTGGGGATGCAAGTTTTTCAGCACAGAACCGTGTGATGGCTTACCCTGTATGCCATTCTTTGTGGGTGATTTTTCACAGCATGGTCTTACAAAGGGTCGTTTTTGCGAAATTATCCAAAGGCTTCATGCATCTTCATGAGCACGTGTCTTAATCCTCGGCACTCAGATAGTTCTTTTTGGGGTGTCTGCTGTGCCCTTGCTTATTTTTCTCTTCAAATTAAGAATGGCTAGATCCTCCTCTGCCAAGGGCATTCGAATGCGTCCCCAGCACCATTCTCACGACTCCATGAAATGGTGCCACATTGGCACGGTTTGTAGTTTTCCTTTGCAATCAGTTTATACCTTGCAATCGATAGATGTGGGTTTGACAGGTGAGCGAAGATGGACACTCGAGCTCAGCGGGAGGGCAGGTGCGGTGCGGGTGGGCACGACTTTTACAGACGGTCGGTTCCTTAGTGAATAACATGATGATCACTTTCGCTGCCCTAAGGAAGCTACGTGACCCGGGGACTCGGGTGCGGCATCCCAGGATAATGAGGACCTATGCGGGGTGGTTCTTCTTTTATGTACCCAGATCCTTTTCCAGACAAGAAGCAGGGGGGCAACACGCTTCATCCTGTGCTGTCTCTGACGGTCCTTTGTGGACCACGTCTGAATCTCATCCCGGTAGGGGATACGATCACACTTCTGAAAAGGATCAGGCCAGGTCTAAACAGCCGAGCTCTATCAAAGGGAGCTCCACACCTAACTGTGACCTCCTCAAATGGGGTTCTTGCAGGCTTCTCATCCCTGGACAGGGCGTAGGATTCTGTGATGTTGAGAGTACTATGTGCCAGGTACTGCAGTAACCACTTCGCAAGTATTATCTTAGTTAATGCTAACTACACTTTGAGTCTCACCCCATTTTACAGTTGAGGAAATAAAGATAGAGAGAGATGATTTTTTTCCAGGTCACACAAGTGGTAAATTGCAAATTGCGGTTTGAACCCAGGCAGTCTGACTCTAGAACTCACACTCTTAGGTAACATGGTACTCGAAACTATCTCGGCTTTTTTCTTCTGGGCTTGAATACTGCCGGGGGGCAGAACTGAGGTGTTAGGGGATTGTCCAGCCCCTCGCCCACATTTGATAAATGCAGCTTCCAACATCCAGAGCAAAGTGCAAATAGAAACCCGGGGTCTCCTAAACTGGTAGGTGTGCTTTATGTTTAATCATGAATTCATTTTGAAAAGTCTATGTGTAAGTCAAGAAACAGTCTGTCCCGGGCGCCTGGGTGGCTCAGTCGTTAAGCGTCTGCCTTCGGCTCAGGTCATGATCCCAGGGTCCTGGGATCGAGTCCCACATCGGGCTCCCTCCTCGGGGGGAAGCCTGCTTCTCCCTCTCCCCCTCCCACTGCTTGTGTTCCTGCTCTCGCTATCTCTGTCTCTGTCAAATAAATAAATAAAATCTTAAAAAAAAAAAAAAAAAACAGTCTGTCTTTTAGGAAAGGCGACCCCAGAAAAGCTGTTGTCACCCAGTCTCAATAGGCATGGGATATATTTTCTCCAAGATGCCTCATTTCTTGAAACTATTAAAATAATTGGGTTGAACATGCTCCATGCAGACTTTCCCCTACCAGGGAGCTCTTTCATAGCCGCTGAAAAGTCACTTTTTGGGGGGCTCATTATCCCTCAAGATCTCGTGCTTCTCATTTGCATATGAAAGAGGAAGTTCATAAAAGCCCTTTCTTATTTTCTAACACGAGTTCAAATCAGGGGCCATTATCACCCTATAGAAAGACCCAAATGGCATATGGATCATTCTGGAGAAGGGTGAGCTCCTTTTAAGAGAATTGTTTTAGTTTTTGCAGGAAATTAATCAGAGGGATGGGCTTTGTGGAGCGGGAGCAAATCTAATCTGTCCTTTGTTCGAATTTGCCTTGCTCCAATTCCTAGCAATTGTAGACAACATGCTCTTTTGTTCGGGAGACACTTGTTACATGCATAATTAGAGACTGCAGTAGCTGTGTTTAAAGAAAAACTGTTTTCCAATGTAATGTGTGATCTTGATAATAGTATTTTCATCAAAGGTAGCAATTACATTCATTAAGCTGGGACTGGCGTGGCGGCAAGGAAATTAAGTGGAAAGCGAATAGAAAGCTCCCCTCCCCCCTTTGTTATCTCCTTCTCTTTATAAGTTGAAATGCACCATGGTGAGCTGGGACTGAGAAATACATAGTGAATATAAAAAAATAAAGTCCTCCTTAACCTTTCTGAATAATGACCCTGCAGATATCCTAGGGATGGCAACTATAGATGCACTTTTCAAATTAAAGGGCTTTATTCTACCTTAATTTCCTATGCAAGTTTTAAACGAGCTCAACATATGATTCAGGTCTTCAAAGGCTGCAGGGCTCTTTAGGATTAATTCACTGTTCTTTGCACCCATAAATTAATAGTTTTGTGTTCTCGAAAAACCCACAACAGGACATACATCAACCAGTTGAGGAAAGAAATAAGGCCATTTGCCTATTTTTAATTAACTATTCGTTTAGGCTTCCTTATACTTTACTTTTAAGGATTGCTGTAAATGAAGTCCACACACTGAGCTGGGAAACCCAGCACAGGAAGGGAGCCCCCCAGCCAGGTTCCAGAATCTCACTGTGTTGCTGTGAGAAATTTACTCTGGAAAAGACAAAAAAAAAAAAAAAAATGTGTGCGTGAGTGTGTGTATGTGTGTGTGTCTCCACAGATGCTCTGTGTCCTTCCCCAGCCCACCCCCCATCCCCGATTAAAAGTCCTGTTTGAAAAATGTCCTTGCAATGCCTCAAAGGGCTTTGATGATTTCAATTTTATTCAACAGAGCACAATGATAGCCAGACATTTCTGGGCAAAAGTAGATGGAAATATGCCACCTCCTATCAGCACCCTAGCTCTGGCCAATGTTTGACCTGAAAAGCTTTCTGAGAAAATGAAACCAGTCCACAAAAATCAATTGGGGACCCCTATTTCTTGTGATTGGACACGCACAGCGCTGCGGCAAGAATCATTATCTCTAAATTGATTGACCCAAATGTCATGCAGATCATCTTGGAGCGGAAGCCAAAGTGCTTGAACAGACTCCGCATTTTCTGCTGGCTGCATAACCAGATGTGGCAGGCCTTTGATGCCCAACCTCTAACCACGCGGGTCCGGTACTTCACCTTGGGCTAAGGGACTTGCTGTAATTTGAGAAAAAGATGGAACTTCAGAGGATTTCGACTTTACTTTCGGACCTGCTCGTTAACAATTGGTTTGACTTTATGAGACAGGAGGAGCCCGGGCAACAGGGAGAGCTAACGTTGTATGGAAGGGCTTACTATATACCAGGTACTCTGCTAGGCGCTTACAGACATCATGTGCCTTCTTCCTTATGGTAAGCTTTCGAGCATAATTTCCATCTTACAGTTCGGAAAATAAACCATTAGAGAAGTCAACTAAGCAGCCTAAGTTGTACAGTTCAGTTGGGGAGCAGACATCCATACCCCGCCAGTCTGAGATTAAGGTTCAAGCTCTTGGTCATCCACTGAGTGACCATGGGAGCAAGGGCCTTCCCCTCTCTGGGCTCAGGTCCCCTCAATGTGAATAAGAAGGTAGCTGACAAGTCCCTAGTGTCCCAAGCAGCAGCTTACGACTACACGGTTGTTCAGAAGATTTTTCAGATTATCTTGTCCAAGCAGCTAGTTTGTTGCTTTGGGGGTCTCCCCATACGTAATCTCTATGGCAGAGAGAGGATGGAGTCCGGGCCCCAGGGATCGCAGGCAGCTGAAGATGCCAGGAGGTGGTCCAACGACAGGGTGCTGGGTGTGGATCTCTGGGCAGCTATGCGGATGAGCAAGAAGGAAATAGCGCATCCCTTTAGTTTTGATTGTGACAAGCTTATTGGGTTGCAGTGTTTGGGGATCTTTTCTAATAATCATCCCCAGTTACCCTGGACCCAAGCCCTCACTCCTGCTAGGGTGGCGACTGTCTTGACAACAGCAGGTCTCAGCTCATATGAGAGCTTCTTGGTCACTTTCGGTTCATTGAACAGCTTCGGTTCCGTTCTTAAGGCTTAGTCCTGTTCATTTAGAAACCACAGTCTCGTGTCTATTTTGTGCCCTGAACTTCAGCGCTGGCCAAGCGTGTGTGTGTGTGTGTGTGTGTGTAGCAGAGAGCGTGCAGGGTCTCTTTTGACGTTTTCCTTTCCTCATCTGGGGCTGGGGTTGGTTGTGGCATCGGGGAGCGAGGGGGGAGACAAAGACAGCTCTGCCTCCTTGCGTGGCTGGGCGGGGTGCGGTCCCACAGCCCTTGCTGTGCTAGCTTTTTCTCTGTGCACAGGCTACGAATGAGTGTTGGCTACAAGTCCTGCTGTCAATGGGACTTGCTTTCTGGGCCCTGGGGGAGGAGGGGTCTCTCGCAGGAATGGCTACATTTTACTGCTGGCTGTATGCTTTCCTCTTCTGTGCATATCTCTTTGTCCCCAAGATAAAAAATTCTAGGAAGAAGGTAGAACACAGTCTCATCTACCTCTGGAACCAGGTCTCAGGCCTGCAGGCACACACAGAACCCACCTGCCTTCACTCTTTGGAACCAGGAACTCAAGATAGGGCGGCCTGGCTCTCCCAGGTTGGGGGCGTGTCTTTTATGGTGCCGTTGTTTCTTGGTTTTCTCCTCTTCTGCCCTTAGGTGAAAAATCAACACTCCACGGGCTAAGTAAGGCATCTAGCTGTGAACAAAATGCCAGACTGCCTTCCTTGTATGGACCCTCAGCCTCGGCTTTGGGGAGGTAAAGCACCCTCTCCACCCCCCTCAGCCTGTGTCTCTCCTACACTGATGATGGCTTATGGAACTGGCACCTCCCCGAGGACTGTGAGGAGGTAGCTGGTCCTTCTGGTGCTTTTCTGAACTTAGAATATGAGGTACTTAAGTATGTGACCTTATTGCCCAAACTGGGAGGCCCTTTTGAAAGTGAAAGATGGTCCCATCGATAATTATTCTGAGACAACAGACATAAACTGGGACTGTCCGGGGAAACCGAGACACACGGTCCCCCAATTCTGAGCACGTCTGGACTCCAGCTCCAGGTCTGCAAAAGGGAAACTCAGGCCCCACACCCTGTGCACCAGCAGTCGGGGTGACATCAGCTCTGAGCCCAAGCCCAGCAACTTCACGGGGGGCGTGTCCCTGGAGTCCCGTCTGGGTTCTAGGGTTTCCCACAGCTCCAAAGTGCTTCCATCCTCTACCATCTTCTAGGTCTGCTCTCCTGGCCCCGGGCAAGTTCTTGGTTGGCTTCTCTGCTTTGTCTGGGACATGCATGAGATCAAGGCCAGAGGGCTGTGCCTGGGATCCAGTCTCCTCGTGTCCCCCACACCTTCTCCTCTGGCACACATTTCCAGGGGGCTAGTTTAGGCTGCCATACTGCTTCAAAGCCAAAAGCTCTTGGAGAACAATAATGTTTGCTTAGTCAGGTACTCTGGGCATCACTTGTTCTTTTTTTTTTTAAGATTTATTTATTTGAGAGAGCGAGAGCACGTGCATGAGCCGGGGGAGGGGCAGACGGAGAAGGAGAGAGAGAGAGAATTCAGACTCCCCACTGAGCGCAGAGTCTGACGCGGGTCAAGAGGCTCACAACCCCCTGATCAAGATCTGATCTGAAACCAAGATTTGGACATTCAACCGACTGGTCCACCCAGGCGCCCCTCACTTGTTCTTTTGAGGGAGCAGCTACTGCATCTTCTAGAGCAGCCCAGACCAATTGGACTGGAATATGCTCTGTATCTGCACCGCCCAATGTGGGAGCCACTAGCCAAACATGGCCAATGAGCACTTGGAACACGGCTAGTGCTACTGAGGAATCGAATTTAAATTTTATTCATTTTTAACTAATTTAAATTTAAATAGCCATATATGGCTAGTAGCTATCATATTGGACAGCCCAGTTCTAGAAAAATCATTAGAGGAGAGGTGTAATCCAACTTAAATTTAAAAGACTGTCTCAGGCTGATAGGTGGAAAACGGGTTGGATACTGGGAAGAGAGGAAGCAGAGAGCTAGTTAGGAGGCACTGTTTCCAGATTGAGGTCACACCTTGGATTGGACTAAAGCGCTAGGAGAGAGGGGAAGATGTGCAGATGAAGAATTATTTTGGAGGTAGAACCAGTGAAGGAGGTCTGCTGGTGACTGGGCTTCCATAGGCCACTCTGAGGACCACATTTGCAGCTAAACAGATCCACTCTAGAGGAGTCATTTTTGAACCATGCATTATGGTTCACAGAGCCCCTTGACACAGGATAGGTCTTCTTTCGGTGGTGGACACGGCTGGTTACCACACGTACCAGTTTGAATAGTGTCTCCCAAAATCCATGTCCTCCGAGAACCTATGAATGTGAGTGACCTTACTAAGAAATAAGATCTTTGCAGATGTCATCAAGATGAGGTCATACTGGATTAGGGTGGGCCCCAAATCCAACAGGACTGGTGTCCTTAGAAGAGGAAGGAAATTTGGACGCAGACATTCCCTTGGAAGGAAGATGGCCATGTGACGATGAGGCTGAGGTTGGAGTTGCGCTGCCATGAGCCAAGGAACCTAAGGGTGGCTGGCAGTCACCAGAAGCTAGAAGAGGCAAGGAAGGATCCTCTCCTAGAGCCTGTAGAGGGAGTATGGACCTGCTAACACCTTCATTTTGGACTTGTAGCATCCAGAACCACGAGAGAATGCGTTTCTGTTATTTCTAGCCACCTAGTTTATGGTATTTTGTTACAGCAGCCCTGGGACATAGATGCCCTGGGCCAGCATCCACTCCCTGTTTTCTTCCTAGCAGACCTAGGTTTCCTTCCGGCAACTACCCCTAGCCATGGATCTAAGGAAGTAGACCTTTCCTGGGTGGGTGCTGTTGACCTAGAGGTAATCCTTCCTTGTTGCCAAGGATGATTTTGGAGTGGGCATGTGACCCAACGTTGGCCAGGAGAATATGAAGAGTAGTCTGTGGAGGCCATCTGCTTCCATTGGTTCTAGGACATTCTTCTTCCCTTGGACATGATTGCATTGATGGGTAACACCTCTAGCTGCTGCAGCAAGCCAGGTACCAGCCTGAGGATGATGTCCATGGAAGGATGGCAGAGCATAGAGATGGGAAGAGCCTGGGCCTGTTGACCTTGCTAAGCTGCTGAATCAACTCACCCTGAGTTCTGGGCTTTCAAGCTATGTGACATAATGAGACCAGGCTCATACCTCCTCCGTTCAAGTGGCTCATCAAAGTACAAACCCAAGAGAGGAGTGTTGGCCAATATCATTGCCCCACCTGGCTGCTTTTCCAAATGATGTTTTAGTACCTCCAGCAATTACCAGCGGGACCCCCCCCATACCCCTTGAATGGAAACAGTGAGTAAAAGAAAGGAGAAACATTCACTAAGCTGGTACACTTTTAAGAAAAAGAGCTAACTGGGGCACCAGGGTTGGCCCAATTGGTTAAGCGTCTGACTCTGGATTTCCGCTCAGGTCATGATCTCGGAGTCATGAGCACAGGGTCGTGAGATCAAGCCCCACATCTGGTCCTGTGCTTTGTGTGAAGCCTGCTTAAGATTCTCTCTCTTCCCCCTACTCTGCTTCCCTTCCCCGACCCAGTCTGTCTCCCTTTCTAAACAAAAAGAAAAGGCAAAAGCACTGACCAATTAGTGCTTCCTATCTGACCCTCATCCCACAGATATGTTGTCAGCAAGTGGTCTCAGCTTCTTTGGAGGCTGGTGTAGGGGAGATGTTTTATAAGCAACACTTATTTCTTGAAGTTCTGGAGGCTGGGAAGTCCCAGATCATGGCACCGTCAGATTTTTAAAAAAATTTTTATTTAAATTCAATTTAGTTAACATGAACTGCATTATTAGTTTGAGGGGTAGAATTTAGTGATTCATCAGTTGCATATAACACCCAGTGCTCATGACGTCGAGTGCCTCCTTAATGCCCATCACCCAGTTACCCCATCCCTCCACCCCCTTCCTGTCCAGCAACCCTCAGTTTGTTTCCTAGAGTTCAGCGTCTCTTATGGTTTGCTTCCCTCTGTTTTCATCTTATTTTTCTTTCCCTTCCCTTATGTTCATGTTTTGTTTCTTAAATTCCACATATGAGTAAAATCATATGGTATTTTTCTCTGACTGGCTTATTTCACTTAGCGTAATACTCTCTAGTTCCATCCACGTCATTGCAAATGGCAAGATTTCATGCTTTCTGATGGCTGAGTACAGATGAGGACCACCTTACTGCTGTGCCCTCACATGGCCTGAGCGGGCAGGGCTCCTTCTGGGGGTCCCACTTATAAGGGCCTTAATCCCATTTATCCCCCCTCCCCTCAAAGGCCATACCTCCAACACTACCACCTTGTGGGTTAGGATTTCAACATATGAATTTAGGAGGACACATATCAGATGGGAAGGGTCCTCTTACTCTTCTCCCAAATTAGGCGATTCCACCAAAGCTTTTCAGCGTTCTAGCTTCTCCCTTCTGTCCCTGGCTATCCCCAAAGTTTCTCTCATCCAGGAAAAAAAAAATGCATCTCCTAATTTCAGAAGACCTCACAAACCACCTGACTTTTAATTCTACCAACTTATTTTGATGTATCTCTCCCCTTTTTTTCCTCACTGATAATAGGCACTCAGTCATCCTTTGGTCTCCCTGTGCCCAACACCCTCATGAACTCAACTCAGCTGCAAACGTGCAGATCATTGCGTGCAGTCTCCCTTGGGCCCTGCCTGGGGCCATGGTGCTTCCCCAGGGCCCGGACTGCAGGAGGCCTTCCCCCTGCATGTGGTGCTGCTCAGCTGCGCCCACACTCAGCATCCCTGGGCATTGCCTCAGGCTGCCTCCGTGCTTGCTCTTAAGAGTTGGGTTACCTGTGACCCCACAACTGAAAGCCACTTCTCAGACACTGCTTTGGAGGTAAGGAGGATTTGCTTGGGAAAAAGACAAATTCAGTAGCTTGTCAAATCCTTCCTCCCAGATAACAAGAATGCAATACATTCTTGGCAAAGCCAATGGTCATCTCCCAAAACACTGAGCTTCCCCTTTCTGGCCCTTCTGTGCTCCAATGGGCAGTTTCAGAACTTTCCATGAATTGCCATGGTTTTCCAACAGTTCTACACGGTGGCTGATGTTATGCAATATCAATAATTTGCATGACTATTAACTTTGATTATTTATGTAGGTCTAGATGGAACATGCATGGCACATGACACCGATTCATTACATCAGCTGATGGCAACTGGATGCTAAAATTGTGAATGGTCTTTTTTATAAAAAGTAATAAATAATTAAAATTTCAAAAATTAAAAATAAGTCTTATAGTTAAAATTTTATTTTGCCTCTTTATATTAATGACTTTAAATATTTATTTATTTATTTATTTATTTAAAGATTTTATTCATTTATTCGACAGAGAGAGACACAGCGAGAGAGGGGACACAAGCAGGGGGAGTGGGAGAGGGAGAAGCAGGCTTCCCGCTGAGCAAGGAGCCCGATGTGGGACTCGATCCCAGGACCCCGGGACCATGACCTGAGCTGAAGGCAGATGCTCAACGACTGAGCCACTCAGGCGCCCTTAAATACTTATTTAAAAATAACTTTTGAAGACAAAGATAATTTAAAAATTTTGCATTAACTTTAATTTGCATTTCTTATGAAAATACATTCCACTTTTGCACACCGTGAATAAAACTATTTTTTAAAAAGTCCTGTGGCTCATGAGTACCTATAAGATCATAGTAGGAACAGAATATAAAAACATAAAAGAAAACACAAAAGCTAGGAAGAAACAAGAAATAGAAGATCTCCATAGAGGTGGTCCACTTAGGTGTTTAAAACCCATGATAGTCAAGGGAGCACAAACAGGACATTACACATTCGCTTTTGTTTTCTTAAAGATTTTATTTTTAAGTAATGTCTCCACCCAACATGGGGCTCAACTCAAAACCCTGAGATCAAGAGTCACGTGCTCTACCAACTGAGCCAGCCAGGCGCCCCTTACACATTCTTTTTTTTTTTTTTTAAAGATTTTATTTATTCTTTTGACAGGGAGAGACACAGCGAGAGAGGGAACACAAGCAGGGGGCGTGGGAGAGGGAGAAGCAGACTCCCCGCTGAGCAGGGAGCCCCGATGCGGGGCTCAATCCCAGGACCCTGGAATCATGACCTGAGCCGAAGGCAGACGCTTAAGGACTGAGCCACCCAGGCGCCCCTACACATTATTTATTTTTTAAAAGAATTTCAAAGAGATTTTTTTTTAAAGATCTTATTTATTTATTTGACAGAGAGAGAGAGCACAAGTAGGCAGAGTGGCAGGCAGATGGAAAGGGAGAAGCAGGCTCTCCGCTGAGCAGGGAGCCGGACGTGGGGCTCGATCCCAAGACCCCAGGATCATGACCTGAGCCGAAGGCAGCTGCTTAACCAACAGAGCCACCCAGGCGCCCCTACACATTCTTTAATGACGATTTATTTACTGATCAGAACAATGAAAATGTGTATGCAAAACATTTTCAGTGGATCCACATGAGAAGAAGGAAATCCCTGCAATTTTACCCTCTTCATTAGTTAAAAATGTAATTACTGATCAAAAACAGTAAGACCACAGGTGGGCTTACAGTTCCAGGCCCACGAACACTCAGCATTGGCCTGCTCAACCGGCATTTGCAGAGATGCTGAGGGGGTCCTGAAATTTTACCTTTATTAGCAAGAGAGTTAATTAAGAAACTGCTGATAGATTCAGTGTTTTAAATCTAATAATTTTTCTTAAAGAGAAATGGATTTTTTTTTCCTCTTGGAGATGTAAACTAACCAAGTAGGGCTTGCTGAAATTGCTATGGGGTCTTAGAGGGGAAACCCACAGACTGAGGTAGTCGCAAAAATGGTAGAGTAATAGGGGCCAAAAACTGTTAGAAGTTAAGGGCCTTGGACAATTTCAGAAGAATACAAATGAGTCTTGAGAGAAATAACATGAAAGCCTCCAAACGAACTACCCAACCAACAAGCTCACCCTGAGAGCACGTTCTTCTGCTGGACGTTAACAAGGAAGTATGAGGATTTTCTTTCAAGAGATCCTCCTTTTAAAAGATGCCCATGGAATATTCTGGCTTTTGCATAATAATGTGCAATTCTTTTGCCTAGGAGGCCGGTGGTGAATGCTGCAGTCTTTGATTTAGATTCAGGTTTTTCATCTATACTATTAGTCAGAGGTGGTGAAGCAAACTTTTTTAAAATTTTTATTCTTCTGGAAAATTGCCCTGAATTGCTGAGGCCCAGTACAAATTTCAGACCAAAAAATCAGCTGGAATGAGGCAAACATCTCTATAAACTTGGGGTCACCTGAGGTGAGAAGTGTGTGAACCCAAAGACAGCATGAATGTCCACGCCCAGTGATGACCTGTCTTGCAAGAACATGACCAGATGAACAGAGCCTAAATTTCTTTTTACATAATGTTAAAACAAAACAAAACACACCTTTCTGTATCTGGCAACTGTTTCAACACTGATACATTTCAATCTGAGTAATTCCCAAGATTTGCCCACTGGGTAAGTGCAGGGTTGTCTTAGTCTCAAAATGCTCTTTAGTATAAAATACACTTAAAATGAGCTTAGCGGCAGTCAATAAGAATATCCTTAGCCTTTGTCTACTTGGAAAAATCAATTGGGTTGATCACATGGAGGATTAATGAGCAAAGGAACTGTACATACCTTATACAGTGATAGGGTTCTGTTACATGAACGTGTGCAAAATAAAGCAAGACTCAAAGGGGCTGTCCACTCAACCAGATGTACTCCCTCCAGGTTCCCCGACCCTCCAAAGGGGTTAAAACCTTACAACTCTGGAATTTCTTTATTGTTAGTTTATATCTCTAAAAGGAAAAAAAAATCCATTTCTAAGAAAAATTATTAGATTTAATGCCCTGAATCTAAGGTAATTTATCAGTAGTTTCATTAACTCTCTTGCTAATAAAGGTAAAATTTCATTAAAGCAAGCCCCACTGAGCCTCCTACTTTGGGGTGGGAGAATTGTGATGAACACATTGACCTAAATTGCTTTTGGTTCCACAGAACTAGGAAAACAGCTGGTGCATAGCTTCTCAATAGCACATTAGGAGAGAGAATGGGCAATCTGTAATGAGCTAGTCACCTCTGAACTCAGTAGGATGAAGGGGAAGGTGCCCTGCCTGCTCCATCTTCTGCTTCTCTGCCCTTCTAAGCAGGTGGGTGTTTAGGGAGTTCTGGAGTTTTGTTAGCGGGTCCTGCTACACTGGGGTGCTGGGAAGTTGAAAAGGAACATGGACTCCGGGGCTGGAGTCATTGGAACACTCAACTTTTAGTGTGCAATGAAAAATCCCCTGAGGGATTCTGAAACAGGCAGATTCCAGGCCCGATGATCTGACTGGTAGATCAGGATCTCAGTTGACTTGGTGGCGGGGGGTGGGGAGCAAAAGGCCCATGAAAGGTCTATTCCACTCTCCCCAAGGACTTTGTCAGTCTTTACACCATTAGGAACTATGGAAGACCCCCACATCTCCACCTCCCACCCAAATCCTTAGGCCTTTTTGACATAAATTTCCAAGAGCCTGCTGGACATTATGCCGGGACAGATCTGAAAATAAACATCAGACCTAAGGACCAGCAAATTCTGGGGATGGCATTCCACAGTCTGCATCATGTTTAGGACTCTCAAAGTTATTCTAAAGTTCAATGAAGACACTGGAACAGAGAATGGTAAGAAGTACAGTGGTAGAATCTTGATAAATGGTAGAATTTCCATTTATGAGAAAAGAAACCAGTAGCATCAGCCAGAAGTTGGTGTCCTGTCAAAAAAGCAAAGGAAGCAGAGAGCCTGAGAAAGAGGGGTGTCCAAAACTATAGTTTGGAATGGATAAAATAGGTCACCAATTAAGGCTAAAAAGATAGCTTTTTAAAAAAGATTTTATTTATTTTGAGACAGAGAAAGTGCACGCAGTGGGAGGGGCAGAGGGAGAGGGAGAGAGAATCTCAAGCGGACTCCATGCTGAGCGTGGAGCCCGATGTGGGGCCCGATCTCACGACCCTGAGATCATGACCTTAGCTGAAAGCAAGAGTTGGACGCTTAACCGAATGAGCCACCCAGGTGCCCCAAAAAGCTAACTTTTGAGAGCATTGTGTAAGCCCACTGACAAAAGTGAACGGCAGGTAAGAAGAGATGAAAGGAGCAAGCCCTCAGAGGCGGGGTGGCCACGGATGGTGACCTGGCAACAAGGTGGGGCAGTGGCCCACAGGGACTTTGAGTTTTTAAGGATAGGAGACACGAACACTGTTGTAGATTGAAGGAGGCAGCCCATCGGGCCAGATAGGCTACAAATGAAACTGAGTGAATAATGACCCAAGTTCCTATGGGACTGTTGTGTCTTCCTTTATTTTTCTTAATTTTTAAAACATTTTATTTATATATTTTATTTTTTGGTAGACAATCTTTATTCCTTTTTTTTTTTGGTGTCTTCCAAACAGACTAATTGACCGACCTTCTCTGAATCTGTTTTTTTTTTTTTTTTAAGATTTTATTTATTTATTTGAGAGAGAGAGAATGAGAGACAGAGAGCATGAGAGGGAGGAGGGTCAGAGGGAGAAGCAGACTCCCCGCCGAGCAGGGAGCCCGATGCGGGA
>NC_138374.1:8032928-8047755 GCF_054177405.1 Leptonychotes weddellii
CATGACCTGAGCCGAAGGCAGTCGCTCAACCAACTGAGCCACCCAGGCGCCCCTATCTCTGAATCTGTTTTAAGAGGCAATAATTTAGCTGCGCCTGTGTGGCTCAGTAGGTTAAGCATCTGCCTTCGGCTCGGGTCATGATCCCGGGGTCCTGGGATCCAGCCCCACATCGGGCTCCCTGCTCAGCGGGGAGCCTGCTTCTCCCTCTGCCTGCCGCTTCCCCTGCTTGTGCTCTCTCTGACAAATAATAAATAAAATCTTAAAAAAAAAAAAAAGGCAATAATTTAATCAGAGGCTAGCAAATGTTTTCCCAAGGGCCAGAGAGTAAATACTGGATATTTAAATTAATATTAATTTAGTATTAATAAACTGAGGGTATTATGTACATATTGATATGCCATTTCACATTTAAAAATTTTTTTTTGTTTGCAGGTCATAACTGTTCTGTTTGGCGATCTCAGGTCGAATCCCGTAAAATCAAATGGGGACAAAAAGACAAGATGCTAGTCCCCAGGCCGGTGTAGATGGCCCAGTTTGTACCCGAATGCGAGAAGCCCTCCCGGTAAAGTCCTGCCAGCAGAGCGAGACATACAAGGCTCGTGCGGGACGGCTGCTCACACTGGACGCATGCGAATTACCCACAGAGGAACCCTCCAAGGGACTAGGTTTCGGATCCCTTTGGGTCCCCTGTCAGTCCAGCGTACTGCGTGGCTGGATGGCGCAGCCTACTTGGCTGTGGCTAGCTGAGAAAAGCAGAAAAATCAGTAAAAGGTCAAACGATGCACAAAAGAGAAAATTTTCAGCAACCCCACAGGTAACGTTCATTTTATTTTCAGTGACACAAGTACGCTTATATTTATTTAATGACAATTATACGAGCCCTGTTATACCCCCATTATAAAAATTCCAACAGTAGAGATGACCCCAGTGGCCTCCAGGGCCACACTGCTTGACCCCCAGCGCTGGCCCCACAGGCCCTCAATGCAGGGATCAATGTGGCCACTGCACTTCCTGAGTTTATGACAAAAATTTCTGGATGTACTTGGCCTTACAGAAATAGATTTGTACCGCTGTGCACAAATATTCGATGTTATTTTTTTTAACAATAAATTTGGTGAGGACTTCAACTCAGTACACGGATCTGATTCTTTTAAACCGCCACAAGGGATGTATAGTATGTATACTATCATTGTATAAATGTACAAATATCATGTATTTATTCTCTTAACTTAAGCATCTCTAATTTTCACTACTACCAATCCTGCTGCCCTAAAGTCTGTGACTTTCCTTCTTATCTGTCCTCCCATAAGTGCTGGACCAAGATAGCTGGGCTTCCCATACCTTTGTCCACAATCCATAATCTCTATTTTTATGTTTGAATTAACCAAAGTTATTTAAAGTTACGGTTAGCTTTTTTTGTATCCTGCCTTTTTGCCATGTAATTCACTTCTCACTGTGTACGGTGGATGTTGCTTACACAATTTTGTTTTTTGCTTTTTTTTGGAATTTGTAGGAATTTCCTTTGTGGCAAATTCCACAGGGTCATTAATTTGCATTTGAAAAGAACAATCTCCCCATAGACCTCAAACTTGTTAATTACGCTATCCCAACCCTCTGGGTCCCTGCTTACCTTCTGCTAGGTTTGTTGATTTCCGAGTCAGCGCCTGTGATGATGGCTTTGTCAATGTTTTTCATCGTATTTCTATTTGTTTTGCTCCAATTACGTTGTTAGAGACAAAGTTCATGACTACTGGGCCTTCTTGGTGAGATCTTCCTGTTTGCTTATGGTCTGCGCCTTTAATTCAGTGCTGGCCCTTCTTGAGGAAGTCCTACCGTCTTCCCCGGTCCTTTTGACTCTCCCACGCTGCTGTTTTTTGGTGTTTCTGTTTGCAGCCAGGATTTACATTTTCCTTTTGTCCCATCTTAACATCTTTTATTTTTCATGGATGAGTTTAACCCATTTATACCATAAGCACTGCTATGCTGGGCTGTAGCCCTACCTGATTTTGTTTCCTACTTACCACTAACTTTTGTAAAGTTAGCTTTTTTCCTTTATATGGTAGCTCTCCCTATAGATCACTGCAGACGGAACATCCTGTACCACCCACTCAGCTTTTTATCCT
Organism: Leptonychotes weddellii; assembly: GCF_054177405.1. NCBI lineage: Eukaryota > Metazoa > Chordata > Mammalia > Carnivora > Phocidae > Leptonychotes > Leptonychotes weddellii. The sequence goes on from NC_138374.1 coordinate 8,035,052, forward strand.
GCTCTGTCATTCTTCCTGCCTCAGGGAAACTTCCAGATCGCTCTGGAGGGGAGGACATTTTCTGGAATTGCTTTAGTGCCCTTTTCAGTACTTCGCTCTCCTTCCAGCCGCATCTTTCCATCGCCCTGCACACCCCACTCCCCAGTTTTTCTCCCAGAACACGCGGGCTCCCACCTCCCCTACTGATTTATCTCACAGGCCCTCTTCCCAGCTAGCTTCTCTGTTTGAAAAGATCCTAGTGGCATCTTACTGGAAGCCTCCTGAAGATTAATGAACCTGTCAGACCAGAGGAACGAATCTGGGATGGCCCTCATCGGCCAGACTGCCCAAGTTTGCATCATCTCTGTTATGTGCCAGTAAGCGTCTTATTTAAGCTCTCCATACCTCAGTCTCCTGACCTGTAAAATGGGTTAACAGGAGCACCTACTGCATAGGGTTGTTATGAGTTAATATGTGCCAAGAGCGTAGAGTAACGGCTGATGAGAGCTCAAGAGATGTTAGCGCTCAGTGTCATCATTCTAAAGGATCTAAAGAAGTACTTTTGCATAGGGTTGGCCTTGGTACTTTCCTATTCAATCTCCGTGTGAGGACATACTAATGAGAACAGAAAAGCGACACCTGAGATGAACACACATTTCGATAAGTATCTAGTCTTTCTCAGCTCTGTGCAGCGCTTTAGACCCTTGGATGCTGTGAATGCTCGGCACATGCCACTGAATGACAAAAGAAGAAAGGGACTGATATCTGGATTTCTAAACTAATGTAGGAAATACCGGGGAACAGATAGGCTGAAGCCTCCGATGGCATTAGGTTATAGCATATCACTGAGTAAAAGACACAACAATATAAAATTTCCCAAAGTAGGACTATAAAGCACAGACATAAATATCAGCTATATAAAACCTATACGGTGAAGATGTGCTCAAAAGAGGTGACCTCTCTACTGAAGAGTTGCTTCAGCAAAAAAAAAAAAAAAAAAAAAAAAATGGGTCCCCTGGTAAAATTTTCTCTAGCTTTAGAAATTAAACTTGGTCTACATCGTGAGACCTCTTCTCTGAAAACAAACGAAATTGGCTCACATGAGAGGCAAGCTATCAGCTTGGGAAACAAAAGTGTTCTGCATTTTGCAGGAAGATTACATTATTTGGTTACTTTATCTGTATGTGTAACAAACAGTTTTGCTTTGTCCGAGTAGCAAAAATCTCCAGTTAACCGAGTGCTGTATTTTTTTATTCTCCACAGAATACTGATTTTGTAATACTGAATAGCCTGATTGATATATACCATTAAAACAAAACTTTCACTTTATGAAAGATCAGCAAAAGTACAGCAGCAAGGATATAACTAGTGCATTTACTAACATATGTCATAATCATAAAACCAAATCAGACAATAATCGTCACATCGAACATGCCAACTTTAACCTACGGGAGCTGGTGTCTTTCGGAGGTGATTAATATATGTAAGTAATGACAATGATCAGTGGCAATACTTTTGAAATATTAACTCTTTGTCAGTTACACCTAAAATAAATCAATAAGAATACTGAAGTATAACGAGACTGAAATCCAAAATTTGTTGAACAGAGATGACGTCAAATAGGAGGCAGAGCACTGAACTGGGAGCCAGTGCGTCTGGATCCTCGTCTTGTTTTGTCTTAAAAAAAAATGGCATCACCACCTATACATTTTGTTGAGCTCTGCCTTTCCATAATCTATTGTACTGTGAAACAATAGATTTATTTTTTCTACCCCGATATAAAATTATTTTTATATTATTTTTTACACCACTGAATGTTTTTTCAAACTCTACAGGCCCCTTCTCTCATTCCTTGTAAGATTTTGATATACTTTTTTTTTTAAAGATTTTATTTATTTATTTGACAGAGAGAGAGAGACAGCGAGAGAGGGAACACAAGCAGGGGGAGTGGGAGAGGGAGAAGCAGGCTTCCCGCCGAGCAGGGAGCCTGATGCGGGGCTGGATCCCAGGACCCCGGGATCATGACCTGAGCCGAAGGCAGACGCCTAACGACTGAGCCACCCAGGCGCCCCAGATATACTTCTTTACAGGAACAAGATTTCTCTCTCTTGAACATCACTGAACCAAAACATAATTTCTGCATTACTATTCATGATCAGGCCCAATAACTAAGTTTGAGGAAACACTATTCAATTCAAATATAGAAAGAAATGACATTGTTGAGAAGTAGTGCACAATACAATATTATAATATTGAATATGTTCTGATTATGAAACCAAATTACTTAAAGTTTATGCTTGAAAACTAATAGAGAGACTTGTTTTAGATTTTTTTTTGTAAGTGGGCTCCATGCCCAACATGGGGCTCGAACTCACAACCCTGAGATCAAGAGTCACGCACTGCTTTACTGACTAAGCCAGCCAGGTGCCCCAAGAGACTTGTTTTTAAAATGATCTGCTGAGGGACGCCTGGGTGGCTCAGTTGGTTAAGCAACTGCCTTCGGCTCAGGTCATGATCCTGGAGTCCCGGGATCGAGTCCCACATCGGGCTCCCTGCTCGGCAAGGGAGTCTGCTTCTCCCTCTGACCCTCCCCTCTCTCATGTGCTCTCTCTCTCTCTCTCAAAAAAAAAAAAAAAAAAAAATCAAATGTCAAAAAAATAAATAAATAAAATGATCTGCTGATATCATCATAAAATGCATCTTTTATGCAGGTCAATTATAGCAACAATTATATTGCTTTACTTTGTTAAAATAATGTCTTCAATCATATGATCTACAGAACTATACACTATTTTCCACCCACTTCCAGATATTTAGAACTAGAACTTTCAGATTTTTCTTTAACTTAAACTTTTTTTAGATTTTTCTAAATACATTTTCAGTTTCTACCTAGTTTAGAAACTCAGAATTGATCTATAGAACTGCCAACTGTGACAAAACCTTCTCCAAATGATTTTAAAAAATAAAAATTTAACAGGAATATAAAATAGCCATGTCTGTTAAGTAATACTTCAAATGTATTTTTCCAAATGCTGACAGAGTGAAACTTCTGTCTGCCCCAAAGTTGGAATGATTAATACGTACACAACTCTAAAAATAGTTCTGGAGAAAATATGGATGCATTTCTTCCCAAATTCGAAAAATGATTTCCCGTGCGTCTTTGATGCAGACTGGAACAACAGATAAAACGGTAAAGGTCTAGCCCAAGAACCATGACTAAGGGCTTAAACAGAATGCTTCGATGTTGTGGAGGTTTACTTCCCCAACAAGGCACGATAGTTCAGAATTTTCTACCAGCAACCAGGGGGAGAGGCCCCACTCTCTCGGATGTCAGTATTCTGCACCAATGTGCTTTGCAATGGTGTTCAGCTGGATATTTGAAGCTCCTTCATATATTGTACCTTAAACAAAAGGGAGCAAAAGGAACAATTAGGAGCGCACCCACAGCTACGTGTCTACACAAGAAATTGCTCTTACATGTCACCTCTGTGGTTGCTATAAGACTGTCCCCAGTGACATCACTCCATGTCCCTGAATATGGTACAATATGACAAAGTCATTCTATCTATGAGATGATAATATTCCATTTTGGAAACTGGATTCTGATTCCAGAATCAGTATGAAACAGCTGAAGTTTGTCGTTCCTCAACTATCAATGCGTAAGTCTGGACTGTCCCTCAGGAACGGGCAGCTTTGACAACCCCTCGTTTTCGTCTTCCCACCTGGTAGTGGAGCATCAGAACACTCAGGCTTGATTAGGCATGAGGCTTCTGGAATTAGAACTTCGCTTCAAAGAACGGCATTCAACGCATCAAATGTATTAACGTGTTTAGTGAAAGAAAAATTACAACAGCTGATTTTATTGCACTTTTACTAAAAGGCCTGTTGAGGGATTTAAAAAGGCAATTTGAGGTTTTAAAAGATATACATCCAACTTTTTCTTGAAGAAAGAGGTGGGGGGAAAAACCCAGCCACAGAAGAGAGCCAATAAACCCAAGATTGAAGAGATTAAAACTGCCTTTTCCTGAGTATCGTAGGATAAAATCAAACACAGCAGCCCCAACAGCCACAGAGGCAAATAAAACAAAACGTAAAAAATCTGTTTACCAATTTTTGCATCTCGGAAGTATTTTTCCACAGGGTAATCTTTGGTGTAGCCGACTCCTCCCATCCACTCAATACACTTACTAGTTGTGAGGCCTGCAACCTGCCAAAACCAAGCAGCAAATGACGTGTTGAGACCACGTAACTGATGCACCATAAACACTCCTGCAGAATAGTCTAGTAACATGGATTCACTGCTATTGGCAAGTGGAAGGACTGAAGTTACCTAGCATTGTCTCTTCAGTCTCCTTCCCTAAACCATTAATGTAAACTGTCCTATTAATTCACAAAATTCCCATTTTCTTAAGAAAATTAGGGTACTGATCAGACACAGTCACATGCTGCCAACAGGCATCATTTATTTAGCAAATATTTATCAAGGGCCTTCTTTATATCACGCACTCTGCCAGCCACTGGGTAAACCATGGTGGGGGGTGGCCGGTCACTGCCCTTTTTGGTTCACACATCAAACTAACAATTACAGAAACAGGTAAACTCTACAGGGCAACAGAAGAGCTGGCTAGGAAAACTGATGTGATTTAGGGGTTGGCGGGGGGAACGTGCGAGGAAATGACAGCTTTGCTGAGCCCCAAAGGACGAGTTAGGGGACATTTCAAGTTGAGGAACATGTGGGAGGGCTTCAAGGGGAAAATGGGTTTATCACCCTCAGGGACCTGAGGGGGCAGTGGGCCGGGGTCAGGGCAAACTGTGAAGAGAATGGAGAGGCAGGTGGGCCTCATGATGGCAGGCAGGCTGAAGACTGTGACGGCCCCCAAAGATGTCCACATGCTACTCCCCAGGAACTGTAATGTTTGTTACCTTACATGACCATGGGGACCCACCGATGTGGTAAGTTGAGGGCTTTGAGATGGGAGATGGTCCTGGCTAGCCTGGGTGTGCCCAATGGCATCATGAGGGTCCCCTTAAGGGAAAGAGGGAGGCAAGAGAGCCAAAACCAGATTTGAACACGCTCCCCCAAGAGCCTCGAAGGTGGAGGACAGGGCTGTGAATGGGGGAATGTGAGAAGCCTCGAGAAGCGGGAAGAGTGAGGAAATGGATTCTCTCCAGAGCCTCTGAAAGGCAGCTCTGCTGACACTTTGATTTTATCCCAATGATAACTCAGACTTCTGACCTCCAGAGCCATGAGATAATAAAATTGTATTGTTTTAGGCCACTAAATTTTTGTTAAAAGCAGCAGGAAATGAATACAAATATAGTCCCATTTGCTGTGAGAAGCCATGAAGGTTAAGCTGGAGTGACACGGTCTCCTGGACATTCTGAAAAGGGAAGACCGGACTGGAGGAAGAAGCAACAGGGTCCAACGAACAGTCAGAAGGTGAGTCAGGAAATGGCACGGCTTGGACAACAGGGGGCAGTGGAAAGGGAGAGAAATATGTTAAGTGCAAGAAATACTCAGGGGGCAGAACCCTCAGCAACTGATGATGGGGTTCAAGGTGGGGATGAGGGGGGAAGAGGGTGGCAGATGGCTCAGGCCCCTGACTGGTACAATGGGGTGGGCAGGTCCAGTGGAAATTGGATCTATTAGTCTGGAACCCAGAAGGGAGGTTGAGGCAGGTGATGAAATTTGGGGGCTGAGAGGTTAAGGGATTATTCCAAGCTATGGAATGACTAAGACAAACTACAGAGGTTGGGAAGTAGCAGCCAGTGATTTGGCAAAGTTCTCCAGCCAAAGTCTACCGGGTTAAACAGAGAATGCTTTAGGTATCAACAGAAAACATTCAACCGAAACATGAACAATCTCTTCTTGCTGTTTTTACTTCACATGATTTGCCCCAATCAGAAACCAGGGATGGGATGCCATCATTCAGATGAGGCTCACCCAGGGATTCACTGATGGGTGTTCTACCTGAATTGGGTGACTCAGTTTCCACTGAAGAGCCTGTGAAAACACTGAGACCTCATAGAATTAAAGCGCTTTTCTATGGAAGGTTTGCAATTTTGCTTTTCTATTGTAGGAACTGGAAAGTCTATGCTATTTTAGTTGAAAAACAAATGCTCCATCAATACCCCCAAGTGAAAAGGTTAATACATACATAATGGGGGTGTAGAGGGGAAGAAGGCTGAATTACGTATTTCGGTTGTTTGTTGTTTTACCTCTGAGGCATAGTATTTGGCCATAGATGCTTCTTTTATGAATGGCTTTCCAGCTTCTAAAAGCCTAGCAGTGTTGTAGGTTAGCAATCTTGCAGCTTCCAGCTGGGTGGCAACGTGGGCCACTTGGTGTTGGAGCCCCTGGAACATTCAGATCCAAGTTAGAGAATTATGATTTCTGAAAACACAGCTTATCCTCGAAGTCTTGCCTGGATATGGAACACTGACAGGCTGAAAACATACCCCCCCATAGCCCCGGGAACAGAATTTGCATTCATTTTGTAGAAATACTTAAAAATCTGCAATCTACAATGAAATTGTTTTTAGAAAACTTTCAAAGTTCATGTAATTCTGTATATTGTCAAGATTTAAAAAATAATCACAAAATTAGGTTTAACAATTTGCTCTATTTAATAATTAGTTTAAACCCATTCTATGATCAAAATTAAGCTTAACAGTTTTCTTTTAATTACCCATATGAGGTATCTTTAGAGAAGTGTCATGATTATATCTATTAGTTCACCTGACCCCGTATCCTTCCCTCGCCAACTCCAGACACAGAAACAAAGGAGATCTAAAGCCTCCCACAAACTGTCTTCATATTCTGTCCCTTTCCTTGCAATCTCTGTGGTAGCTGGCTCTGAGAAAGTACTCTAGTATAATGAAATGAAAATAGGATCGGGGCGCCTGGGTGGCTCAGTCGTTAAGCGTCTGCCTTCGGCTCAGGTTATGATCCCAGGGTCCTGGGATCGAGCCCCACATCGGGCTCCCTGCTCCGCGGGAAGCCTGCTTCTCCCTCTCCCACTCCCCCTGCTTGTGTTCCCTCTCTCGCCGTGTCTCTCTCTGTCACGTAAATAAATAAAATCTTTAAAAAAAAAAAAAAGAAAATAGGATCAGAAGCCAAGATGAAACACCTACGGTCTGACACCTGACTAACTGCATGTCCTTGGGAACTCAGTCTCTAGGTGCTTCCGTTTCCCATGGCTAAGATGCCCAGAGAGCACGGGCTGTGGAAGGCCCTGGCCAGGCCCGAAATGCTCAGTCCTTCCAGGCCTTGAACTGACTGCACATGCCCACTGTGCACCCGGGCCAGAACGCACTGTGCCTGGAATCTCTATGCACATGCAATCTGTGTGTGCTTGTCTAAGGCCAAGTCCTTATTACGGCACCTGAAGACAATGCAGGCCAACAGAGCCGGAAAGGTAGTAAGAAACTGGACTTAGAGTCTCGAGCTGCTTACAGGGAGGTTTTACAAACATGTAAAGGAATTACTCTGGATTTTTAGGTAAAGTGCTTGCGTGAGCTCGGTAGGCTGCCACTCCGGGCCTTCCCTAACCTGGCGAGTCCTCCACATGGCCTGGAAGATGCCACTTGCCCCCAACGGTCTCCTTATCTGGGGAGCTCCAAGAAGCCACATCATTAGACCAGGCCAGTATCTTTCAATGCACTTGGCTGAGAACATCTCATTTGCACTCACTGCAGCAAACTGTACCTTCTACAAGAAAGGAGTGTCAAAGTGTAGTCGTTGGAGATTACTGTGTGGCTGTCTTGCACAGGGGACTCCTAACATGTGTTACCATTTACTGAGCACCTGTCACACTCAGGCAACATGCTAAATACTCTCCACACCTATCTGATGCAGTCACCCTAGTATTCTCTTTAGTTTAGAGATGCAGCAGTGGGGCTTAAAGGGTGAGGTAACTTGTCCACGGCCTACAGCTGGTAAGACAGAGAGCCGGGACTTGAGCCCTGGATGCTTGACTGCAGACCCCATGCCCTAGAACTTGGAAAGCAGTGCAGAGACAACTCTAAAGTGCTCATCAAGATATCTGGAGTCATGCCACAGGTGGGCCTCAAGGACTGCTGTTCCGCCCTTGGAGAAGGTCCAGGCATTCAGAGGTATGCGCCCTAAGACCTATTCCTTCCTCTTCTCCACCTTTCCCATTAAAATCCGCCCCCCCACCCCGCCAAGGGGACTCCCTCACGGCTTTATGACACAGCTCTTCATTAGCACGAAACCTTCAGAGGATGGTTCAGTACAAAGAGGCTAATAATTATGTACCTGAAAATCAAATATCCTTTTGCCAAACTGCATCCTTTCCTTCATATAGGGAATAGTGTAGTCAAAGCACCCTTGAGCGAGTCCCAGCATCTGTTCAAAAAAAAAAAAAAGAGAGAATTTCTTATTTTGTTGTTAAGTTTACATTTTTAATTATTCAGGGTATAAATTCCTTTTACAGGCAAATTGAATCGTTGGGGGATAGGGGAAAACTGGAGGCACAAAGGTGGTACCTTCACCCACTGCATTTGTAGAACTTAACTTCCAGTGACTGGGAGAAGATTCGAGTGATTTCATATAAATAGGAGTCTGTTTAATTCTAGCAGAGGTAAATCCTCGGCTCAGCTGTTTTCATACAACCAGGTTACTTCTAAGGAAGCTTCTCGTTCAAGCTCTGATCCTCCAGGCATAAAGTGAGCCATGGAAATTTTGCTCTCAACTGGCCTCGAAGACTATAGAGCAGCTCTCTCTAGTCCTTCAACGTGGAAGGTCACTCCCTAACCTTCTATGTTCCTGTCTGTGTTGCATATTATCAGGATTAATAAGAGCTTCAGGGGAAAGGGCACTAGAACATAAAAGAACAGTGTTTCCCAACCCTGGCTGCACATTAGGTTCATTTGTGGGAACTTGATAAAAAAAAAAAAGTGATGTGAGGTCTAAGGACTGAATCCAAATGTTGGGAGTGGAGGGCGTGAGTGGCCGAGGGAGCAGCGCTTTCAAACCTGACTGGTTTCCTGCAGGGCTACACTGAGAGCACCTGTTAAAGACACAGATTTAGGGGCGCCTGGGTGGCTCAGTCGTTAAGCGTCTGCCTTCGGCTCAGGTCATGATCCCAGGGTCCTGGGATCGAGCCCCACATCGGGCTCTCTGCTCGGCGGGAAGCCTGCTTCTCCCTCTCCCACTCCCCCTGCCTGTGTTCCCTCTCTCGCTGTGTCTCTCTCTGTCAAATAAATAAATAAAATCTTTAAAAAAAAAAAAAAAAAGACACAGATTTATGTGCTGGGACCAGTCAGGCCATGGTGGCAATCTCAGCTGAACCGTCTCGTTACTAACCAACCTACTGACTGATTCAAGCTCAGAAACGGTTTCTCCATTCCAACACTAGGTGGCCATGAAGTCACTATCCCTCATTATGTCAAAGTATGTGGGTTTTAGAAAAAGAAAAAAAAAAATCAATAGGGAAAGCTTTGGGGGAAATGCCCACAAACATCAATATTTCATTAGTGTTCATTCACATTTTCCTTTAGCCTTTTATTTTAAATTTTCTGGAGAACAGACTATCGAGCTAAAAATTATTAAAGGACACCCCCCCCCAGCCCAAACTTCAGTGGGGCAGCAACCCATTGCACTTTTGGCTGAGATAAGATGATGTCACCAAACTCTTACAGCATGCTGATAATATCCTACGTTGACATGAAAATTAAAATGACCAGTCGTCAATCACAATAGGCTTTTCCATCTCTGTAAAATGTTTTCACTATCAATCCTGAAAAACTAAATAGTCTTCGGCTGCAGTTTTGAGGATAGATGCCTTCAGTTAGCTGTTATATGTAACTTTTTCTCTAAAAGGCATCCACAGTGTTAACCAAGAAATAATAACTACCTGACCTTAACTTTTAATTAGGTTATAAGATAACTTGGAGTAATTAGATGAAAGCCCAGGCTGTGTATTTTACCGGCAGAGTATCTGTATTATTTATACATCTGAGAACAAGGAGATCCAGTCCTACAGTTTTTAATGCCATATCTGATGAAATAAATCACAGAAAAACAGTAAAAAGAACAGATAAGTCGTTTCTCTCATGATGTAGCTTTGTGAGAAACACGGGTTAAGTTTTGATCTAAGAATGTTTTGTTAGCAAATTAACAGCAGCAAAAAAAAAAAAAAAAAATCTAGAGGAATACTACAACAGTTAACTATTCCAATAGCTAATATGTGTAACATCTTCAAAATCGAAACGCTTCAAGTTTTTGAATTTGGGATGTTCACTAATTAAAAATAAACAAATATAGTCTACAAAATGACATTTTTTACAAAAGAGTTTATTTTTAAGTAATCTCTACACCCAACGTGGGGCTTGAACTCATAACTCCAAGAACAAGAGTCACATGCTCTGCCGATTGAGCCAGCCAGGCATCCCCAAAATGACATTTATAATAAAACCAAAGACGCTACTCATTTTGTTAATCAAGAAATCAACCAATTTCGCTTCATAGAAAAATGTAATGTGCATTATAAAGGGCAAATTTGGCTAAAAACATGGCATAGTTCTCATCGTACATATCCATTTAATTGTGGCTATTTTATTTCGAGCACCACACACACAAAATTGCCTGATTTTCCCAGGCAAAACACTAATTCTTTACAGATTACAGATCCTTACTACACAGAATATTTGGTATTTTTAATTAAAAAAATTTTTCTTCTAGAATGAACTTCCAAAACTGAAAAGGCGATTTTTTTTTTTAAAAGGCATATTTAATTTACAATATATTTGAGTAGTTATCGATCCAGGTATTGGATAATACTTAACGTTCTCAAAGCAGAAAAAGCGTCACCACTAAGCCATTGTTTGGTTCTCAGGGCGTTACATAATTGACCAAAGTGGGATCTGAAAGAAATCAGTCAGAAGCCATTCTTCCACCTCACGGAAGGGAAGGGCGCCATCTTGTGGTCACAAACTTCAAATACTCATCAGTTGTACTGCACTTTTTCTTTTTTTTTTTTTTTTCATTTTTTTCTTCCTGCGTTTTAATTGACCCACACTGTGGAAATTCAAGCAAAATGGCTAAAACGTGACTAACCTGTGCAGCAATTCCTATTCTGCCTTCATTAAGACTCCCTATGGCATACTTATAGCCGTGTCCAATTTGTCCCAGGATATTGGCTTCTGGAACCTGAAAGGAAAAATGTGCAATTATTTCTACATTTAATTTTACATAATTCGTTTTGATTATATAGCTTTACATACACAACATTCCCAATCTGTGTGATAGGACTCTAGCCCAGGACTTCAGTGAACTCCAAGGCTACCCCTCGTCTGTCTCCCTCTCCGTGGCTTCCCACATAGCTCTGGGAGAGGACAGGACTCACGTCAGTGCTGCTTGTTATCGCTTCCACTAGCGCCCAGCACAGGCATGTGTTGAACGAATGAATGGATCTAGAAAAAGGGAATCTCCTACAATCCATCAATAACAAATGAATAACCATTTTCCCCAATTCTTGCCTGTACGCTATAGTATGAGATTGAACATATTGGGAATTACATAAAACATGTAAGTACTTGGCTAAATCAAGGGTGTCAAACCTTTCTTCTGCTGAGACTATTATCCCTGTGAAAATCACCTGAGGTGTGTGCACACACATGCATGAGCACACAAGGGAGGGGCGGAAGGAGAGAAGAAACAGATTAAAATGTTTATTTGTAATTTAAAAAAATCTAGACTAGGAACAATAAAACAATACATTTAGTTTTATAACCTCAGAAGATGGAGTGGGCAGAACAGAGAAAGAAAGGGCAAGCAGGAAGGAAGCCAGTCTGGGGGAATTAGTGAGGCTCGAACATCTATCTGCAAAGTCACCCCACGGATGCCCACACGCTCACTCATGAACCAAAAGATCAAGCTATAATATGAGTGTAAAAAACCTGTCAAAGCCTGTTCCACCTGTGTCAAGTTCTAAAAAGCATTCTGGCAATCTTCTCTTCCTCGCTTTTTTAAAAAATTCAATTTAATTAACATAGTGCATTATTAGTTTCAGAGGTAGAATTCAGTGATTCATCAGTTGCATATAACACCCAGTGCTCACCACATGATGTGCCCTCCTTAATGCCCATCCCCCAGTTGCCCCATCCCTGCCCCTACCTCCCCTCCAGCAACCCGCAGTTTGTTCCCTAGAGTTAAGAGTCTCTTATGGTTTGTCTCCCTCTCTGATTTCATCTTATTTCTCTTCCTCACTTTTAACAGATTCTACTCTAAACTGTGAGGCGCTGCCCGGTCTTTTCTCAGGCTCACTGGGCAACATCCCCACCTTGTGGCCTTTGGTATACACCGCACGTCCGCCTCTGAAGTCAGTATCAAGTTTATAAAGTATAAATGGTTCCTAAGCATGTAAATTAAAAAGTGTAAATGGGATTAATCCTCAGCATTGGCTCTGAGGTCAGCTTCTGGGCAGAAAGGTTTCCACTCTTCACTTAAACTCTCGTGAAAAGTAGATTTAGCCAAGATGTCACTTAAGAACATCGTCCAAGGGCGCCTGGGTGGCTCAGTTGGTTGAGCGACTGCCTTCGGCTCAGGTCATGATCCTGGAGTCCCGGGATTGAGTCCCGCATCGGGCTCCCTGCTCGGCGGGGAGTCTGCTTCTCCCTCTGACCCTCCTCCCTCTCATGCTCTCTGTCTCTCATTCTCTCTCTCAAATAAATAAATAAAATCTTTAAAAAAAAAAAAAAAA
>NC_138374.1:8048255-8086093 GCF_054177405.1 Leptonychotes weddellii
ACTGAGCCACACAGGCGCCCAGATTTTATGTACTTATTTTAGAGAGCATGAGCCTGGGTTTGGGGGTGGGGGTGGGAGCAGAGGGAGAGGGACAAGCAGACTCTGTGCTCAGCCAGCGTCAGTCCCAGGACTCTGAGATCATGACCTGAGCCAAAATCAAGAGTTGGATGCTTAACTGACTGAGCCACCCAGGTGCCCCTGTAGAGTTTTATTAGGGGATAGTGTGCATGGCTTTAAAAAAGAACCCCATCCTATTGTTACATGCTTTTCTTGCTTCCCTACCTCTGCCCACCATCCCTACCCTAGAGTCTTAGTAAAGAGAATAATTTAAAAATAAAACTAAGGGAAGAGATTTCTTTAAAAATACAAATAGAGGGGGGCACCTGGGTGGCTCAGTCATTAAGCATCTGCCTTCAGCTCAGGTCATGGTCCCGGGGTCCTGGGATCGAGCCCCGCATCGGGCTCCCTGCTCGGCGAGAAGCCTGCTTCTCCCTCCCCCACTCTTCTTGCTTGTGTTCACTCTCTTGCTGTCTCTCTCTCTGTCAAATAAATAAATCTTAAAAAAAAATACAAATAGAGGTATTAGGGATGAGGTATGTAGGAATCACATAACTGTGTCTTGTTGCTGTGTGTACCTTACAACAGATTCTTAAACACTTTCATTTTAAGACCGCTTTATTCCCTTAAATTATTGAAAACTGCAAAGAGATTTTGGTTGTATGTTTTATCTTCATAATTTAAAAAAAATTAACTTTTTCTGCTTGGATCTACAGTAGTGTACACTAATGTGAATGAATCCAGTAAAAAGTAGATTGAAAAGGTAACCAGCATGAGTAAAATGGTATCTATGGAAAAATCCACTCCAGCTTCAGAATACCTGGCTTAAAATGAACTTTCGTAATGGACCTATTTAATGGGATTGTTTTATCCCACATTCTTGGGAACTCAGCAGTGGCTTCTGGGTGAACCATCTCTTCTTTTGGTAAATTTATAATGGAGGAAAGTAGCATCCAAACTAAATAAACTGAAAGATGTATTTTGCTATTTTTGTTGTTTTTGTGACACTTGCATGTTCTGAAGAAGTAACCTATCAAAAATCCTACATAATATGCTCATAACTCATTTTGAATACTGCATTCTTCCTATAAAAAGTACCCATCTTTATGCAGAATTACAGAATTTGGGGATATGTTTATTAATGTTCCTCCAGGGATATGTTATAATATTGGATTTCAGGATAAGGGGAAACTATAAAATCCTTATACCAGTTTTACCTCTGATAGCTGTACTTTTATATATGATATAACAAGAACAGCCAAGGTAAATTTTCTTAATTGATAGTTATATTTATCTCCAAATGCTGTGGACATTTTACTTTTCTCACTTTCCTCAAATAAACTATGAGCTTTTTTTTTTTTTTTAACAGCAGGAGATGTCTTTATTTATGTGTGGATACCCAGCATTTAACACAGTATCTGGTACACTAGTACCAAACATAGAGTAATTTTCACAGTGTTAAAATAAAGCTCATTTATTAAGATGGTTGAGGAGTTTGTTTTAAACATCTTTATAAGTATTTAAAATATATAACAATCATAGGAAGTAAGGAAATAGTGAGAAAGCTCATTGGAATTGTTTTCTTCCAAGAGAGTTGTTCTGAAAGCTTAAGAAACCAGGACATTGAAATCTGTTCCATCATTGTTACTATGAATCAGAGGTTGCCCCAGATCTTCCTTTATCTTAGCTGAACTGCTTCTTACACCTGTGGTCTTTTTTCAGCCACTTTGGTGGTTCTTAGGCTTAATGAAATCAATGATTATTCTGGGTCTAAGTACCCACTTTCAGTACAGTAAGTCATTTACTCACTTTCACAATACCACATTTACTCACCTCACAATACCAGGGGCAGAGTGGCCTTTGAGAAATCAGAAAAACACTACATATTGTAAGATTAGTTCATTTTAAGATTAGTTCAAGGTCTGGTAACATTTCAGTATCTGGCTCACATTTTAGGCTACCTTTGTTAGGTTTTTTAAAAAATCAATAGAAAGATAAGATTGGTGACTTGAAGATGATTCAACTGGAAATGATAGTATAGAAAAGGAGCCAGTAAGCGCACAAGTTTTACACTGGCCTGAAATTTATAGGAGTTTTTGAAATGGGTATGAACAAATACCTCACTGGAGAGCAAAGAAACGCAGTTCATTTCAACAGGCCCATGAGGAGGTGGCAGCTGAGGGGACATGCACTTACTAAATGTCTGCTGGGTTATGGAATAACATGTTTTAGTTAATTATTTCAGTAATGAAAAGTGAGAGTTTGGAGAGGTTGTGAATGCCATGCTTGCAACGCCATGTTTGGGTTAAGGTAAAGCAGGTCAAGATATTTTTTTTAAAGATTTATTTATTTATTTGAGAGGGGGGAGGGGCAGAGGGAGAGAGAAAATCTTCAAGCACACTCCCCGCTGAGCGAGGAGCCCAGCGGGGCTCAATCCCACAACCCTGAGATCATGACCTGAGCCGAAAGCAAGTCTGACACTTAACACACTGAGCCACCCAGGCGCCCCAGGTCAAGGTATTTTTAAAAATCTGACTAGAAAGGGCTTAGCTCTAGGAATTAGTAAAGAAAAAAGAAATTGGCAAAAGAGGTGAGGAGTGAGGTTTTAACTACCATTGCTGTGATTAAGGAAATCTGGGCTTTGGCAGGCTAGATTGTTAGCAGTTTCTGTTAGCAACTGAAGAACTTGAGTGCTGAGTTGGCAGAAAACAGTGTTAACCAGAGGAGGAAACCTGCTTCTGAAGATACTGGGGATGTCAGAAGGTGGAATCTCAGATTTTCTAAGTGCCCTTTTGAAGACTTCACTCATTATACAGATCAGGAAACTTAAACCCAGAGGAGTCAACACATTGCTCTTTGTGTTCACTTGCTCTCAGATGAATATAGTTCCTCTTAAGGACATTTAACATTTTTGGAACAGGCAGCTGAGTCAAAGTGAATCGAAAGCTCTTGTGAGAAGAAACAAGTGAACAGCCTCCAACATGGGACAATTAGCTGAGGCAAAAATTGGAATTGGGTGCTGAGCACCTCCTACGATCTATGTGGTAGTCAAAGCCAAGGTCCCGTGCAATGTGTAGGGCTCTGAGAGGCAGAACTGACAGAACTAGGAAGGTGAGGTCTGTCAAGCAGTCTCTCCCCAAGTTCAAAGCAGAGTGACAGTTCCAGTATGGTTACTGACCAGCCTCCTTGTTTCTGAGGATCAGAAGGGACAGAATGAGGACAATTGAGCTGCACTTAGTTACAGTGCCATGTGACAATCTAAGAGCGATTTAAATCAAGTTTAACATCCTAAATAGGAGTGACCTGTGCCCCTTCAAATTATGTGTTTGTATGTGAGGTAAAATGGGCCACAAATGTCTCTTGAGGATGAGGTTCCCATCTGTTGCCCCCTGTAACTACTGCAATGACACCAAAGATTAGATCAGTCTGAATATGGGTACTAGAATCTAACAGCAATGAAAGTTTCCCTCCCCAAAGTTCCTGGTCTACTCAGCTTTTTCCTTAAATAACTGAGGTTGGAGGCAAAGGAGGTAGAGACACAGAGTGTCAGTAAGCAAGGCTTTTAAGTTCCAAACAGCTACCGGTTCAGGCTCAATAAATGAACTAGATTTCTGCCCAAAGTTCTGTATCTTCATTGCTGACGCCATTCGAGCTTTGGGCACTCTGACTCAGCAACCACCCCTAAACTCCCTTTCAGCTGGGGACCTTGGGCTTGCTGCCCCATTGGCATGATAACATACCTTTCTCGTTCTTGCACTGGACCAATGACCAAATGTCATGAAATGAAGAGTATGCTTAACTCATGGCTCACCTTCAAGAGAAAATGTATGTGTACATGCTCTGTAGTTAAATTATATCAGATTTAACGTTGCGCTACTGATTGTATTTTGCCCCCTTTTATTGATTCTAACCTCATTTGCACACATTTTGAACACACCACTTTATGACTAAGAAGTAATCCCCTTTAAGGTGAAAGTTAGAATCTGAATTCAACTTCTCCATATCACAACCCCATAGAAGGAATTTTATACCTCCCCACAGCCTAGTATTTCTTTTTTAACACTAAAATACCTACTGTCCTCTGCATGAATACATTGGAACGGAGGTCTAGGGATGTTCCTATCCTGCCTCCATTTCCTCACACTTGCTGCAGCTCAGGGCGCAGTACCTAATATTTACTTTGCCCTCCACCTCTCACATTTAGGAGGGGCAACGGAGCTCGGGCGTCGGACTGTCAACTTCGCCATATATTCTAACAGCAATTGACCTTTCAAAGACTGCTGGGGGAAGACGCTCAAAGTCTGTTCTGGGATTTTCCAAGGACCTCGCCTTAACGAGGTGCAATTCCCAGTGGCTTGCAAGTTTCCAGCAGGGAGGATAAATCTGACCACCTAAGTCCAACTCTCTGACCCTTTGGGAAACGTCCAGGAGTTAGGAAACGCATCGCCGTGGTCTCTCCAGCCTAGAGGACTCGCCCCACAAAGAGCTCGTCACCAGCGGTTCCGGTGACCACGGGGAGATCTCGGAGACCGCCGGACCGCGCACCGTGTCGGGATTGGAAGACGCGCCCGCCGTTCCCTCCCGGCCCCAGGCGGCGCAGCAGCTGCGAGAGACTGCGCGTGCGCGCTGGGCGGACGGTTCCGGAGACGGCGTTCCCAGCCGCCTTCCGTCTCCGGCGACAGCATGAAGACCGCCGAGGACGCCAGAGGGGCGCGCAGCGAGGGACCGCGGGAGATAGGCCTCTGCCTTCTCTGCGGCCTCCCGGCAGCAGGAAAATCGACCTTGGCGCGGGCCCTCAGCCACCGGCTACGGCAGGAGCGGGGCTGGGCCGTCGGCGTCGTCACCTATGATGACGTCATGCCGGACGCGTTCCTGGAGGAGGCGAGCGCGCGGCCATTGGTCAGTACGGAAGGGGCGGGGCCTAGACCCCTGTCTTGGAAGGAAATGAAGGGGCTCCCGCTAAATGCTGGACTACACCTAGTGTGGGAGGTGCGTCCCTGACGGAGGGGGAGAGACCGGGATTCGAGAAGAGTGGAGTTGGTTTAATACAGAATATGTTGACTCCATCTTAAAGTAATTCATTGTAGAGATTTATATGTCTATTTGGGGCATGTATGTATTGTATCTTCTATAGAGTGAGACTTAAGACAGCTTTAGGTTATGTCAGCGTGTAAGATGGAACCCCCACCCCCCCGGTCAGGAATGCTCTTGAAAAATCCTTTAGGAAGAATATTCTTAGGAAGGGGCGGAATCTCTTAAAAATTTCAACACAGCCGGTTTAAAATCCAGCCATGGGCGAATCTTTGTGGATCTTTAAGTTTATACAATTTGCGGAAATTTTTTTAAGTAAAAGGATACATAATTATAAATAACAAAATTCCTAGAGTCCCTGCCATGGTAATAGAGAGTAGCTGTACAAATGAAGGGCCTGGCCTCTGAAGCTCACTCTTCATTCATCTCAGGCTAAATCTTCCTCTGCCAGCATAGGAAAAGATGGTTGTTTCTTAGTTGACCACCAGATGAAGTAATGGGCTTCTGTTTAGTGACCAGCTTGTATGTTCCAAGTACACATTTCCCTTGAAGCCTTCAAATCACACTCAGCACAGGGAGATGCATCCCCGTGGAGAAGCATATGAAAACAGATCTCTGAGGGGAGAGTCATGTCACCCATCTCATTCTCACTCTAGACCAAATCCTCTTTGACATGACAGATTCTGAAAAACTAAAATATATTTGTCGTTTAATACCCTAGTGTAGATGGATGCACCTAAATAACATGCAAGTATGATGTGATTCCACTCTGTAAATATGTATGTACAAATACGGTACATTTGGTGGATGGAAACATTTTGGACTGCTCCAGCAAAATTATATATACTTCCTTATTCTTGTTTAATTGTGAGGTAAATGCAGTATCAAGTCCCTGGTAGCACTAGATTTAGTTGGATGATAGTATTTTCACCACTTGAGTGAAAGCTGAAAGTTGTTGATAGGAATCGTTATTTGCTGGGCTTTTTCCTCACTTTTATTATATTTTTTCCACTCCTCCCTACAGACGAAGGCCACGGGACTCACCTAGTCACCATGGGTAGGAAACTCACCTTCTAGGAAGTGATCTTATTTCCTTTTTAGTAGGTTTAGGTGATGTATTTGTTACATGTGTTGTAATCTCAGTGATGTGGCAGGGCATGGACAGGCGGGAGAGGGATCCTTATCTCGTGTTCCTATGTGTTCTCTCCAGCCTGGACCTCATAACTCTGTCCCTGCTGTTCACAGTGCTTGAGCAGCACAAGATTACCTGTATTCTCAAGTTATTCTCTTCCCTTCAGTCTACCTTCTCGGTCGTTCCCCATCCCATTTCAACCCTGTTGTTAGCCTGAAGTCTTTTCATCTTGACCCAGGCATCTTTCAGCTGATCTTTTCTGTCCACAACTTTCTCATTTCAAGGGCAAACCAGCATAGGTATATCTAAGCCAGACTATTTTATTTCGGCAGGATATTGATTTTGGCTCCTCTTTTCTCCTGGACGGTAACAGTGGACGGACGATTGATCTAGCAGAGAAATAGAGATGTGCAAACAAATGCCTACACCCTCTGCTAGAGTGGAGACCCGCTATATGCAGAGCAGGATGTCACGTAGGCAAGGGAGGGTATGAGCTGCCCGCTGCGTGGTTGAATCTGAGGAGACTTCAGAGGACTAACATCAGTGAGTAGGAGTTTCTGGGCAGAGAAAACCATATATACACGGAGATACGGAGGCATGACAGAAGAAGTTGTGCTCAGAGAATTCCAAATGGTTTAGCGCTGTGAGCTGAAATGTCCCTGTACGGCGGGTGGCAATTAATCGTGACCACCCTACTGGCCAGAACCTAATGTAAATTGTAATTCTTCCGTCTTTTGTAGCCATCCCAGTGGAAATTGCTTCGACAGGAACTGTTGAAGTACCTAGAATACTTCTTGATGGCTGTCATTAACGGGTGTCAGATGTCTGTCCCACCCAACAGGACTGCAGCCCTGTGGGAGGATTTTATAAGCTGCTTAAAGGATCAAGATCTGATATCTTCTGCGGCGCTGGAGACCCAGTCTTGCTACCTCTTAACGAAGATTGCTGTTTCTAGACCTTTGTTTTTGATTTTAGATGACAACTTTTATTATCAAAGTATGAGATACGAAGTCTACCAACTGGCTCGGAAATGTAATTCAAACATTTTTTTTCTTACAGACATTTGTTTGCATATCAAAATCACTACTGTTCTTAGAATTTAATTGGATCGGGAAGTTAGTATTGATTTACTTAATTCTCAAAGCTAGATGTTCAGCATTACAAATGGTTTTTCCTGCTGCAGCCGGGATAATTTGTCTAATTTGTTTATGTCACATTTTGGAAAAAAACAGTGCACCAGTAATTCTGTGGTTTAATGTTATGTTTTCAGATTCATTAGGCTTTTGCCAGCTCTTTTTAGATTGTTCTCTCGAGACCTGTTTACAGAGGAATGGCCAGAGATGCCAGCCACTGCCTGCCGAGACCATTCACCTGATGGCAAGAAAGATAGAGAAGCCCAACCCTGGGAAAAATGCTTGGGAACACAACAGCCTCACAATTCAGAGTACCCCGTGCTCTTCTGAGGCCAGGTATCCCACGCGAAGCCGACCTTCACCGGGTACCTCCCTGAGCCGGGCACAGTGCTCCTTGCTTGACTCATGTCCACTTGGTTAATCCTTACACAAGCCTTAGAGAGAGATTGTTACCTTCCCTTTACGGAGAAGAGGCAACCGAGTGAGAAAGTTTGTTTGCCCAGTGCCCTCGAGCTTGTGGCAGCGGAGATGTGTGCGTGCAAACGTATACTCTCGTTAAGACTGTGTTGTCGCAAGAGATCCGCACAGGGAATGCAGAGTAGGGTGCATCTTTGAAACTCTTGCTAAAGTAACACAGTCTAAAGAGGTTGCCCAGTAATTTTCTTCTAGAAAGAAAAAGGGTGGAAGTGGCCGAGTCGGAATTTTGCCTTCAACCTCCCTGTTGTTACACCGCTGCGTGTGTGGGAGGCTTGGGGGCTGTGGTGCTAATGCTTCCGTTCATGATCTGTGTCTCGAGAGTTCTGCAGCAGCACATTTGTAATGGAATTTTCACGGATGACGGAAATGTCCTCTGTACTGTCCAGTGTAGTGGCTGCTGGCCACGTGACTGTTGAGCTCTTGAAACAGCCAGCGCCTCTGATGGCCCGAATTTTAAATTTTATTTTAATTGCTTTAAACTTAAATAGCCTCCTGTGGCTAGTGGTTATTGTATCATAGCAGAGTTCTAGAGCTCTATTGCCTACATTTCCTCAGCCCCTGCCTAGCTGTTGTCCACAGGGGGTCAGGAGTTTTTATTTTTTTTACTTTTTTTAAAGACTTGAGAGAGAGAGAAAGAGCATGAGTGGTGGGAGCGGCAGGCGGAGGGAGAGGGAGAAGCAGACTCCCCACTGAGCAAGGGGCTCAACGTGGGGCTCGATCCCAGGACCCTGGGATCATGACCTGAGCAGAAGGCAGACGCTTAACGACTGAGCCACCCAGGCGCCCTGGATCAGCAATTTTTAAAACGCTAATTTTTAAAATTTATTCCTCAAAATGTTTGGTTCCCAAGATACAGTTTTCCATGCATTTCATAATATATACTTGAATATACTAAAAAAAAAAAAAAAATGGATTTAAGAGACTGTTGTTTATAGGGTTTATGAAATGAGCTACTGCTGAGGTTTCTAATTTTAACTTTTAATATCCTGAAATTTTGAGCAGGCCCATAACCAGCTGATTGCTACTCATTCTGGAACACTTAAAATTTTTTCCTTTGAAAGTTGAATGGCTGGTTGAGGCATCAAGATATCTATCCCGTGAGAATGGCCTAATGTTATCAATGCTTTGAGACCAGTGAGGGCCCGTTCTTCCTAAAAGCAAGGAAGAGTGAGTTTCTCCCATGCTGTTGCCAACACAGCATAATCTGTTTTGTCTTGGGTCTTCAGAACCTGGCCGCCTGTTCTCACAGGTCCAGAATAGTTACAGCATCAGTGAAGGGGTTGTTTGAAACCTGGTGGCCCTGTATTGGAAGTTGAAAGATGATCCGACAAATGTACCTTCTCCAGGCTTCCGTAAGATACTACTATGTATCCATCATTGACGGCTAATAGTGTTACTACTCAGAACAACAGCAGATACTATGTATCGGGCATGTTCTGAACACGTCATATGTTTAATCTCATTCAATCCTCACAAACAACTCTTGAGGATAAATAGATTATCCCCATTTTATAGATGCGGTAACTGGCCCAGGTAAGTAAGGTAACACATCCAGGTAGTAAGTGGCAGACCCAAGGTTTGGACCCAGTGCAGTCTCACTCACTCCAGAACCTGGCTCTTTCCAGCGTGAGAAAGATCATCTTGAGGTTGAAATTTAACTCACACTGGCCTAAATTGCTTCAGTGCCATGCTCTGCACTCTGAGTAGAATTTAAACTCCTCACCATAAATTACGTGTTCTAACCCAGTTAACTTTGCAACCTCATATCCTACTACTTTCCCCCGTTGCTGCTTGTCAACCAAACTGGCCTTTGTTCCATGAACAGGAGGAGCTTTTTCTTGCCTCAGGGCCTTTGTACTTGCTGTCCCCTCTACCCTCCCCACTTATTTATGCTTGATTGACTTTCCTGACCATCCTAACTAACGTGAGGAGTGTTCATTGGACTAAGCAGTCACTCTCTTAACACCATCACTTTGTTTATGGTCTTTACTCACTTGTCACTATCTAAAATTATAATTTTTTGCTTAATTATTGAGACAGACAATGGAATCATTACCAGGCTTAGAGAGGATAGGGATTTCGCTGTACCCCCCCCCCCAGCTTAGCACATAGTCTCACATACATGGTTGTATATTTTTCATATAAGAAGGTACTCAATAAAATCTTGTTAAATGAATGAATTCTGCCTCAGCACTCCGTGGCCCCTTGACCAGTGAATAACTTCGCTGACCTACATCCAGTAAACAAGCAGAAGCCAGAAAGTACAGACCAAGTATCCTTCTTTAGAGAATAAAATAGAGCTGTAGTAGCCTAAAGTTTAGCACT
The DNA here is from genome assembly GCF_054177405.1 of Leptonychotes weddellii. Classification (NCBI taxonomy): domain Eukaryota; kingdom Metazoa; phylum Chordata; class Mammalia; order Carnivora; family Phocidae; genus Leptonychotes; species Leptonychotes weddellii. The sequence continues at coordinate 8,058,411 of NC_138374.1, forward strand.
TAATGAGGGACAAGAGAGGATGTCTTTCGAAAGCTTATTGAAATGTTTTAGGAAATTAATATTTTTTTTTCTTTTTTTTTTTTTAGGAAATTAATATTTTTTAAATAAGGGGATTCTTTTGCCTTATAATTTGTTTTGGGCTTCTACTTTTAGATTTTGCAAGTAGAAAGTAGCTTCCAAATCATTTCGTGTTTCCCCTTTGGCTTAGGACCTTGGGGTTATAGCACATTTATTCCTCTAGAATTCAATTTAGTATTCCTAAACACCAGTTCTTTTAAAAAAAGATGTTTGATATAAGGATTTATTTTATCTCCCCTTCTCTCATAGCCTGAAGTTGACTGATTTATTGCTTACTGCTTTGGAAAATCCAGTAAAATATATTGAGGACAATGTGGAACAAAAGGTAAATCTTCCAGTATAGATTTAGTATACATGGGAAGGCACCGCTTTCTGAAGGAATGAATGTCTTTTTGAGCTGAGTGTAAACTCTGAGTAAACTGTGGAAAATGCTGTCACCGCTCTGGCATCCTGGCAGCCCTCAGCTTCTGACTCGTGGCTGCGGTGGTGCGTCAGCTGGTCGGAGCCAGTTGTCAAACTCTCAGAAATGTTGGAGCCTGTCGCCATTATATTGGCGTTGGTAACTTGAAACGGGCAAGGACAGGAATACGTGCACCAGAGACATTGACAAACACTGGAAACAGGTTGTGTTGCTCTTGTTTCTGGAGAGCCTGTTACTAGACATTTACCAGCAGCCGCTGTCTAGATGGGACCCATCTTCTAGGGAAGGACAACTGGAACAGAAAAACCATCTTCACTTTCCTTTTCATCTTATCAAATACGTGTCACACTTTAGCCATCCTTTTCTAAAACTTCCAATAACGATGTCTGTGTTACATAGGAATCAGACAGAATTATTTGTTCAGCTAACGTTCTGCATCAAGCTGACCAGACGCTCCGAAGGATTGTCTCTCAGACGATGAAGGAAGCAAAAGGTATGTTGGGTAGTTGAATGGGGTTTAGTTGATACGACTTTGCTGCTATTCCTGTCTCCTTGACACTTTGGGTAGTTTATTAGCTTTCAGTCCTAACGTTTACATCATGTTTTCAGTTTCAGTATGCAACTTGGTTATATAAAAACTAAAAATTCTACCCCTAGAACAGGGTATTCATCCATCCAATACATTTTTATCGAGTGGTGACTCTGTACTAGGCTTTATTCTAGATACCGGGGCATCAGAAGGGAGCAGAATGTTATAGTGAGTAGACAGACAGACAGACAAGCACATGAGTATCTGCTGGTGCCCTGAAGAAAAATAAAATAGGGAAAGGCAATGTAGAGTGATGGAAGAGCTTCTTTTTAAAGGATAGTCTGGAAGGCTTCTTAGCGATGACATTTAAGCCGAGATATGAATGAACAGAAAGAGCAAACATGCAGTCATCTGATAGTAGATAGTTCCAGGCAGTGGCCACAAATGCAGAAGCCCAGAGGTGAAGTTGTCTGGTAGGTTCTAGAGCAGAAAAGTGGCAATTAAGTCGGGTGAAGTAAGGAACGGGGAGAGGTGGTCAGGGGCCACATGTCAAATCGGCAAGCTCAGTGTGTTGTCTGTCTGAACTTGAATGGAGTATGTGCTAGTTCTAGAAAATAACTCCTTCAGATTTTAAATACTGAACTCCTTGCTTTATTTAAATTTTGATTTAAAAACTATCGTTAGCTTAACATTTCTTGAGCTTTTATGTGCTCAGTGTTGCCAGTGTTTACAGCCCCATGAGGTGAGTGTAGTTTTACAGATAGGGACATGAAGGTTCTGGGAGGATCAAGTAACTGGTGCAAGGCTGAACAGCTACGAGATGCTTGGACAGCCTGGGTTCAGAGTCAAGTCTGACTCCAGTGCGTGCTTTCTTTTAGGCTCCCCACATCACCAGCATTGATCATTAATACCTTTACAAAAGCTTAGAACTGTTGGGAAAGCAAACAGTACACTAACCATATGGTGTTTTTCATACAATCTATAAGCAGATTTTATCTTGTACCCTAGGGTGTAGCCCAGTACATGAACACATGCGTGTGTAGCAACAAGTTTCACAAAACCCTCACATGTGTAGTGGGCTCTACTATGTTCTGTTTGATTTCATTTTAGAAAAACGCTGCTTGCAACTTACATCTCACCGGTAGGTTACAGTCCAAAGTTTGAAAACCAAAGGCCTGGAACAAACAGCAGCATAATTAGAATAGAGAGAGATAGTTGCAGGAGTTCTCTCTCAACCATTTGCCTTTCTTGCCTTCTATATAAAATGAAGAGAAGGGGCGAAGGGGGAATAGGATTATGCCCAAATCCCTCTTGACTCATTTCCCACCCATTACAATACACATTTATTTATTTATTTAGATGAGGACCTAGCTTCTAGGTCCATACTTAAATGAAATTAGAAATTCATTTCTCCTACCATCAAGAAAGTGAAAAGACAGCCTACGTATCAGGAAAGAACACTTGGAGATCATGAGAGACTTGTATCCAAAAGAGGTAAAGGACTGTTACCACTCAGCAATAAAGACAATCCAATTTTAAAAATGGGCAGAGGGTCTGAATAGACATTTCTCCATCTCAATGGCCAAACCATAAGAAAACACACGTATCAGTAGTCCTCGGGGAAATGCAAACCAAAACCACGAGATCCCACTGCACACCCACTAGGCCAGCCAGAATCAACAAGTGCAAGCGGTGGTGAGGATGTGGAGAAATGCAAACCCTCGTCCACTGCTGTTGGCTATGGTGCAGCTGCTTTGGCAAACAGCCAAGCAGTTCCTCAAACAATTAAACGGAGTTACCAGGGGACCCAGCCATCCCACTCCTACGTATCTGCTCAAGAGAATTGAGAACACGTTCATATAAATATGTGTACACAAAGATTTGTGTCAGCATTATTCCTAGTAGCCAGGATGAACCTTGAAAACAGTATGCAGAGTGAAAGAAGCCATCGCAAAAAGCCGCATTGCTTGAGTCCCCTCATGTGAAATGCCCAGAAGGGGGAAATCTAGAGCCCCATTAGTACGTTAGTGGTTGCTTAGGGATTTAGAGTGGGGTGGAGGCTGGGGTAGGAGGGTGGGAGCTAATGGACGCACGTTTCTGAGACGATGAGATGTTCTCAAATGGACTGTGGGGATAGGTGCACGTACCTGCAAGTACACTGAATCGTAGTTTAAATGAATAGAGTGTATGGTGTGCCAGTTTTCTGTAAAGCTGTTTAATAACAAAGCAATTTTGTTTCAGTCACATTACCCACATGGCTGGTGGCTGCTGAGTTGAGTAGGACAGAACATTTTCATCACTGTAGGAAGTTATAGATTAGACAACTGCTCTAGAGGTTTATCACAGTTTCAAACCAAATTGTCATTTCCTAGTTCTGCTTTTTTGCCTTACTACCTGTTAGTTCAAGAAGATTCTAAATCAACTATCTTGTCAACAACAAAAATCCTTTTCAGGCTTATCTTTTCTGCTCACGCATTTCATAGCCAGGTATTGAAAAGATTTGTTTGCTATCACATGAATGGGACCTTTGTTTCTATAGTACACCTACTCGACTGTGATTATTAACAGAATAATCTGATTGGTTTGTCTGAAGTATTCAAATTCATTTCCTGATGTTATCAGACAGCCCAACTTGATTTAGTTTACACAAATAATTTTGAGAGTATCTTTTCATTTTAGATGAACAAGTGCTTCCTTTCAACTTGAAGCTTCTAGCAGAAGAACTCAACAAGCTCAAAGCCGAGTTTTTGGAGGACCTGAGACATGGAAACAAAAAATACCTGTGCTCTCAACAAACCATCCACATATCAGATGTTATTTCTTTTTTTCATTATAAGAAAGACAACATTGTCCAGAAATATTTTTCAAAGCCGCATTAAAACTTCTGAACTTCCGATCAAATGTCTGATATTGGTTAAGATTTTGCGAACTAAAACAATTTTGTGTTACTGGACGTTTTCTCGCCCAGTGATGGGAATTGCCGAAGACTTATTTAAAAAAAAAGCAACAGGGAGCGCCTGGGTGGCTCAGTTGTTAAGCGTCTGCCTTTGGCTCAGGTGTCCTGCGATCGAGCCCCGCATTGGGCTCCCTGCTCTGCGGGAAGCCTGTTTCTCCCTCTCCCACTCCCCCTTGCTTGTGTTCCCTCTCTTGCTGTCTCTCTGTCAAAAAAATAAAATCTTAAAAAAATAAATAAATAAAAATAAATTTTAAAAAGCAACAGTCCATTCTAAAGATCCATTTGTCATAACAGAAATAACCTCAGTCAGTCACTTGCCAGACATGACATGGATAATTAGGCATCAGAGGCAGGCAGGCAGGCATCCTCATTTATGTGCCAAACCCTGAGGGCGGGGATGGTGGGGACAGGGGTCTTATTGAATGGTTCCTCAGGAAAGCAGAAAGACGAGGAAGGAGACAAGATGTGGATGCATGGAGCCGTTTTTGTCTTTAACTCATGTGACCAATCCTCTCATGGGTAAGGCATTCTACAGAGTCAAACCAATGTAGCCATAAAACCTTCTTTTTTTAAATTTATTAACAGTTTACATACTGGAAAATTACTAAAAAATTGGATCCTAGTTTTTAAAGAAGAAAAATCGAGATCAATAGAAAGTGTTATTATTTTTATTCATGTATTACAAAAGCAAAGCTTCATTCACAATAGGAACTACAGACTAGATATAGTTATTTCAGCATTGAACTGCTCTCTGGAATCCCTAAACAATATAGTGTTTTGCAACCATACTCAAGTTTTATGTTTTGCATACAAAATATGTTCTTTACATCAAAGTACATACTAACAAAAACAAGTTCTAGAAATCATATACCCTCTAAGACTATTTAATGAAAAAGTCCTTAGCAGGGAATTTTTTTTTTTTTTAAATAATACATCCACTTGATAAATATTTTTGTAGAACTTAAAATGAGGTTTATCCAACATTTCTTAAGTAATATTCCCTTTGTCAAACAATTCTGCAGATGAATGGCAAACACTTATTTCTAAAATGAAATAGCACTGGAAAATATTCAAAGTAAAAGTCTAGCCTTTACTTGAATTTCAAGAAGTTGTAGCTACATATTAGTAAAATCTGAAATGAAATTATTCCCTGTTAATCTCTTCACAGTTTCTTAAAAAAATATTAGTGGAGATTAATTATCTACCAACTTTAAAAATCTAAACTTATGTTCACTGAACAAAAATACATTTAGTTTCAGAACATTGCCTCTTAACAGCAAAGTACTATAAATAGTTCATGTTCAACTTTCCCTAGCAGCTCATTTCTATAAAATATTTGATTAAAAATAAAATGGGAGAAACATTCAACACTTAATGGAAGATAGTATCATCTTTCCATGTATAAAATTTAACTCACAGAAAATTTAAATAAAATCCTAAATCTTTTTAAAAATACAATACTAAAAAAGTTTATAAGGTAGATTTGATTCAAAAACTTTAGTGCATTTAGAATTAATTGTAGCTCTCAAGCATGGACACCTTTGGAATACCAACTGTGCTCTTTTAAGTCATAGGAAAATTAGAATTATACATTCTAGTTAAAATTATGAAAAAAAAGATACTTTGTTTAAATTAAAATGTACCTTCAAAACATCTATCTTTAGTTGCCAGAAAAAAAGTGTCACTATTTGGCCCAGAATATAGAGTTAATAAACTGGTTTTAACAAGAGGGTTCTTTCTCTTTAATGAAAGCTTTCATTTTCTATCTTGGGATATTGCTTTTATGTGAAGAATAAAAGTGAGAAGGAAGAAAATAATTACAAAATCTTCCAAATGACAGCAACCTGTTTCTTTCTGGCAATAAATAAATACTAGAGCCAAGTTCCACATTTGGAAATGGTTGCATTCAAGCTGATCTGAGCAATGAGTGATTTAAACAAGAGAAACACAACTGTAGATTCAGAAGCCTCAGATTTGACAAGGAGAGAGTTATTTATAGTTTCGACAGACTCTTTGCTGCTCTTTGAACAATGCTGTTGAGGTTAGTTTTGACTGGATATTAAACCACGAGAACTCATTTTAATGGCTCTCTAGCATTTGGAAAGAAGGGCAGAAGATCCATTAACTTGGCATGTGGGGGTTTTGGTGAACGCCTATCATCATTTCCCTTATTTGCTATAGAAGAGTGTAAGTCCTTTTTGCTTCATAAATGCTTCATAGTTAGGGTATTCTCTTTGAGAAGCCAATTAGCAAGACTTTCAAGATTTGAACCAAATTAAAAATGAAACTTTCCCAAAGTACACAGAAACCAACAGTTAGTAACAATATATTTTATTGTTTGACCAAGCTCTCTTAGAGTGAGCTAGTTATTACACAATATAAAAACAACAGCCTCCTATTCAAAATTATTCTAGATTTAGCAAGTCATATTTTTGTAAACAAATTAAATATCACATTTAAATGCATTTTATATCTATTTTCCCACTTTTGTACCCTTTCCTACTAAGGCGACGATTCAGTCAGTCTCTAGTTTTGTCACTATCCATGAAAAACTGGCAGAACTGCAAATAAGCATTACAAGCTGAATTCACAGAAAATATTTTAAATGGCCAATTCTGAAGGGAAAACCAGAATTTGTTTTGGACACACGTTCTCATTTTTTTACGTATTACTTCACCATCCTATTTTCCCATGTGTTTCTATACCCACCTCTTCTTGGAAATTACAGGCAGTAAATGGATAGAAGGCAGGAAATGGAAACTTCAGAGATTTTTTTTTTTTCTTTTGAAGGACTGCATTTCCAAGGAATAAGATGGATGACTACCACCACTGTACCTCTTTGGTCATCAAAGGAATGAATAGGAGGAGTAACAGATTCTCAGTATACTTATCAACCTCACCTGACACTAATAACGTCAGAGTGAAGAATTTAGATGAAAGGTTCAAATTAAAAGAAAAAAAAGGCATCTTTAGAGATAATCCTCTGATATTTCTAGCATTTCATGTGGTTTTTACAATAAACCAGAATAAACAGAATCCAATGGAAAACTGACACATATTTAAACTAGAAATTGAACAAACAGGTATTTTAAGTATTAAACCCATTTTTCAATTTAGGTTTCATTTCTTTTCAGAAGTTTTGCCTCCTATATTTATAACTTGAATTTAAAAAGAATGACCTGTTTTACATTTCCCCTTAAGGAAAAAAAACAAAAAGAAGGATCTGCTACACTAAATAGCTCTGTGATTATCAGGTGAAATGAAAGTACTGTGAACATTCAGCAATGTGAATGAAACAGCACGTTGACAAAGAACGAGGTTAAAGGCAATTCCTCTACTAAACACTGAAATAAACTGTCATAGACTTTGTAAGAGACAGTAATTCTACCATGTTGAAATATGGCAGAGGTAATATCTAGCTGAATGTATATGTTGAAATACAAGAGTATCAGTAAGCTTTGAAGTGTTTATGGACCGTAAGTATGGGAAATTTAAATGAATACCTGTTAGGATTATGATTGCACTCCAATTCTCAACTGTCTAAGTGAAAGGAAAAAACAGACACCAACGTGTCTCACTGCTCTAATACATAAATGAGCCTGACCAGATCTCTATAGGAAAAAAAAATTTTTTTTATTTCCACTGTCAACCTTATATTCTATAAATATATAGACTTTAAATTAGCAGACACCTTATTAGGAATGACGCCCCCCTGGAAAAAAAAAAAAAAACAATAAACAAAACTATAAAACACCAAAAGGTAAAACCAAGTAAAGCATAATGTGATTATTTTCAATCAGTGTTGGTTATGCTGTCCCCTTGCAAAATGACAGGCAAAATCATACTTGTTTTTACATTTGCAACCACATATGTTACACTGAAAAGGATTTTCATACCCATGACATCCCATATGAATAGTGTAAAGGATATTGTCGGCAAAGTACATATCACAGTGCTGGCAGTGGTGCAGAAGCTGCGGGTCCTGGACCGGGAGGGTTGGAGCTGGAGTGCTCGGCTGGCTGTTTCCTATGCTGGGAGTACTCGTGTGGGCACTTGGTTCACTGCTCGGACCTGCCACCGGACTGTAGTTCCTCTGACTATGTGACGGCCGAGGTTCCGGGCTCGTGGGAGAGGAGCTCTGAGGAATACTTGCGGACACAGCGGCAACCACTGCTTGGGCAGAGGGCTGCTGCATCATGAAAGGCTTCTCGTCAGGGCAGGGAACTACATCAGGAGAGGCAGGGTTTTGGTTTTCTGGTGGCAAACTAGACAACTGTCCTGCCAGGGTTGAGAGCTGATTTAAAGGGTTGTCAACCATGAGTTCTTGGGGGTCCCTTGGTAGGCCACCAGTTGATGTGGTTTTTGCCATACTTTCATAGGAGTCAGTCTGGATATTTGGGATTTCATGGGTAAAATCGTTAAGGTAGTCTGGCTTCTGAACCACCATGGAAGGTGGACTTAAATTGATTAATGCTCTTCTGCTATAGCCCAGATTGCTTGTTTTCTTCTGTAAAACTCCCCACATTTTCTTGCTGCTTAAGGAAGACCTAGTACCTTTAATTGGTACCATTTTATGCTTGCGCCTTCGATGATGGGACAGGTTACTTCGATCACTGCAGCGGAAGGAACATAATTCACATTTGTATGGTTTTTCTCCGGTATGGGAACGCATGTGGGCTTCCAGATGACGCTCATAAGCAGATGCAAATGGGCATAAGTGACATCTATGAGGTTTCTCACCTGTTTAAAAAGAAAAATGGGGGAGAAACTTCAAGAGTAGCTCATTTATGGAAAGTTTCATGTGTTGTCCATTCATTAGACTTAGAAACTGATCAGGTTTCTTTGCAAAGAAACCTGTCAACTTAAAGCCTTAACTCATCAGCAACAATTTGAGATCTATAGATATGTTCTATTAGTATAGTGTAGAAATTGTTATGGCTTCAACTGGCATCTGGGGAAAGAGTAGCAAAACTGACAATAATATTCCCTACATAATAATGATTTTATCAAAAGTATGCGTCAGTTATGTTTATGAGCACATCCATACATGAACACTTCTTCATACATATTCACACACAAATACCCCTTCCTCAGGAAAAAATACAAAAAAACTTTTCTAAAAAGTCCTTCTATTAAATAGAAAGCTCAAAAGGGAAATGAGTTTCCCAATCCAAATATGAATTATGCAAAGTGTTCCTTCAAAATGGCCAGTGCTTCACCTCTACCTTCCTCCTCTCCTCTTCAGTTGCCAAAAGGGACAACTGTAGTCAGTGCCGTTAGCTGAAAACGGCGCAAATATGTAAAATAAATATTTGGAGTCATTAATGTAACAAGTAGGTACTGAGTCCCTACTATGTGTCCGACGCTCTGTTAGGCTCTGCAGGCACAAACCTGGCCCTGACAGGAGCCTCGTCCTCAGACACAGCATGAGACCCCACGGGCACACGAGTGGGATGCCTGACCAGGTCTTGGGCCAGGGCAGGGCATCGTCAAGAGGGCTTCTCAGAAGGTGGGAGGGCTAAGGTGAGCCCTAAGGATTAGCAGTGCAGTCTGCAACTGTATAAAAGCCTTGTCCCTGGTCGGCAACTGAAACATACTTAGAAGGATAAAGATAAAAACATTTTATCACTTCACACTACCTTCAGCATTAACCTGCCCAGCCTTAGAAGCAGACAGATGGTGAGAGAGGATGTGGATCAAGACGAAAGATGGCTAAGGAAGGGGGAGCTCTAGAAGGGGCCTTACTTCCCATTTGTATCTTGTTATGCCAATGTTTTGGAAAAATGGAGTAACTTCTCCATTTATTCATACCTTTTATCAACCTTCAATTTTAAACTATCAGAACTACTACACATCAGAACAACTTGCCTTCCTTGGCCCCTCTCCTGCCCCCAAAGAAATGCCTTCTCCAGCCATTTCGCCATTACCTGTGTGGATTCTAATATGTTCGATAAGCCGGGCTGTTCCTTTGCTGGCATAGTTGCAATACCGACACTTGAGCTTCCCATCAAAGGTCCTTTCAAACCCATCTACTAACATTCCTGAGTTTTCATCCAGGGAAACTTCAACAGATGGGTGATCAAGTCCATTCTGATCACCATCTGTTCCAGCTATAAACAAAGTGTAGCAAAAAAATTATGCATCTCAGAATCAACTCAATTTAGCATTTTAGTCTTCAGTGGTAGACAATCTTTCATAAATTGACAGCTTACTTAGCACAAAACCTAACTCAGAAAATACAGACTTTCTGAACAGAGGTTAATTTCATACGAAAGCAGTATTCCGTTGAGAACCTTTTATAGGGGGACCTCAAATTACTTACACATAAATTTCATCAGTCCTCAACATACTTTTGAAGAAGAGAATAGGGTATTATCCTTATTTGACAGGTCTGGAGAACAGAGGGGAGTAAACAGTAACGGCAAGGCAATACACGTTTAAGATCCTACCCACTTCTACAAGTATTATAATTGGCAGTCATGATAATTTCCCCAAATCCTGACTCAGTTTACTGTCGTCTAAAGCAATCAATGTGGAGTTTTGCCCTGTTTTATTTGGTTTATACACAGTCTAGATTCTGGGATGCATTTAAGATCTTAAAATTCTAACTAGGCACATAAAGGAAGAGACTATATCTGATACCTCTGAATGTTAGAACTGTAAGAATTTGAAAGCTATAAGGTATCTGTCGCCGTTTGCTTTTAATTTAACCCAACTACTTCTTTGTATCTATAAAGAAATTGAAGGAGCAAGTGCTCATATCCGGAAAACCAGCAAGCAGTGGGGACTACAACCCTGGTCTCTTGAATCCCAGTCCAGGAATCTGTAGACTAGAGTTTCAGGAGGGGCATTTTTATTCCTACAACTTCTTGGGAAAAACACTTCTACTCTATCCCCAGGAAATAGCAGTACTAGTATGAACAAGTCAAGCCCCTCCTCCACTGTTTCCTCCCCCGCTTCACCAGGAGAAGACAAGTGATTTTACTGGTTGGTGCAAATCCAATATCCAACGGTGCCACTACATTGAAGGGACAAGGCGCGGTGTCCCCATCTTCGATTTCTCTCCCAAGCCAGTGACTCTCAAAATTCAATGTGTATATTAATCATGTGCGGAGCTTATTAAAACACAGATCCTGAATCAGTAGATCTGCGGTGGGGACTGACAATTTACACTTCTAACAAGCTCCCAGGTGATGCCTGGTCTCTGCTGCTAGTTCCTGGACAACAAGGCCACAGACTATCTACATCAGGGGTCAGCAAACTTTTCCCATGATGATAAGATACTAAATACCTTAGGCTTTGTGGGCCATCTGTTCTCTACCAGATCTACTCGGCTCCACTGTTATAGCACAAAAACAGCTCTAGGAAATATGCAAACAAGCAAGTGTGGCTATGTTTCAATAAAACTTTATGGATGCTGAAGCCTGAATTTCATATAATTTGTACATATTAGGGTATTCTTTTGATTTTTTTTTCCCAACCATTTTTAAATGTAGAAATCACTCTTAGTCTGCAGGTCATACAAAAACAATTCGCAGTCCAGATGGGGCCCATGGGCTGTAGTCTGTTGACCCCTGAGCTACGTTCAGGAACAGATTCCAGTCTGTGTGGTAAGCAAACCAGACAAAAGTCTATCTGTGGCAGGCTCAAGAGGGTCGCTGCTTTCCCTATTCTGGTTCTCTGTCTAGAGAAGTAAACATGGTCAGCCCTTTCTTCATTTCAAGAGAGAAGAAAAAGAAACCCCTATTGTGTTTCTGGTCTAATCCAAATTTCTCACTGGCCAAATCCTTTGTGTAGTGAAGCTGATGCTCTCTACCCCCATTGGGTTCCTTGGGTCTACTGTTAGCTAATAGAACTTAGAAGATGGGAAGGATATTTAGAATTCCTAACCTTCCAACAAGACCATAATGCCTCTCTAGACTATGTTAGGCCCTTGGGCAGTTTCATTCTCCCTCAACAAAAATCTGACATGTTTAAAAAGGAAAACAAATTGCCCTGTGTCTTTCTAAGTAAAAATGGAATGATTCACATTAGTGAATAGTGGTCTTCACCGTATGGATAACTACACACAAGTATTAATATATTTATGGAAAATGAACTATTTAATAGTATTAAGATGAGTCTACCTCCCTGAAGAGCCTCTGCTTCTTTGTCCCCACTAACTGATCCAGAAATCATGTTCACATGATGAGTCTGCTGAGTCAGATATTCCTGGAAATCTTTCACGAAGTCCAAAGGCTCTGGTTTCTTTTCACCCATCTTTGCTTTATCCTTTTTTTCTTTTTTCTTTTGAAGTTTACAGTTTGTTATGCCTAGGGGGAAAAAACTGAAATAATTTCACACTATTTAGGGAGATCCAGCGTATATCAAAACAACAGTGACAAAGGTTACTATGTACAAGGCACTGTACAAAGCACAGAGAATACAGTATCTGCCATTAAATAGCTTATCATTTTCTTGGTGAACTAGAGAACACACAGAGAAAATTGTGAAAATTTACTATCATTAATATTTAAGTAAACTGGAACCAAACTCAGTCTTAAGAGGAAGGAAAAAAATTACAAAGACTGAAAAAAAGAGAAAATAAGTCCACATGAAAGAAACAGGCACAGCAGCAGGGATTATCAATGAAGGAGACAGTTAAAAAAAAAAAAAAGTGGCTCAATTGAGGCCAAAGAGAATTTTCTAGATGGACATGTTACATATCTGTGTTGTCCAACAGAGCTCTACTTGCCACACATAGCGACGAGCACTTCAAATGTGGCTAATACAAATGACCTGAGTTTTTTATTTTCTTTAATTAATTTAAATGGAAATAGCTACATATGGCTAGTGACTATCATTTCAGACAGCAAAGGCTCTCAAATCATAGGGTTCACATGAATGCTCTAGAAATAGGTACTCTAGAACAGGGGGGTGGCAACCCTTTTCTGTAAAAAGGCCAGACAGTAGTATTTTAGGTTTTGCAGGTCATGAGGTCTCTGTCCCAACTATTCAACTCTGTCATTTTAGCTAAAAGCAGCCACAAATAATGTGTGAACAAATTGAGTATGGCTATGTTCCAAAATAAGGCTTTACAGAAGCAGGCCTTGAGCCAGGATAAGCCTATAGGCTATAGTTTCCGGACCTCTGCCTTGGAAATCCAAATCACCACCTCTACCACCACACATCATCCTATTCACTCTGAGAATGAGGGGAAAAATTAAGAAAGAAAACAAAAAAATGAATCGCTGAACACTACATCAAAAACTTATGACATACTATATGCTGGCTAACTGAACATAATAAAAAACAATAATTTTAAAAAAGAAAATTAAAAAAACTAATTCTAAACTACATATGCACCCCTATGATTATTGCAAAAAAAAAAAAAAAATTCTGATGCTAATGTAGAGGAAAATCTCCTATGAGATTTTGTAATCGCAAACTAAACTGGTCTTCACATAGGTTTATGGCCCAAATTCAGAAATCAAATAACCAAAAAGTTTTCTCGTAAGAACAACCTAGGAGATAAAGGTCTTTTCTCCCAGTAAAAATTTTTATGCAAATGTATAAGGTCTTCTTAAATATGTCTTCTGCTCATTTTTTTCCCTAAACTCCAACTATTTAATAACTAATTTCTATCTTAGAAAGTCCTCATCTTTAAAAGCCAGTAGAATGGAATCTAAAGCTAAAGATTAGTCACTTCTCAACATATATGCTGAACTTTTTCTCAAAGCACAGCATACACACAGAAGAGCACATAAATCCTAAGGGCAGAGATCAACAAGTCATCACAAAGTGAACATATCCATGAAGTCCGACCGACGTCGGGAAACAGAAGGCCACCAGCATCCCAGGATGGACCCTTCCACTACTGGTCCCCCAGAGTCCCGGCAAGGGCTCCACTACCCTGACTTCTGAAATTGCTGTCACAGGGCTTGCATATATTCACCTTTAGACAACGCAAAATGGTTTTTCAAAGTGCTTATGACAATTTACACTCCCATCAGCAATGAACAAGAACTCTGTTCTTCCATATCCTTGCCAACACGCAGGTATTTTTTGCCTTTTTCATTTCAGCCATTCCAGTGGGTGCGTGGCGGTATCACTTTGGTTTTCATTTCTATTCCTTGATAACTAATGAAGTTGTATACTTTTTATGTTAATTAGCCACAGAGATACCCTCTATTTTCATACCCAGTGAAATATCTGTTCAAGTCTTTTGCTCATTTTTTATTAGGTTTTCTGTCTTTTTCTAGTTAATATCTAAGAGTTCTTTATAATATTCTGGATATGAGCTCTTTATTAGATATGTATATTTTCAGTGTCTTCTCTCACTCTTTGGTTGCCTTTTCACTTACTTAAAGATAACCCAATAAACAGAAGTTCTTAACATAGTCCAATTTACCCATTTCTTTCCTTTACATTTAGAGTTGTGTCCTTGCCAACATCTTCCTTGAAGATGTTCTGCAGTTTCTTCTAAAAGCTTTACTATTTTTTTTTACCTTTCATATTTTTATCTGGAACTGAGCTTTGTGTATGTATACTGTGAGGTAAGAGTTGAAATACACTTTTTTCCAAAGAGAGAGCCAACTGTTTAGCAACATACATTTCACAGACCAGCCTTTCTCCACTAGACTCTATCACCACCTTTCTAAATCAGGTGATCATATATATGTGACCCTATTTCTGAATTCTCTATTCTGTTCCACTGGTCTATTTTTGTCTAGCCTCACGCCAATACCACCCAGTCCTAGTAATAAAAATCTTAATATCTCAGTCATTTAAGTCCACCAGTTACATTTTTCTTCTTTGAGAATGTCTGGACTACTCTGAGTACTTTTCAGCCTGTTTTCCAAAGAAAGAACTGTGGAGTTGAGAAATGAGAGGGCTTCACCGACAGCACGTTTCCCAACTGACAGTAGCTTGACTGATGTTTTAAGACCAAAACTTCTGTTTTTAACTAACTTAACTAGCACTCTACTAGATATAGACTAACCCTTGACCATGTTCCTCCTATAGAGTGCTGTACTGTACAACAATGCAGTGATATTTTAGGAACTAATGAAGGGCTGTTTTTGGTTTCCCTTGTTTACTGGCCCCGGACTAATTTGTTTAATTTCTGTATTTCTTGTCTTCCTCTCTCCTCACAATTAACTTGTTCTTTATTCTGAACATATTTATCCAAATAAGAATGTGCAGGTGACCAAATTTTCATTGTTCTTGAACAATGCAACATTTGTGAACAGTTCTTTTCCACCCTTCTTAGAAGATGTCTAGGGGTTTTTAAAAGGTATTATTATCACTACCACTTTTCACCGTTTTCTAGAAAACTGAGGCCACTGAAAGTCTATCCTTTGGATGAACAGAGTATTACAGTATTAGGCCAAACTTACTAGCTTGAAGACTCTGAACAGAAACTTCTCTCAGCTGTAGTTTCTTATTTTGTAAAATGTAATAATAATACCAACTGGCAGTGCTGTTTTAAGTTTTACAAGTATCTATATGTAAAGTATCTCCCAACACCTGTAGCATATGGCATGTTCTCAGCTATTTGTGCAGCAAAAAATGGTTATACCTCGGGTCAAAACATTCCTCTGTCCCAGATTAAGTTTTTTTCCCTTTTTCTATCAATCAGCTCATCAACTGAGCCTCGTAAGCTCTCGTTTTAGTTATAATGAAACGAACATGGTCTACCTTCATCTCAGTAATCCATATAGCCCAAACTGTAATTTCCCAAACTCATATCTTATTTTACTCTTTTACACTACCTCTTTAAATCACTTGCTTTGGTCTGGCTCAACTTTCTTAATTTTAAGGATTACTGTTGGTTTCTGAACAAATTTGTTTCAGTTGCTTTTTCTCATCTTACCAGGCTTATCTGAACTGATTCTCTCTGCTTCCAAATCAGTGTATTACTATTTGTTCTGTGACTACTGCTGATTCTGTTCATTTGTCCTTTAAAATTTGCTCTCTGGGGGCACCTGGGTAGCTCAGTCGGTTACGCATCTGCCTTCAGCTCAGGTCACGATCCAGGGTCCTGGGATCAAGCCCACACTGGGCTTCCTGCTCAGCGGGAAGCCTGCTTCTCCCTCTCCCACTCCCCCTGCTGGGGTTCCCTCTCTCGCTGTCTCTCTGTCAAATAAATAAATAAAATTAAAAAAAAAAAAATTGCCCCCTGGTTGGGGGGGGGAAGTGAGCCAGTCAGATTATTAAGAATAAAATCAACAATAATCTGTAGAAGATTAAGATCAACAATAATCTGTAGTAACATCGTATCTCAATAAAAGGAAAAGGAAAGAAGGACAATAAAACACACACAGGTGGGAAACAATGTAAAAATATGCATTAAAAGGTAAGAAATACAGCAGTTCTAAAATGAGTTTCAGAAAAACAAATGTAAACAAAGAGAAATGTTTTTTTAAAAAATAGCAATCAAGAAATTTCCAAAATTAAAGACCCCTTTCAGATGGAAAAGGATCATAGAGTGCAAAACAGTATATGATAATAAAACAACACTTAGACACATTTTGAAATTTTAAAACCTCAAAGAAGACAAAGAGAATATAAAACTTCCTAGAGAAAAAAAGACAGTCCACCCACATAAGAAAATCAGATTGTCATCTGAGTGCCAAAGGCAACACTAGGGGCAAGAAAATAACAGAAATCATTTATTCAAATTTGGAATGTTTAACTTCCTCGAGCTGATATAGGATATGTTCCAAAAACCTACACCAATTAATGGAGAAAATTTAGTTGCATTCCCTTTAGAATCAAGGATAAATAAGACCAGGATGATTGCTATTACTACTGCTATTCAACACAGTATTAAAGGAAGAGGCCCCCACAATAAAAGGAAAAAAGTAAAAGTATGAGGATTGACTGGTAAGGCCCTAAAGATTGTCTGTGTCCTAATTATAAAAGTTGTAATTAAGAAAGAAATCCTGGTATTTACTTTGCAACTTAGCATCACTTCTTGCTAATCAGTTCATATAAAAACTGAGATGTTTCCAGTGGAAAATATCTGAATATACTTTGATAGGCTTCAATAAGCAAGATAAGTCCTACCAATTCCTGATTACAAAGCCTAACACTGCTACGGGAGAACATGTGACAGTGCAGAAAAAATGCATGAGATTGCCAGTAAGCAAGCAGAAGAAAATGGTATTTTTACACATGCATCTCAAGTTTTAAGAACACAAATGAGCCTAATTACTTCTGTGGATGTAATGGCTGGCATATTTTGACAGTCTTGGCTATTATCACATTGTCACATTATAAATTTCACTGCGTTCTCTCCCATAAATTGTGTGATGATTTTCAATCATAATGCATGATGGACTTAAAAAAAAAAAAAAAAAGAATGCCAATGAAAAAAGGGAAGATAACATTATAAATACGAAAAAAAAATCTGTTCTTAAATTAAGAGTTTTAAATATATTTATATGGTTTTCAACCTCAGACATTCTGCAATCACTTAAAAATTAAGTGTCATTCCATCCCTAAGCACTTTTTGTGCTTACCTGACCTTCGTCACATCTCTCTCTCACACCCACCCTCCCTCCCTCTCTCTCTCTCACACACACACACACACACAAATACACACACCCCAGGACAGGCCCTTGCCTGAATGTGAATGGAGCCTTTGGTTCAAAATCCAGCTTTCTCCATCTCAAGTCACTATTTCTAAGCAACAGTAAATAGAAAAAGAACAGTAACTGTGAAACTACAGACTTCCTAATATCAAAAGAAAGTAAAGGTTTTATATCCAAGACATCTTCCTGTCTTTAATAAAGTAATCATCAGTCTCTGACTGAAAGTTTGGTTTTTTTTTAAAGATTTTTATTTATTTGACAGAGAGAGACACAGCAAGAGAGGGAACACAAGCAGGGGGAGTAGGAGAAGCAGGCTTCCCGCTGAGCAGGGAGCCCGATGCAGGGCTCGATCCCAGAACCCTGAGATCATGACCTGAGCCACCCAGGCGCCCCTCTGACTGTAAATTTAATCTAAGAACTCCACAAATCAACTGAAATCCAAAGATGCCCCTAAGACCCTGATAAATTTAAAAATCTTTGCAAACATACCATAAAAATCTACTTTAGGACATCAGCAAACTATGTTTTTACTGAAGATATCTTTTCCATGAGCCACGAATTTAACATCTTGGAGCTTGTTAGCCAAAAAATAACTTACACAAATTTCAGTATGTAAGATCATGTCATCAGAAAAAGAAACATATTTGAGTTCTCCAATTTTATTGCAGATTTGGGTGGTGTATTCCTAGCCTGATCTACTCTTTCTACTAAATGATATCTAATTATATCAACCAGAGAATTATTCCCGCACTGTATGATTATCATTCTTTATGATATGGCAAAATTTTTTAGTCCTCCCTGTGATTACCCTGATCAAAGTTAAGCTGAGTCTAGTATGGGATTCTATGAGGTGTAGGTACATGTCTGTATAAACTGGGTAGAATGTACCTGAACTATTTTTATGACAATAGTTTCTCCCAAATTATCCATTCAAGGCTCAAAAATAAGGTTCTTACAAAACAACCAGACGCTACCTACACTAGTGAAGTAAAGAAATATTTAAGAAATAAGTTTTGCTATCCCAGAAGAACATGAAAACCTCTTTACCTTTAAGCCACTAACTTAAAACTATTCTCTGACTTTCCTTGGCTTCTGATAAAGGTTTTATTTGTATGAAGTCTTCTGATATTAGTTCTTCAGTCTCACATTATAAATGGGAAGTTGTTGATTCACACACACACTCACACACACACACACCCTCTTAACCAGGAACTAACAAAATAGGCACCATGATGTGAATTAGAAGACAGCCACAACTATGAAAGAGCAGTGACATAAGAACTAGAAGAATCTCTATAACCTACCTTCTTCCCAAAGGCTATCTTTTTTTTTTTTTTTTAAAGATTTTATTTATTTATTTGACAGAGAGACACAGCGAGAGAGGGAACACAAGCAGGGGGAGTGGAAGAGGGAGAAGCAGGCTTCCCGCCGAGCAGGGAGCCCGATGTGGGGCTCGATCCCATGACCCCGGGATCATGACCTGAGCCGAAGGCAGACGCTTAACGACTGAGCCACCCAGGCGCCCCCCAAAGGCTATCTTTTTTAAAAGCTATGGGAGAATTTTGAGAACAACATGATTAAGGAATAGAAAGATCTATTTTATTCACCTACCATTTGGGGGTTACCAACCATAAGGTAGAATACTTAGCAACTAACTTACTTATACAATAGCTTAATTTGGCGGTTAGGTAGGCCTCTACAAATAAAGTGATTACAGTTCAATAGATGTGCTTATTTTTATAGCCCAATAATTATGGTCACTGAAAGATTTACTCTGCCATAGAATACACATCAATGGTGAAGCCCGACAAATGAGGACGGATTTAAGTATAGAGAGTTAACATGAACCTTCAAAGACAATTAGAGCACATTTCCTCTGATTACAGAAAAAAAAAAATTCCTTGAACGCAAAAAGGGACATTATGAAGCTTTGAGAGATCAGAAAAATAACGTAAAAGTAAAATAAAGTTAGAAGATATCCAAAACAGGAGTTACACACTCTAACCTTTTCACCCCAAATCAGTTCCTCTTTTTTCTTGCCACTCCAACATTGATGAAATGTAGAGTAATCGAAATTTACTCTGGAGACACACCAAGGGACTCCAAAAGGCCATGGAGAGAATTTCAACTAAAATTGAAAAGCCATACAGAGGTCTGCAAAGAAAGCATACCACAAATCAAAACCTTTATGAGAAAAAGTTAATTAGCATCTACAGGTTTAATAAGCTAAGAAAATAACTTCTGCCAATTTTACCATTACCAGAAAAGAAAACTAATCTAACAGATAATCAAAGAACAAAGCAACAGGCTCAGGTCAACAAAGCTCCAAAGAATCACCAAAGAATAACATGCACTAATTTGACTCCCCCTTCCTCCCCCTTGGATTTCTTAAGATTTCATATTTGGCAAACTCTTAATGTCTTTCTTAAATTTAAGTTATTAATTTCATTTGTGCACAGTACTGTACACTTAAAGGGTCAGGCTTAGTATTGAACAATTGTAGTTGCATAAAAATAATGCACTAGCCTTGTAGGGAAACATTTGTGGGAAAGGGTTAGAAAGAAAACCTCCAGGCACCCCCAACAAGGGAACATTTGATTCTCATCTTTATGATGCTCTCTATCACAACCTCAAACACAGGGTTTTCTGGGAAACAGTTTGAACCCCTAGGAGCAAAAAAAAAAAAACCCAAACATCTCTCAGTGCCCTGTAACGATTTCCCAACAATATATTAAACTGTAGCTGTGTTCAAGGCACGTCATCAATTAAAATTAAATGGAATTTTAATACCATTTGTCCAGACGTTTAAAATTTTGTTTTAAATAACTTTTGTTTCTTCTAAACTGAATTTCCTTAGATCTCACAATTTAAAGTGTCTTTACTTCTTCTACCGCTTGTCACTCCTCCTTAGGGTTCTGAACAGCACATTAAGGGGACACTAAATGGGCCACGTGGTTGGTTAGTGGTAGCTGGAACCGGTGTAACTTCAATTTAATTCACAATTAGAGGAGCATTTAATAGGTGCACGGCTTGGCTACCCGCACTACAGTTTACCGAGAGACTTAAACCTGTACGAACCTGAATAGGTCTTTGCTGCAAAGCCCTCCCCAAACCTCACATCTCCGCAGAATTAGAGTGCACAAACAGTAGAAACTAACCCAGGCTGGACCATTAGATAACAGACAGAGGTTTTAAAAGTCCTCCCAAGGAGCAGCCCAGGACTGGCGTCTGGGCAGCATCCTCATCAGGATTCGGAGCACCCAGGAGACTCGCGCCTCCGCTGACCCCCAGGATCTGGTACCCGGTGAAGACGCAAACCTCGCGGAGACCCCCACACGACCACCTGTCAGAGCGAGAGGCATCTCCCTACCCAGGAGTCTCCAGCCCCTGGCCACAGGCGCCGCTCCCTCGGGGCTCCCGAAACCGAGAGACCGCACATTCTGCACTCGGGCCAGGAACGTCCCGGGTCGTGACCCTGCCGACTGACCGACCACGCCCAACCCTCCGCTGAGACTGAGTCCCGGGTGGGGTCAGCCGGCCCGGCGCTAACCCGGCTCTCGCCTCCTGCCGCTCCTTCTTAACCGTCCTGCTCAGCTGTGTCGCCGCCGTCCGAGCCGGAAGCCTGCTACTTACCACCTGACCACCGCACCGAGTAACTCCCACTGCCTTGTTTAACGCCGCTGTCGCCGCCGCCGCCGCTGTCTTCGTCACCGTCGCAGCCGCTGCCGCCGCCATGTTTGTTGTGTCTCCGATTCCCTTCCCGCCCCACTGCCTTGTCCAAGTCTCGCGTGAGCAGTACGCAGGGCAAAGGCGAAGAGGGGCCTGTATGTCTGTCTTGGGGTTCCGTAGACACGAGGGGGCGTGGCCAGGGAGGTGCTCTGGGGGCGGGGCGGGGGCGAGGTCCTGGCTCCGCCCCCAAGCGCTGGCGCGCGCCAGGAGGCGCTGAGTAGCGACTTCGTGGGGTCGGCGTAGCCACTTAGCCTGCACCGCTCATGGAGGCAGCGGCGGCTCGGCTGCTGGCTGGCAGCGCGCTGGTGAGTACGATAGCGGCGGGTGTCCTGGGGGCCCTGGACGACCTTGGCCCTGGCGGCGGGGACTTCTCCTAACGGGACCCGGGAGCCCGCTGCACGTCCCGGGTCGGAGCCTCCCTCTCTCCGCCGCGTCGCGACCCCGATCTCCCTGCAGGCCTCTGGCGGAGCCGGCCTCCTCTTCTGTTAGGAGGGGTGAGAGTGGCAGCTGGTGAGAAGGGGGCTGGGAGCTGCTCTAGAAGCTTCTTTGCCGGAGCAAGCAGCGTGAGTGGAGTCGGAGAGCCATGGTTGCCAGTTGGTCCTTTGCAAGCCATTGGGCCCTGGGAGCCTCGGAGTTTAGGATCTTTAGGGGCATTTTGCAGAGATGTCACCTCTCCGATGCCACGTTTCCCCAATTATTACATTTCACCCCACCCCCAATTTTAACTAGAAAGATAGTTAAAATGCAGGCACAGTCTCTTTCTGATCAGAGCGTTTCCGTGTCTTCTCTTCTGCGGCCCTGCTCCAGGGACCTCAGAGTTGGTCAGACTTACCGACCAGTTAGAGAATTCCCTCTGCCCCTTATCATGAGATAAGTCATGAGACTGGGGCCCAAGCGTCTCCCATGGGTGAGCTCAGCACGGCTCAGGGGTGCCCATTCCCTCCCGGCTTCCTTGAACTTGAGCTGAAACTTGCCTCCCAGGAATATCCACCTGTTGTACCTAATTCTGCTCTCCCGACTGGCCCAAAAGATTCTTTGATACTTTGTCAGGGTTTTCTCATTGCGTTAAACATTTCCACTAATTCAGCTCTTCCGTCCTAGGGCATGCTTTCCAGAAAACCGTCACACATTTGAATACCTCCTCTTCATTGTCAACTTGACTTCTGCTTAAATGTAAACTTTTACATTCTTTGTATTTACTTTAAGAAATTAAAAGCTCTTCATAGTGCTACTTCAGTGAGTGCTATGCCCAGAGGCAGGATTCTTTTTGTTTAATTAGAGGTAGTTAATGTATTTGATTGTTTTACAGGCTTGGGTTATTAAGAAAATTACTAAAGTCATATTAGTATATTGCTGCAAACAAATAGGGGAGAGAGAGGCCCTTTGGAAGCTGGGTTTAGATTTTAGGAGAAGAGAATTGGTGAAAACACTGCAGCAAAAGGGGACTTGGGGGTATTTTAAGGAATGCTGGAGTTTAGCGTTTGGATTGTTGAGAACCATTGAAGGTTTTGAGCCTTGCAGGTACAGAATCAGCTATGATCTAGGTTTATTGCTGTCACAGCAGGTGGCATGGAGGGTAGAGAATTGCAAAGTAGGGCTAATTTTGGTCCCTCTCAAAGATAAATGGAGGGGCACCTGGGGAGCTCAGTAGGTTAAGCATCTGCCTTCGGCTCAGGTCATGATCTTGGTATCCTGGGATCAAGTCCCGCATCAGGCTCCCTGCTCAGCGGGGAGTCTGCTTCTCCCTCTCCCCTGCTCGTGCTCTCTCTCACTCTCTCTCTCAAATAAATAAGATCTTTTTTAAAAAAAAAAGAAGAAAGATAAATGGAAAGGCAGAATTTAGTGAGAATTTACGATAGGCAGAGAGAGCATTTTACATCCTCCACCTGATATCCTCTTCCTATTAAGCAAGTATTAGTGGCTTCATCTAACAGATGAGGCACTGGGAGGTAGTGAGTGTTCAATGTGCTCTTCTCAGCCAGCAGTAAGATCAGAGCATGGGCACTCAGTCATGCTTGCCTTCTCAGAAAGACTTTGTTGTCCCTGAAATACATTGGAATGAACCTGCCCATTATGGTTGGGCAACCAATTTGTAAGGAATTGACTTGGTCACCCTGTGGTTCCAAAACATTTTAGGCAACTTGATATTTCGCAAGAGAGCATTTTAAAAAAATATTCTTGATGTGATATTTCCTTGTTCAGTTAATCCTATAAAAGTCTGCCAGTGGCTGGAACTGCTAAACTAGATCTATAGCTTGTTCAACTTTTTGCTATTCAAGAAAACCGGCAGCGTTTTTTTTCAGACATTATGTGTATCTAGGCAGTGAGAGCTTAGTACATGCATAAGCAGAAATTGTTTGTGCGCCATAAACCCAGGCCCTAGAGTCAGAGTACTTGAGTTTGAACCCTCTCCACCACCTCGTAGCAGGACAACCTTAAGACAAGTTACTGCCCCATTCTGTACTTCTGTTTCCTTTCCTGCAAAGTGGGGAGAACAGTAGTATTAAGGGAGATGTTAGATGTTAAATGCTTAGAACAGCTCTTGGCGCATAGTAAATACTCAGTAAACGCTCACTGTTAATACAGGCAGAATCTGGGCGCCTGGGTGGCTCAGTTGGTTAAGCAACTGCCTCCGGCTCAGATCATGATCCTGGAGTCCCAGGATCGAGTCCCACATCGGGCTCCCTGCTCAGTGGGGAGTCTGCTTCTCCCTGTAACCCTCCCCCCTCTCATGCTCTCTCTCTCTCATTCTCTCTCTCAAATAAATAAATAAAATCTTTAAAAAAAAAAAAAAAATACGGGCAGAATCTATTACCAGTAACTCCAGGAGGGGGTGCGGGGCTGGGGTGTCTTTGCTCTGTGCAAAGTACTCTGATCAGCGTTAGGGGTCTGTAAGTTTACAACAGGGTCTTTGACCTCAGGGAAGTTACATTTTTAATTGGAGAGACCAGGTGTATGTGTTAAGAAATGCCATTAGGACAGTAGAAGATTTTATTTATTGCCAGTGTTAAATAAATAGCATGGACAGATGTGCTTATAGAAGGAGGAGTTGGAACTGAGCGTCAAAAGAAGGGATGGCTTAGGTTTAGGTAAAGCAGCAGAGGGGTGGAGATTATAGGCCAAGGAGATGTATGCGCCAAGGTGTAGATGTAGGAATATACTGCGCTTGTTTAAGAAATAATTATTGTAGGATTGCTGATGTGACAGTTTGCAGGTTGATGGAATGAGTTTAAAAGACAAGTCTCTATCATGTTAAGTGGTTAGGTCCATACTTGTTCTGCAGCGGTGTTGTTCTAACAGGGTTGTCCACAGTTCCAGATAACAGCCCTTTTGTTTACTAAAATACAAGCATTCATAATGTTATTACTCATCAGTACAGAAATGGCAGTGGTTTTATTGCAAATGCAAATAGGACCTTGTTTCCCATCCTTCTTTCTTTCTGGTGCCAAGAAGACTAAGTAACCATAACGATCTTCTCTGGCAGCTGTAAGATGCTTTCTCCTTTCTTTCAGGATCCTTTTATACCAGCCTTGTCTTGAGCTTACATTGCCTTGACTCCCCCTTTTCCTAAGTGCTAGACCAGGGTTTCTGAGTTTTGGCACTGTCGACATCCGAGGCCGGATCATTCATTCTCTGTTGTGGGAGGCTGTCCTGTGCATTAGGGGATGTTGAGCACCCTTGACCCCTGCCACAGCTAAAAATGCCTCCAGGCATTGCCAGATGTTCCCTGGGGGCGAAAGTGTGCCCCTATTCAGAACCACTGGTATAGACCTGTGCTCCGCCTGTACTCCTCAAGAGTGGGAAATTGGGGCCTTTCTCCTTATAACCTGGTAGAAAATTATCTCTCATCCTACTATTTGCCACACCCAGTTTGTTGACCAAAGAAATTGATTTTCAAGATTTCAGCAGAAGCCATTGAGATTCCAAGCTGCTGTTTGCCAAAGGGTCCTACCAGATAAAACAGTTAGTGCCTTGCAGAGGGAACCCAAAAGGTTAGGTTCCACTTAGACCACTTCAAAAGTTCACCTGTGGTGGAACAAGCCCTCAGCTAAGGTGATACCACTGATGGCTAGAATGGCAGACGCATTCATAAAGGAAGACTTGAGAAGATTTGGCCATTATCTTGAAATGGAGGAATTAGATGGATGCCACATTTTCCAAATGGAGTGGCTGAGTGACGCGCAAAGATTGGGGCATCTGGAGGAAAACAGTTTAGGGGGAACAGAAAGGAAAAGGATTCATTCTGCTTTAGACTCCAGACTTCTAAAAGTGTCAGTTCAACGTATGACTGGAAGCATTTTGGAAGCTGAGCGGGAAAGGGATCTGGAAACTGGTAGAAAAATCAGAGCCAGAGATATAGGTCTGAGCCTTTGGAGTATATCACAGACCATTTGGGGGGACTGTTGGCAGACAGGCAAAGAAAGCAAAGAGGAGAATTAATGTGGGGTATCCCTTAGAGGAGGATTTGTGACAGGTGGGCTTTATTCAGAATTGGAGCAAAAGAAGGAAAAGGATATTTAAGTCCAGTCTTACGAGCAAAAGTACCAG
Organism: Leptonychotes weddellii; assembly: GCF_054177405.1. NCBI lineage: Eukaryota > Metazoa > Chordata > Mammalia > Carnivora > Phocidae > Leptonychotes > Leptonychotes weddellii. The sequence continues at coordinate 8,084,249 of NC_138374.1, forward strand.
CAGATAGAGTAAAGGAAAGAACCCATAGGGAGCAGAGGCAGGATGTTTTGAAAATTGCAGAGGAACCCATGGCCAGCTTTTGGAGATGCTGGAATGCAAACTGAGGCAGGGTAGGAACTGCTTTAGGTTCCTATGCTCCCTTAATTCCTTTCAGTATCCACCAGCCCCTGCAGGCATTTAAGTATGCAACACCTGGACTGGAACTCCAGGTCTCTTGACCTCTGTGTTAACTGCTCTTTCTGCTACTAAACTGGTTTACCTGAAAAGGAAGCAGTTCCCATACCTGGTAAGATGCTGGACCCAAGTTAATTGCTCAATTAAAATTTATTTTAAAGGGCGCCTGGGTGGCTCAGTTGGTTGAGTATCTGACTCTTGATTTCAGCTCAGGTCTTGATCTCAGGGTTGCAGGTTCTGGCCCCCCCTGGAGCCTACTTTAAAGAAGAATTGTTTTAAGTTCATTAATAACCCCAACTTGTAAGATTTCTTTGGAAATAGGGGTAGTTTTGGAAAGAGAGCTTGCTGACATGGCCAGGGCCACAGAAAGGCGAACGGGTCTCCTTTATGCTGATTCCCTGGCACTGGGCCCCGTCTTGGTTTAATTTGCCCTCTCCTGAGACCGTCTCTGTATATTCTTCTCCTAGAAAGTGGTGGCATTGTTCGGAACCAGTAGATACTGGAAGGAGGAGCCCCAGACTGGTGGAAGGGAAGGGCTGCCCTTTTTTTTTTTTTTTAATTTTATTTTATTATGTTATGTTAATCACCATACATTACATCATTAGTTTTTGATGTAGTGTTCCACGATTCATTGTTCTTTTTAGTAGTTCCAGAGAACCCCTAGCACAGAATCTACTGGTTATGGCGAAAGCAAGCAGAGGTCAGAGAGCTTCTGGTGGAGAAGTTTTGGCTCAAGGATAGGAAAGCAGAGAAAGGATCAACTTAAAATTTGAAGTGGTATATGCAGTACTTAAATCAGATCTTAAAATGGGTATCCAGGATTTAGTCAGAATTCAGTAAAAGATCTGTCTAGAAGATGGGAATCCTCCATTAGACAGTGGGAAGGAAGAACCTAGAAGTCATGATCGATACAGCAGCATTAAGAAGCAAATCCTCTTACCTCTGCTGCCCCCTCATCCTCTCGCTTTGCTGTAAGGGAAACTAGCTGTCTTTGCAGGGCTCTGCCTTCTCCTACCACAGAGCCTAAATCAGTAGAAGAAAAATTGATTACATAATAGGGCCCTAGCTGTGTCAGTTACAAGTTCTGTTTTAAATATTGTCCCATAAACCTGCAGGACTATTTTTATACTATATTGATCCTTATATCCCAAGGAGCATAAAAACATTACAAAAGTCACTGTTTTCATTTTGATTAGGTTAATTAGGCTAAAGCAGTAACAAGCAATGAGCATAATTAAGCACACTGGCATTTAACCTTGCCTTGTATTTATTTATTTTTTTAAAGATTTTATTTATTTATTGGTCAGAGAGCGAGCGAGCGCACACAAGCGGGGGGTGGGGGCGGGGAGCGGCAGGCAGAGGGAGAAGCAGGCTCCAGTGTGAGACTCGATCCCAGAACCCTGGGATCATGACCTGAGCCAAAGGCAGACACTTAATGGGCTGAGCCACCCAGGGGTCCCACCTTGTATTTATTATGTAAAATCTTGGCAGGGAGGACCTTCCCCTCTTCACTACTACTTCCTGCTGGAATAAGTCTTAAATTTACATGTTTTAGAAACAGTTGCAAATTATAAGATACCCTGTTTAACTTTTTATTCATTCTTCTAAATTGTTGACATAATTCTCATAAGCCATATGAATTTCTGTAGTGGTATAAAGCTCTAACATTTG
>NC_138374.1:8086593-8110710 GCF_054177405.1 Leptonychotes weddellii
GAGTTGCTGCTCTTCTTTTCTTCCATCTCCTGTTGAGTTTGTAGGTGTTCAGAATGGTTTGATCCCTATCCAGCTGAATTCCTGAGAGGAGACGAAATCCAGGTCTCCTACTCCTCCGCCATCTTGCTCCGCCCCCTCTTTCTTTTTTTTTTAATTAATTTTTTTCCTCTCTAAATTTTTATTTAAATTCTAGTTAGTTAGCATATAGTGTAATATCGGTTTCAGGAGTAGAATTTAGCGATTCATCACTTACACAATGCACCTGATCTCATCTGATCTCAGAAGCTAAGCAGGTCCAGGCCTAGTTTGTACTTGGATGGAAGACATTTTTTTCTAGAGAAAGTTTTGACCCATGAATCACACCATTCAAAGAAAACTTTGTATCCTCTCTTTTCGATATTGAAAAGACCAAACTGTGAATTTTCTAAATGTGCCATAAATTCTGTTACAGATGTAATCAAGATGAGACTTGTAAGATTTATCCCTTATCTGGACACTATGGAAGATTCCAATTTAATGCCTTTAAATTCTTGAGAAGTCTGGGCTCCGTATATCTGCAGTGTAAGATTTTGATATGTGATCATAGTGACCCTCAGTCTCGCTGCAACCAGGGCTGTGTCTCTCGAAGGAAACGAGACATTTCTTCATACAAATGGAAGACTGATTCTGTCATAGGACCTATTCGTCTGAAAAGGGATCGAAGTGCAAGTGGAAATCCAGGTAAGAAAAAAAGCTATTTCATGATCTAAGAACACCTCATGGTTCATTAAATTCTGCTGAAATGTATTCCTTCTTAAGCATGTACAGTTTAGAGATTTATGATATTTGTAACAAAGCCCTAAATAAGGTGAGCACACAAGATTAATTTTTCTTTCTATTAGTTGATAAAATGAAAACCATGTACCTTTTAAGCATATGATGCACTGATAATTCACCATTATTCGCATGGCTTTTGAGTATAAATGTAATGTCCTCACTTCTAAAAACAATAGTTTCTCTTAGCTTCCTGACTTACAGACACACCATGGCAGATAACAGAATCAAAAGCAATGTATTTTAATTCCTAAATGAGTAAAATCAGATGAACCAGCATCTCACACAAATCACCTTTTGGGGGAAAAAAAGCAATTTTTTCTAAAACAGAGAAAATACTATATTTTCAACACAGCCCCGCTTCTTTTTTAAAGGATGGAAAAATGAGCCCTGCCAGGTCCCATAACAGAGTGATAGCGAATGCCCAAGGACAAGCCACGGCTGAATGGCTTCGATAGACTATAATTACATGAAAACTGTTTATAAGAATTTATCTCATATGAAAATGACCCTGGCATAAGAGAATCTTATGACCTCTGTCTTTATTATTATTTGAATGGTTTGGGAAGGAGTAGGAGTCTAGTTTGTAGCAAAATATTTCTATGACAAAAACAAAAGAACACAAACAAAAATTAAATCCAGTAATTTTATAAACACAGTCACTAAAAAGATGATGCATCTATGGATATTAGTCTAAATTAGTTGAAAATTTGTGAACGAAAGTTATAGAAATATCATGCACATTAGAAGAGTACCCTTTTCCTGTTTGAAGAGAAGAAACTAGTTGTTTCTCCATCAATCAAATATATTTTGGTGACTATGGGAGATAGTGACTATCAATAGATGAACCTGCAGTTGTTTGATTTTGATACTTGAATTCCACAAGTTTCTCACCTTATGTCAGGGAAACAAATTAACTATTTAAACAAACAAATGTAAGGACATCTTGGCTTTTAAATTAAACAGAAACATAAACTAATTGAAATAGTTGCTAGCAGTTCCTGTATGTTGTTTTGGCATTAAATAGCACATATTCATTGATGCCTAAGATTCGTAGGCTATGGAGAGATACACATTCATGAAAATTTTGTAATGCCAAGTAATACTTTTCTTTAAATGATTTTTGTCTGGTTTCCAATTACAGGATTTCAGGATCAAATACACAGAGAAGAAACTCAGAATCAACCTTTCGACAGTCTGCATCTGTTTTCATTCATGGTCCTTGCTCTGAATGTCGTGATTCTGGTGGTGATCATAGCGAGGCATTTTGTGAATCAGGGAACAGACTACAGATACCAGAAGCTTCAGAATATTAACTAACCGGTTCAGCCTTCAGTGAGACACATTTCTCCCAAATGCCAAAGGAAATGCTGCCTCATGGCTACACATTATGAATAAATTAGGGAGAACCCCATAAAAATGACACACAGGTCCTGCTGTCACCGTGTTCAGAGTGTGCTGTCTTGCAGGGGTGATTGAAATGAACAAACATTATGTCCGTGCTAAAGAACTGAAGCCACCAACATATTAAATGAATTAGAAATGTCCTTTGTCACAAGCGTGAAACATTCTCAGTAAACATTAGGTGAAAAGAAGAAGGTTGTTTTTACTTAAATCTTCAACATTAGATGTATTGGTTTCCTAGATGCAAATAGGCTACCTTTTGAAACATATACAAGGGTTATAGTTGCTGAAACTAAGTGTGATGGAGAGAATTGCCATCTTGTTTTATTCATTATAATGCAGAGCTTTAGCATTTTACAACTTATTCACATCTCAGAAAGGGCTTTGGAAAGAAGAAAGCTATTTCATGATCTAAGAACAGGGAAGAAGAACCTGACTATAAAAGGAGAGCCTTCTGTATAGTTTCTAGGTTAATGAATGAAAACAACAATTCTCCTCCCATTTACCATCAAACACCAAAGCCAAATGTAATCCTAACAAGGAGTAGTCCGTTCTGACTGACACTTTCCTATCTACGGTATCAAGGGCCTCGATGGGCACTAATCTTACCCATACCAAACATCATATTGAATTCTTTGTCTTAGATGGACAGTACAACTCTACCCCATCACCCAACACCACCACGGATGTATATCAGGTTCTGATATAAGAGGCAACCACATTTCTGAATGCCCAAGAATGTCCCAGATGCATGGATTGGCTACACAGTGTGCCCAGGGAGTATGCCACGAGGAAGACAGCATCTCTGCCCTCATCAGACAAGTTGTTAGGGGCCTGCTGGGTTTCCAGCTCCAAATGAAAACACATCTTCCCCATTTTCTTTTCAATATTTCCATGTGGATCTTCCAAGCACTTGCCCCAAGTGGCCATGCAGTTGAGTCCCCTCCCTATTCATCTGTATGACTAAAGGGAGCTACTGCAAAGCTCTTCTCTAACCTAACGTAAAAGCACTTAAGAACGTAATTAGAATGGGCAAATCAAATTCAGTCGACAGCTTTTAAAAACTGCCTGGTCCCTGGCCCACCCGCCATCTTTCTGCCAGGAGCTGGCTGAGCCTATGTGGGCGGCTGGGCGTGGGGGCTGCTCAGAGGCACGCCAGGCACGACAGTGTAACACCAAGAAGACTGTCACATAGTGTGACTCAGGAGACAGTGTAAAACTACATCACCATGAGTCAGAAAACCCTTCGCAGTGCAGCTATTGAGTTATACCAATGCATCGGATACAATGCATGTATCAAATAATACACAGCAGAAAGGTTTTTTCTGCAGGAGAAACTGCAGTAAAGTAAGTAAAGGTCTGGAGTTGGTGGCCTGGGCTTTAGTCCTTCCACTTACCTGGTGGGTTACCTTGGCCAGGTCACCTCCAGCCTTGATCTCCACAATTTAAATCGGGGAAGGTAGCAACTGCCCCCCCTCCCCTCGCCAAGTGTTGAGGTTGTGAGGATTAAATGAGGAAATGAGCTGCGGTCAGGGGCTACCTGTGTTCCACTCGCTGCTGGTGATGAGTCCCCACGGGCAGCCCCCAAGTTCTGTTTGAGAATCACTGCTCCCTCAGACCATACCTGGTACTGACTGTCATGCGTTGGGTCCCGGGAGGAAACCTCTGGTAGAGAGGTTTGTGGGCGGAAGGATTCCTGGGACGTGTGCCTAGACTCCAGCCCTGGAAGGGGGGAGGGAAGCAGGCCTGGGCAGGGGGTGGTGAACGGTGAAGCGGCGACAGCAAAAAGCCCGGCCACCCCCCGGAGCCCTTCAGAGATGCCCCCACACCGGGGCGTGGTGTCCTGGCCACATGAGTGCCTCTACCGACCAGTCATCGGTTGAAGGCTGCGAACGTGCACAGGGCAGCTGCCTTGAGCTGAGGGCATCCCTGCAGAGCAGGGGGCTGGGAGCCAGCAGCCCCCGACACCGCCGGCAGCCTGAAGAACCACTGCTTCCGCCGGGCGGAGATGTGGGCGTCACACCAGAGCGGTCATCACGCTCACTTCCTAAAAGTGCAGGATTTTCAGAAAGTCTCACGGTGTTCAACTCTGACTCCATGTGGTATTCAAGAGACATACTTTTTTTTTTTTTTTTAAGATTTTATTTATTTATTTATTTAAGAGAAAGAGAGAAAGGGCATGAGGGAGAGGGGGAGAAAGAAGCAGATTCCCCGCCGAGCAGGGAGCCCAAGGCAGGCTCGATCCCAGGACCCCGAGATCACAATCTGAGCTGAAGGCAGATGCTTAACCGACTGAGCCGCCCAGGCGCCCCTCAAGAGACATGTTTAACGAAGCATTTCAGCAAGGCTAAAAGCAAAATGGGCAATGGAGTACCAGCACGTTCGAACAAGATGGGAGGGTCACCTCATTTCTACTGAGCAGGGTGGAAGCCAGGCTACCCTCGTGGCCTCTGCTGTCCCTCCCCCCGGGAAGGTGGAGTCACCTCGTTACCTCTGGGTTGGGGGGGTAGAGGTCTTGGCTCTCTAGGAGGTCTCCTCTGACACCATCCCAGAGTAGTCTCAAAGGGGTGGCTTATACCTGCCCACTGGGGTTGGAAGCCCAGGCTCCCTACCTGGTCTCCACTGACATGGGGGGTGTTGGGGAGGCCCCGGTTACTGCGCAGAGGTGATAGCACCCTGGGGAGGGGAAGGAAGATGGAAGGGATCCTGGGGGCAGGTGGAAGTCTAAGCTCCCGCTTCACCTTTGTTGGCTGGGCTGGAGGTAGGGCCACAGTTTTACCCATGGCTCATGGTCTCGCCTGGCTACCACTTTACCCGTCCTTTGGCTAGAGAGGGCAGGCTTCTCTTGGGGCTTTTTTTGTCTCCACCCATTGGTGTTTCTGGATTGCAGGTTTCTCCCTGTTAAGTGCGTTTTGATCCATAAAGCATGGAATGCTCAGCAGCAGCCATGGCATTCACACTTGAACGTTCCTCAGAATCACCTGGAGTGCTATTGGAAAGGGCAGCTTCCTGGCTCCCATGTGCTGAACTGCACCCGGAGAAGCTCCCTGGAAGTTCACTGGACACTTATTTATTTATTCTTAAAAGGTCAGTCCTTTCCTTGTCAACACTTTTCACGTTAGGCGTTTGTTAAAAGCCATAAGATTCTAACTTTGGAAGCTATTAGCCTCCCACTTCCTCAACACATATGGGATAGATGCAGTTAATGGGTAGATAAGCTTCGGAAAGGAGAAGCTCTAGCAGCTCAGAGCTCCTTGGAAAACTCCTTAATTCATCTGAGGCATTCCTGTGAAATAGATGCCCGATGCTCAAATCATGTGACTGAAGATGAAGGTACTTGGTGACAAATGATTAACTTTTGATTTAAAGATGCTGTCTTCACCAGATGACCAGCAACTATATTTCATCAACTTCTACCAGGTATAAACAGAGAACACCATCAAAATACCCATCAGCATCCTATTTTTATCAAGATGGCTATCGATGAAGGTCATGTTTGACATGAGACAGATGTTCCCCTTTAGGGCCAATGCCCACCCTCGGGTCATGTGTCAGATTTTCATCTCTTAGGACTTCAGGGTTAGCTCTCAGGCTCCCCAAAACCCTGTCCTCCTCCCTGGGAGACTTGATCATACTGTATTCTCATCTCATGCATGCTCTTAAATGACAGAGATGGGAACAATTTCTTGGACTTGAGAACTCATATTTTAAATGTTACTATTGAATATTTCTTGACAAGCAAAAAAAAAAAACAAAACTGACTATGTCCAAGACTCTTTCTTTCTTTCTTTCGAGAGGGAGAGAGAGAATCTTAAGCAGGCTCCATGTCCAGCGCAGAGGACTTACACAACCCTGAGATTATGACGTGAGTTGAAATCAAAAGTTGGGTGCTTAACCAACTGAGCCACCCAGGCGCCCCAAGACAGTTTCTTTAAAGATAGCTTTGAGATAACCGAGTGCAGCCCAGGCCTCTTCCTGTTAAGATACAAAGAGAACTTGGATAAAGTGGGTGCTGCCCGCCTTTTCCATGAGGGTGTGGGATATGTGAACCTTCCTTTCTGTGTTCCTCAGGTTTCCTGTGTACTTCCCAGGTTTCCTATAAAGCTTGGAGGATCTGGGACACAGACTGAGTGTGTGGTAGCTCAGAAAACAGTCACACAATTGTGTCTCCAACTCTCATTTGCCGTCAATGTCAAAGCTGTCACCCAAACCCAACAAAGCAGAGGCACGATGTGTTCCCTCTGAAACAGGCAAGAAGAGCTTGTTTTGAGTAAGTGACAATGAGTAAATGAGCAAATGACATGTTCAATTCAACTAACCAGTTATTAGGGTTTAAAACAAAAAAGAACAGTGACTTCCCAACACTTGGTTTATTTTTCATAAGACTCTTTGCAAGATCTGAAAAGAAATTCTCACACCACCCAAAGGACAGAAACAAAAAGATCCATTTACTAGCATATGAATGTTAAGGAGTCAATTAAACAAAATCTTTAAATTATCAATCTGGTATATAGAGAGAACTCTGTTCTTTAGAACATGTACAGTTGAAGACAATGATCAAGTTCTTAGAAGTGAAGAATTAGAAAACATAGCATCTCCAGCCTGCAAAGTGACTGCCTTACAACTTTAATAATCAGAGAAGGTTTATGTAGCAACAAACCTCAGAGAGAACCTCCTTAGCTGTTTCTTCTACCTGTCACTCTGGGGACAACTTCTGATTTGTCAAACTTATGACTTTGCTGCAGGGAAATAGGCTTTGCTTTCTAATAACAGATTCGTGTGAAAAGTGGAGAAATCACACAAGGGTCTTACTCCAACCAGTCCCTCTGTGGATTTCCAGTGGCCCCACCACTTGGAAATGTTCAGTCTGCTCTTCTGGGGTCTCCACAGGGCCTGCATCCCTCCTACTCCGCTCTACACAGCCCTGGGAGCAGCGGGAAGAGTGGTCCCCCACTTTGCACACAGCGACCTCACACTGCAGGTAGACGACATCATAGTTGCTGAGAAAGTTGAAGGCGTTGAACTTGAACTGGGCCGTGTTCTTCTGCTGGGAGTGCAGGTTGACATAAGTATTGTCTTTGATGCACCTGATAGAAGAAAAACCCTCAGCCAGAAGGATTAACTTGAAGTATGGTGGGAATTCACTCTGACTGGAATAATCAGACTGATGAATTCCAAACAGAGTTCTTCCCACTACCCACTCTTTCTTTTATAAACTTAAAACACTACCATGAGTAGAAAAACCACTGTTCCTGAGCAGAAATAGAAGGTAATAGTAAAATAACCATAATAAAAAACGAACAAGGTAATTATATTCTAGCTAGAGCTGATGCCTTCTGAAGGCCTACTCTATTTTGCCCAAAGGGGAGATTAAAGGTAGCGGTTGTATTATTTGAAGGTGAAACTTAAATTATTTTAAAATGTGTTAGTCGGGGTGCCTGGGTGGCTCAGTCAGTTAAGCATCTGCCTTTGGCTCAGGTCATGATCCCGGGGTCCTGGGATTGAGCCCCAAATCAGGCTCTCTGCTCAGCGGGGAGCTTCCTTCTCCCTCTCCCTCTGCTGCTCCCCTGCTTGTGCTCTCTCTCTCTCTGTCAAATAAATAAATAAAATCTGTTTAAAAAATGTGTTTTGTCAATCCTAACATAACTATGGAAAAAGTTAAGGAAAGAAGTATAAATGATCCATCAAGAGAGGAGATAAAACGGAATAATATAAAATGTTCCATTAAAACCAGAGAAGGCAGCAAAAGGAGAGTGGGGATAGAAACAAAGAAAAAATTCAACAAATAGAAAACAGTTACCAAGATGGTAGATTTTCATCCAACTATATCCATAATTACTTTATTTTAAAAAAATATTTATGTATTTATTTGAGAGAGAGAGAGAGAGAGAGAATGAGAGTGTGAGCTGGGGGAAGAGGGAGAGAGAGAATCTTAAGCAGGCTCCGTGCTCAGTGTGGAGCGCAATGTGAGGCTCAGTCTTATGACCCTGAGATCATGGCCTGAGCTGAAATCAAGAGTTTGATGCTTAACCCATTGAACTACCCAGGTGCCCCTCAATAATCACTTTAAGTGTGAGTGTTCTAAATATGCCAATTTAAAGATACAGACTGCCAGAGTAGATAAAATGAAAACAACAACAAGAAAACCCAAGATCCAACTACTGTTGTCTATAAGACATCCACTTTAAATATTAAGACCTAGAAAAGGGATGGAGAAAGATTTACCATGCTAATACTAATCAAAAGAAAGCTGGAGTAGCTACATGAATTTGAGACAAAACAGAGATCAGAGCCAGGACAGCTATCAGGAATGAAGAGGGGTATTGCATAATAATAAAGGGATCAACCCTCCAAAAAGACAGAACAAGCCTTAATGTATATACAGGTAACAACAGAGTGTCAAAATGCGTGAGACAAAAAGTAATGGAACTGCAAAGAGAAATCTACAAGCCCACTGTGTTGGCTGGAGACTCCAGCACCCCTCTGTCTGTAATGGACAGATGCACCAGAAAATCAGGAAGCATACTGTTGATCTGAAAAGCACCACTGATCAGCTAGACTTAGGGATATCTATAGAACACTCCATCCAACAACAGCAGAATACAATCCTTCTCAAGCCCATGTGGAACATTCACTGAGACGGACACCTCTGGACCATAAACTACACCTTAGCAAATTTACAGAAAAGAAATCACACCAAACACATCCTCTGATCACCATGGAATTGAACAGGAAATCAGTCACAGAAATGTTGCTGGAAAATTCTTATTCGGAAATGAAACAACACACTTCTAAGTGGCCCAGAGGTAAAAGAAAAAGTCTCAAGAGGAATTTAAGAAATATTTCAAACTGAGTGAAAATGAATATACAATTTACCAAAATCAAATGCATGAATTGGAAAAGAAGAAAGATCTATAATCAATAGTCTAAGACTCCACCCGAGGAAATTAGAGAAAAAAAGACCAATTTAAACCTAAAGCAAGCAGAAGAATCAAGTGTTGGCTGTTACATTCTGGCACCAAACCGTGCCTCCCTCCTTGATCTATTTGTAAGGAGAATTGAAAGGGAAGAGCTTTCTCGTTCGGAGACTCAGTGCAGTTTAAAGCCTCATCTGTACACCTCCCCTGATATGGCTCACGCCACCTCTGCACGGTGCTGTGTCTTGCCCATCTCCGGGCTTTTGGAAACAGGTACCACGATGATGCTTCCCACGTGGCTCTCACCACTTTAAAGCTCCCATCCGCAAGTGATGGGATTTTTGTCCTTTTGCACTGGTTGCCAATTGCCTGTCCATAATAAGTGTTTTGCTCCTGTGAGGGGGCAAAGGAGCTACAAAGGCAAACAACATCCAAAATTCTCATTTGGTGAATCCTTTGTTTAACCAAAGGAGCAAGAATAAATCTCACCACTCTAAGAGTTCAGGCTGAGAAAACCCGCCAGCCCATTGAGGTAGGACAGACGCCCTGAGAGCCTGAACCATGAATGCAGAGTGTAATAAAGTCATAAAACACAAAGGGAAGGGAGGCACAGGTAAGAAAGGGTAAGATAGGACAACAGGGTCCCGGACAACAAGGGCTCTGCCCAGTTGAGAAGCCACAGGTCCCCCAAAGGAATGTCACGTGAATATAACAGCCAATGCTAGAGTGCTTTCTATTTTCCTTACCCATGCCGGATCAAATTGTACTTGACAGTCGTAAAATCGTGGGGATCTGGAGAAGCCACGCAGGTATCCACGAAGAGCCGCAGGCTGGGGTTGGGGCTATGGAGCGTGGCCTGGAGGAAGACTGCTTTCTTCTGACTGGCATAGTATGGCCCCATTTTCCTCACATACTGGGACGTGGGCAACTCAAGGAAGGATACGGACACGTCATAGCCAACGTTGTCCCTGGGGACATCAGCCCCTGGGATGATTTCAACTTCAGATGGGCCATCCATCCTGCAGGTGAACTTGAGCTGAGGCACCCTATGCCGCATGAAGACTCGGCCGGGGTGGCCCTGGATGCGGCCTCTGATGGAGTTGGAGTAGCTGAGGGAGCCGAGCCCTTCCTGGGAGGATGAGAAGGGAGTTTCTGGCCAGTGCTCCCAGCTCCTTTACAAACACCTTTCTGCATGGGCAGAGGCCTCTCCTTCACACCCCTGCTTGGTGCCAACTCGCCGATGAGCTGGAAGCCAGAGGCCTCGGGCCTGCAGTCTGTGGTCCCTCATGCCCTGATGGGGTGACGTTATGTCCTTGCTGCCTGGAGTTCAGGTGCATGCCAGGAGCCCCCGGTGTGTGAGCCTGGACTCCCTTCTTCCCTCTGTGAGGGCTAAAGCTGCGCTGGTGTGAGGTGGGGCAGGGGCTCCATGCTAGCTACTTGGTGCTCTCTCTGCCAAAGTCCTCCCCCATCCCATCCCCTCATCCCGTGGTAGTCTCAGGCAAGCACAGACCATGGCCCACTGGTGCTCTTCTCCTCTCTTCCGGCTCCTTCCTCTGCTTGGCCCCAGACCCGTTCTGGCTCCTTGTGAGCTGTGGGCCTGGCCCTGCTCAGCTTCAGTCTCAGCCGTGCTCCTTCAAATCCAGCACGACTTGAAGGGCTAAGGGGGTGCTGAAGGCCACCATGCAGAGTGCCATAGTCTCTGGCAGCCCGGTCCCCACAGCCCTGTGTGCTGTCCAGAGACTCAGCCTCTATTCCTTAACCACCAGCTTATTTCACAGAACAATGTCATTGAAGTTAAAGAAACAAGTAGACCAGGGATATAGGAAGAGTGTCTAACTACAAAATCCTTGTTTTCAGTACATCTAACAATGTAACCTGTTCCACGATAGGATCTCCACGTTGTTCCTCTCTTCTTTTGTATCCGTATTTAGACACACACACCTTGAACCGTGACGCTGGTTCAAGGAAGCCTCTGTTTGTGTGACTCAGATCCTTGACGTTCTGCCTTGGAACCTCCGAGGACCTCCCCGTCAGCTCAAACCAGGTCTGCCTTTCTAGGCCTTTCCTTTCCTGCTCACCCCCCCCTGCCCCTTCCCAGTCCCATTATGAAATTTTTAATACAACAAAGACACTCTTTATGTTCTGCTTGAATAACTGTGCTTTATCCATAAAAACAGATTTTTTTTTTTTGCCCCTAAGAGCAAGTATCTCCCTTGCCCGTTGAAGCAGATCTCGCCCTGATGCACAGCTTAGAGAAGTCAACTCCTTGCCCACACGGCCCTGCCCCTTCCCAGGGGACCTAGCACTTCCCGGTGCTGACGGCCTCCGGCCTCTTCCTCAAGCCCTCCGAACTTGCTGCTGCGGGGCCTGGATGCTGGCTGCCCCTGCCGGGAGCGCTCCTCCCGCTCCACTCTACCTAGCGCCATCTCCTTCTTCAGGTCTCGGCTCCTTGGCCACCCGATTCCAAGTGGCCTTCCTCCCACCCCACATCATTTCCTCTTCCCTTCCTTGTTTTGCTGTCTTCTGAGCATCTGTAAAATGATTCTCCAATGTGCACTTGTTCAGTGCCTGTCTCCCTTTTCTCGAATGTGAGCACTGTGGAGCAGGACCCTGTCAGTCTGGTTGGCCATTGTGTCCTCAGCACCTAGAAGGTTGCTCAGCCACTCACTGAAATCATGCGTTCTGTGGCGGTGTGTTCGCCGTGGGTGGCCCGGGACTGGCCGTCACCCTGAGGGGTTCCTGACCTGCTGTGTCCTCTCTCCCCCGGGAGGTGAGAGCTGGGCCAGCCAGGGCCACAGAGGACAGCGGCAGGGTCCTCTCTGACGGCCTAGAAGCTTCCGTGGTGCCTGCCTCCCCAGACACTGGGGGGCTTCCGGCATGGCCCCTGGGGCAGAAACCGCTGAGTTAAAAACTAGATGTTTCAGAGCAAAAAGGGTAAGAATGACCGTGACAATGGATCGTGGATCACCACATCAAAAACCAATGATGTATTGTATGGTGACTAACATAACATAAAAAAAAAAAAAAAAAAGAATGACCGTGATCTGCATAACCAAGTAGACAAAATGTGAAGTAGGGAATCAAAGTGGTCACTCGGCATCATGCAGACTGTTTGAATGAATTAACCTCCAACCACTCCAAAGGTTTGCTGTTTTTGTGTGTGTGTCTAAATACGGATACAAAAGAAGAGAGGAACAACGTGGAGATCCTATCGTGGAACAGGTTACATTGTTAGATGTACTGAAAACAAGGATTTTGTAGTTAGACACTCTTCCTATATCCCTGGTCTACTTGTTTCTTTAACTTCAATGACATTGTTCTGTGAAATAAGCTGGTGGTTAAGGAACAGGAAATAAACATAAGCATTTCATTATCCCCACCTGTCCTGGATATGTGCTTTCTAGATTGGGAAATACAGCTAGTTGCCTGGTTAGAACACAGCAGTCAGATAGATCATCTATCCTCCCCCATGCCCAGCACTGTGGCCTACCCAGAGGACGACGTGTGCACTGAAGGTGAATAAAGAAGCATGTGGTGGAAAATGCTTGGCTTTGGAGCTAAGAGAACAGCATCCATCATCCATCCATCCGTCGGTTGTTTACCCATCCATCAGTCCATCAGCACTCAGCACTTAATACTGTGTATTCCAAATTCAGTATGTATTCCAAATTCCCAAAAGGAAGGAAGATTTCAGACAAATGAGTGAGTGCTCCAGGTCTCACTGAACTCAGAAACAAAATCAGGGTGGTGCCTTTCCTCTGTCCCTACCAGGTTTTGAACAGGTGGTTGAATTTTCCAAATAGCTCTCCTTGGCCTCCATCCACAGAAGGGTACCACCAACTCGCAGCAGTTTCTCACCTGTCTGACGGTGCCACAGCGACCATAGGGGATGCTGAAGATCAGGTAGCGCCCGGTGACTTGGGGGCGGCACAGCGCATCATTTAAGCGGATGTCCCAAGAGGAGTAGCCCAGCCTCCGGAGATAGCCTCGGTCAACGGTGACTTGGAAGAGGTGAGGCAAGCAGGAGAGCTGGGCTGCAGGAGGAGGGGCATGGGGAGAAACTCACAAAGGATTTGGCACACTGGACGTGTAGGTCCGGGATGTGGGTGTGTGCTTACTTTATAAAGCATGGGCGGTGCCTTGGGTGGGGGCTGGCTCAGCTCTCATCACCCCTTGACTTGACTTTCACTGACTTTATTATGTCCCTCCTTTTCCAAAAGTCACACCACATCATGGGAATCCTACCCAAGGCACATGTCCCACGGTCTGAGTCAGACCCTTGTCTAAAGATTTGAAGGACAGCCCACTTCCCATGTTGAGGACACCTGAGGTTGAACGTACATCTATCTGAGGCTTTGTATGAGAGGTAGTTTGGGGAAAGAGAGTGGAAGCAAAGCGGGAGGGAGCATGGGTATTAAGGGGTTTCTTCCCCAGCCTCCTAAAGCCCACAAGTAGATGGAGATGCCGGAGTTCTCAGCAGAGACACAGAAAAGCCCATTCTTTCTCCCCGGGACAGCTGCCCTCTGAGCTCCCCCTTCCCGCAGCCTGAAGGGGTGGGCTTACCCTTGTCCTTGGGCACAGCAGGGGCAGCTGGACCTGGTGAGGGGAGATGGGTGAGAAGCCAGTGTCAGCTGGGCAGACACACCGGAAGAGGAGGCCGTAGCCGGCAGTAGACAAGCAGTGGGGGGAAATGGGCTCATTCGGTTTAGCTATCACAGCTGGGATACAATGGCTTGAAAATACTCCAGGGCGACGGGGAGGGAAAGAGGGCCCAGGGCCTCCTGATGGAGCTGTGGGGGAGGGATTTCTGCGTGTGTCAAGTAGTGTTGAGAACACTGGTGTCATTGATGCCAAGATTTGTTAGAGCAAAGGGAAGAGTCAATACGGACTTTGCAGGTTCCAAGCACTGTCTGTGTGAATCTGGCTGATGTCCCTTCCCATGCACATGGCATGCTTGGGATCTCAGGCTGGGACATAGGCAGTCTGTGGCCCTCAAGGGCCTCCCTAGCCCAGAAGCAAGGTAGGACAGTAACCCAGGGCCAGGGCCCAGCCCAGGGAGCATGGCTGGCCACATTCACTCAACCCCTTCAGACACGCTTGGCCCCAGACCTCTGGTCCTTCTGTCACTATACCCAATGGAAAGGAAACCCCTTGGTGTATAATCCAAGAGTGGAAAATGAATTACTCTTTCTAGTGGGCCTGCTGACAGCAGAAGGGATGGCTGGAACTGTGAACAGACACAGCGAGAAAGTGAGGATCCTGGAGATAAGGATCCCAAGACCCCAGGCCGACTCTTACTCATAAGGCTCTCCCCGGGATGGTTTGTCTCTGGGGGACTCTGGTGGTTTTTCTATTTATGATCCATTTCTACTTAGAACAAGAGTACCTCCCACATAAAGATAAAAGCACTGGGAGTGATTCCTTGGTTTACCTGTAAAGAACTAAGTATGGAACCGACAAAGAAGCTCGGACTTGTTCACCAAATCTTACAATTCCGTCATTTTTTGAGATTTATCTGGGTAAATTTAGGGCAAATATAAGAAAGTACTACTCCACACAGGAGAGGGTCGACCTCTGGAGGTCAGAATGCCAAGACGGGTATCGGGTAGTAATAAAAGGTACTCCAGGAAAGGGATAGGCCAAATCTTGGATGAAAGGAACACAAAGGGAGCCCAGGATATTGTGGGGTTCGGACTCCTGAGGACTGGGTCAAGGGTGTCCACCTAGGATAGTGCCCTTGATGACCTTGTCAGAAACTGAAAAAGGGTCTTTGTCGTCTGACTGATAGCCTCAAGTTCTGTGTCCTTAATCACTGCATTATACTGGTACTTCTTCCTTCGACCTCAGAATCTCGTAGCCCTACTTCAGAACAAATATTGCCCTGAATCGGAATTGGACAAAACCGATGAATAAAACCACAGAGCTGTGCCATGAAAATATTCAGCACAGCGGTTGTGTGGCAAATACGCCCTTGCTATCCTAGCAGAGGGCGCCTTGGCTGACGTGCTGTCCCTTGACCTTAGGAGCGCTGGCAGGGGACGAGGCACGGAGCCCGGGGACACACCTGCGCAGATCACGCCCGCGTCCTCCCGGTGCTGGCAGTTGTGCCGGGCCCAGCCCGAGTGGCCGCAGCGGCTCAGCGCGTCCTCGGTGCCCGCGCAGCGCACGTTGTCCAGCAGGATGGGCCCCGAGCCCGGGCCGAAGCGGCAGCGCCCCGGGGCAGCGAGCGCGCGGCCACAGCCCAGCAGGCGGCACACGACGCGGGCATCCCTGATGTCCCAGTGGTCGTCGCACACCGTGCCCCACACGCCCTGGTGGCGGACCTCAACCCGGCCCTCGCAGCGGCTGCGCCCGTCGGCCAGGCGCAGGGGCGGGTCTGCGGGAGGACAGAGAGCGAGTCAGGGGACAGCGGTGACAGGCGCGACCGCCGTCCTCCACTGCCCCGCATCTCTGGGTCGTGCGTCATTTGCCACGGAAGAAATGACACCGCAGTGAGAGCCACCATGCCTGGTGGTGCTGCCCTCTCTCTGTCTCTCTCTCCTTCCTTTCCTCCCCCTCCACCCCTGCCGTAGCACTCCCTCTCTCATAAAAATTCAAACCTGCATTAACCGAAGCCCTCAAAGAACATCGGATATTGTCAGCCTAGTTGCCCAGATACCCAAGAATTTAATCCTTAAACAAAAACACTAAAAACCCAAAGAAAACAAAATGGCAAAAAACTCCAATCTTGGGAGAAGTGTTGAGGCACTGGCTTGACTTAGCGAACAAATCGATCCTATAAAATTTCTTTTCCTCCTGATGAATAAAAACCCACATCTGAACTGTAAAAAGTGTCTTCTGTGACCTCGCTCTTCCACTTCCAGGTGTTTACTCTGGATAAATGAAAACTGATGTGCACTGAAAGATTTGTACGTAGCAGAATCCTCCACTGGAGACAAAAACTGGGTAGCACCCTTACGTCCCCCCGCAGGAGACGGGATAAATTGCAGAAGATCCACCCAATGGAATATTAGTAAGCAACAAAAAGGAGCAAAGTACCAATAGAAGGAACCCTCTGGACAAATCTCAAAAACAATTTGTTAAGCAAAAGAAGTCAGACACAAAAGAGCACATATTTGATTGCATTTATATGAGATTCTAGAAAAACTAATCTACTCTACAAACAGGAAGCAGACCAGTGGTTGCCTGGGGGATTTACTGCAAAGGGACATGAAGGAACTTTTCTGGGTGATGGGAACACTCCATGTCTTGATTGTGTTGGTGGTTGCACAGTTGGCTACATTAGAAAAATCTCATAGACGTTTGCAATTCAGTGTATATAATTATACTTCAAAACAGGGGATTTAAAAGGTAAAAATTGTTTTAAAAATCTATATTATGTTGGTGGTGCCACACCCATAGATGTGTGTAAAATGATTTGTCTTCGTATAAAGTGGTTGCTGATGACTGTTTCCAACTTCCTGCTCTTTTTGGTCCATAGAAGATGTTTAGTGAATGCTAATAAATACCACTAGCTGTGGTTTCTCTGTGACTACAGTATCCTGGTTTAGGATAGTTGTTTGCTCCTCATCTAATTTGTTGCTGTGATGTTGGACCAAGATAACCATGTTTGTGGGCACTATGAATAAAGGCAAATATCTCTTCGGTGAGGTCCCAGGAGGTGAATGTGGGGCTTCCAACCCACAGAGGTGTGTGTGTGTGTGTGTGTACACACATCTGTGTGCACATATCTACTTATTAGCTCATAAAAGTTTTCTGTAAAGAGAAGCAACTTTGAAAAAAAAAATACGACCCTAACGGTATTAAAAATGATTTGATAATTTAAGTGCTTAGAACAAACACAACTTACCAGGTAAAGGGGTCATGTCCTTGCCAATTGAAATTGTAACTGTAAAAAGAAAAACTTAGCTTAAGAAAATGCATATCCTCAAAGTCACATATTTATATTCAGAACCACACATTTTCTCGAGGTTTAGACACTAGCCGTTTTGTTTGAGTTTCTGCTTAGGTTTAGGTGCAGAAATACTGTCCTCTAAGTTTTACTTTCTTATCAAAACATAGCAAGTGGTGTGTCCTGTTTATTCTCCAAAAAGAAAATAATTTGATAAATGGTCAGAAAAGAAGCCTTATAAATATACAGAATTTTTATAGGAAGAATATAAAAGCATTAGATTTTGTAGGAAAAATGTTTATTGGGGTGGCCTATGTGAGTCAGGTCAATATAAACATATTTAAAAACTCTAAGGAATAAAATAATTTGATCAGGACAATTAAATGAAGAAAACCAATCAGATTTCTCAGAAACATTTTTAGATAAGAAGATCATATCTGAGAGATGTAATTCCATGTGAAATATACAGAAGGAAGCAAGGTAGGAAAAGTAACAATGGATTTTATGATAGAGTACGGTTGTACAAATTACTATACAGCTAAGGGTTACTGTAGCAACAGGCATATGATCTTTACCAGGTGATGATGTCACTTTTGTTGAAATCATATTTATGGCTGCCAAAAAAAAAAGAGAGAGAGGAAAAAAATTGTTTCCAGTAAAAAAGAAAGCATTAATATTGCATGTCATTGAAATTTTATACTGTATACTATAAGTTTATGAAAATGAGCCTGATCCATAAGCTGCATAGAATAGAATCCACCCTGCTTATTTATCTTGTGGACTTACACATCCAGGAGTAAAATGGCAAATGAGAAGTTGGCATTTTGCCAGATAGGTGAACAACTCCCATTTGGAGCATCCATGCTATGTCCTATAATTTACATCTTGAATCCCTACAACAGCTGTGCCAGGGAAATATTGTCAGTGTTTTAGAGATAAGGAAGTCGAGACTCAGAGAGCTTGTAAACATGCCTGGGACATTTTCAGCTCTGACCTGAGAGGCCCCAAAGCATACACCCTTTCTACAGCGCTCTGCCTTTCAGGAGCATAAAATGTGGGTGTTGCATTCATTCTGTGTGCTGTGAGGGGAATAGGGATAAGGGGAAAGGAAGGTAATGGGCTAATAATGGCCACCACATCTACCCTTCACTCTGTGAGGCAGGAAGTGATTTTGCTGTGATGATTTCATAAAGGAAGTAAAGTGTGTGAGTGACTCCTAATCTGCGTGACCATCAACACAGCTACCATCAACCAGGTCTGCAAAGAAAAGCTCACCTCATGTGACGTCAAGAGCCAGTGAGAATGACAAGGGAAGGAATCTTCTGCCAAAAATGAGGTCATGGTGGGGCCAGGGAAAGAAGGAAGGGAGGGAGGGATGGAAGGAGGCAGGAGGGAGGCAAACAATCCTTAAATATAAGTAAGAGGAAAGTTCTAAACTTGGTTTCACTGCTTTTTACACCATTATGTTTTCAAAGTAACGAGGACTTGAAAAGAAAGGAAAGAAATAAAATACAAGAAAGCAGTAGGCCTCGCTACTGAAGAGCTCAGTATCCGCTCCATCAGATGGAGTCACATAGATAGGTTCATCAGCAAAGCCTGGGAGCAGAGAGGAAGTTGCATGGGAGCTGGGAGACCCAACTTGCCTTGCTCTGTGACTGTTGTGGACTGAATTATGTCCCCTCAAAATTCACGTGTCAAAGCCCTAACCCCCAGCGTGGCTGTATTTGGAGATGGGGTCTCTGAGGAAGTAATCATGCTCAAGTGAGGTCATAAGGGGGACCCCCATCTGATGGGACTAGTATCCTTATAAGAAGACATACCAGAGTGCTCTCCCCCGCCCCCCGCAGAGAGCATACACTGAGGAAGGGTCCTGTGAGCACTCAGTGAGAAGGTGGCCATCTTCAACCCAAGAGAAGACCCTCACTAGGCACTAACCCTGTTGGCACCTTAATCTTGGACTTCTAGTCTCCATAACTGTGGAAAATAAATTTCTGTTGTTTAAGCCATGTGGTTTGTGATATTTAGTTATGGCTGCCTGAGTTAAGACAGTGGCAAGTTTCCTCCTTCTCTGGGCCGCATTTTCCTCCAAAACGAAGGTAGTGGTTCAGCATTTTACTCCTCGAATGTGGCCCATGACCAGCAGCATGGGCATCACCTGGGAGCCTGTGAGAAATGCAGAATCCAGGCTCCACCTGGAGCCATGAGATCCGAAGCTGCATTTTAACAAGTTCTCCAGGCCGTCCACTTATACATTGACATTTGAGTATCGCTGCCATGGGTCATCTCTATGGTATCGTCCAGGGTTGACACTTAATGCTATTTTATCCTACTCATCCTGTCCCCGCATCTGCCTCCACCATATTCAGAATCATTACCACCGTTGGCTCCAGGGGCCTGGAACCAACCAGACCTCCCTCTCCTCTCTCCTGACCTCTCTTGGGGAAATAGGAAGTGTTTTCTCTGGGTGTGTCCACTCCTGCTGGGCTGCGGTTTCTCAGTCACTCACCAAGGGTACCGCAAAGAGCAGAGAGCGTACCTGGTGAAGGCGCCTCTTCTCCTGGAGTGGGGGTTGTATCTGCAAACAAAGAAGAATCAAACTCAAATATCAATGAAAAGACAATGGAATGTTTTGGTTTGAACGACAGTGTGGTAGAAGATGGAATTGCAAATGGGTAGAACCAACACTATCACAATACAGTTCTCTTGCATTTGGGTGTGCGGGATGGATCAAAGCATCACCTGTAACATAACACAGACCACCAAGCGAGTGGACGTGTGGAGCCCCTGCCCTTGCCTCCCATGGGCACATCTGATTAAGACCAGGGCAACAAGCAGAGGGTGTTTCCTAGCGGAGGGACCACTCCTGTGACTATGGATGCATGAAGAGAACATGAAGCTTCATTTCTGTGAAAAGGATGCTGGGACTTCTGTTTCCATCAGCGCTTCTGCGACAGACAAAATATTCAGTATCTACGTTCATTTGCCCAACAGGAAGAGGGAGAGTTGATCATATTTAACTTAAGAAATGTGACAGGCAGAGAATATTA
This sequence comes from Leptonychotes weddellii, assembly GCF_054177405.1. NCBI lineage: Eukaryota > Metazoa > Chordata > Mammalia > Carnivora > Phocidae > Leptonychotes > Leptonychotes weddellii. Next base: position 8,106,666 of record NC_138374.1, read on the forward strand.
CCAGAGGGCATGTCTGCTTCTGCTGAAGTTGAAGATACATCTGTTTAGGGACAGAGAAAATAGGATACTTAAAAATCGGAGAAAGGACACTTCAGTGTGTCTTTTCATTCAGTCTACTTTGGGGTCAACATGGTCATCACATGGGCTCATTTCCTAAATAGAACATGGCAAGTGAGAAACTGGTCTCATTGATTTAAACCACACAACAAGAGAGCATTTACCAGAGGGAGAGGTCACTTCTGCTGAGGTTGAAGAGGTATCTGTAGAAAAAGAGAAGACAAGACCTAAACACCAACAGAGAGGAGAGGACTCCTGGGGGTCTGTTCTTACTGAGGCTGTGCTGGGGATAAACCTTCCATAGAACAGCCTAGCCTGATGAATGGAACTCCAAGAAGAGGCACTTAATGGGGCAGGAGACAGTGTCTTACCTGGTGTGGAGGTCACAGCGGTTGCTACTGAAGCTGCAGATGAACAAAAATAACAAGGCAGCAATAAGACACCCATATCAGGCATACATGTTTGTAAGATACAGGAGACGTAAAGGTGGCCATCCTAGATCAGTATGACCTGTCTTGTCTTCTTGCTTTCCAGACAGGGGCTATGGCAGGACATCCCTAGATCCTCCATTGCCTCTAGGCCACCCCTCCACTCCTTGGGTCTCCATTCCTCTTGCCCACCCTTTACTTCTCCCCTCAGAGAAGGTGGACATTACGTACTCAGAGGGCAACAACCATTGGTCCAAGTTTCTCCCAATATGGGCTAGTCTCACAAAGATTCTGTAATTGGAAGGATTCCTTTGCCTGGTCCTCTCTCCTCTCCTCACATGGTTGGAAGACAGTGACAGAGGAAAGGGCGAGCTCTATAGACCAGAGCTTTCTCTAGGTGGGCTGTCCCAAGACCCAGACTGCGGGTAAGGAGGGGGTGGCAGGTCCATTTGCCTCTTGTACTAAGAGTTGCCCTCCAACCAAACCTTCTCAGTAATAAAGGCCATATTTTGGTATTGACTCTGGTGTTTTATTTAATTCTTTAGCACTTAGAGTAGGGGAGAGCACCCTCTTTATTGTCCTCCTCATAAATAAACCTCTAACACTCTATTTGTAAAACTATTCACCCCAAAGTCACATCAGGAACTCCTCAGATAATTGCAACCAGCATCACTCAAGATTATCGTACAAAACTAAAGTTACTTGTTACCGTGGTTGACTCTGTATCCCTCAATATCTTGGCACAGAGCCTGGCACGTGACCATCCTCGTCGAATGCTGGATGAATGTCTGAGGAGGATCAATCAGTCAAGCCATGGCTTGACTCCCCACCATCTTGCCAACACCCACACTGTGGTTGGTCTCCAGGAGAAACTCCCACCATGGGCAGTTGACGATAGACCACCAGTCAGTCCAGTGAGTGACTTATTTTTGAGTTTGGGAATTGGCTGAACTATTTTCCCTTGGCCCATGCATTTAGCTGCGCTGCTCAGAATTCATTCACCATCAGGGGGTACAGAGGTGGCCTATGTGAGTCAGGTCAGTATAAACATATTTAACAACTCTAAAGAATAAAATAACTTGATTGGGACATAAACAATTGCATAACGAGCTCCCTGGAAAATCAAATAAGATAATTTATAGCAAGTAAGATGGATAGAGCCCACAATAACATAAAAATTACCTGTTGAGGTGGTTACAGTAATACTAAAAGATTCTGGAAATGAGAAAAGGCAATTGGTCAAAACCTGCTAAATGGCAAAAATACTTGTTTTATAGTTAACGCGTTTTCTTCTCTCCGTCCCTGGAGCATAGAAATCAAAGACTTCGTTTATTTAATCAACAGCTTTTGATTCATCAATCTCCTCTATGGCAGACACTGTGTTAGATGCTGGAGTCAAACAATAAAGACAGCAAGACAGGGCTCCTGTTCTGTCAAAGTGCAGCTGTGACCAGCGCTATGAAGGAGAGATATGTGATGCTCTGAGAACCTATGACAGGTGATCTCACCTGGCCAGTGAGTTCCCCTCTCTGTCTTCCTGAGAGGCACCACCACCACCTCATGCCTGGCACAGGGTCTGGCCCAGACTGGGCACTCCACTCAAAGACTGTGACAACCTGACACTCCTTCCCTCCGCACCCCACCCCCCCAAAGCTGTCTTGGTTTTGGCCCTGGTGACATGGTGCAGGCAGTCTTGTTGACCCTACATTTGCAGAGGGCAGAGGGCATTACCAGGTGAAGAAGTCACTTCTGCTGAAGTAGAAATTATGCCTAAATAGGAAACACAAACAGGAAAACCAGTCAATTGATGAGAAAGTTTTTATGCATTTTCTAGTTCTACACAATTCTGCCTTTCCTAAGATCTCTTCTACCTGGTTTTGTTGTTGGAAAAATTCAAGTGTGAGGACTAGTCATTTCCCAACCTCCTGAATAAAAGTTAAGGCACCCAAAGCAAAACATGAACTGTTATAAATAAAAACTTTCCTGAAATGGAGCACGTTTCCCTGCCCTGTCCTTTTATTTTTATTTTTTTTTAAGATTTTATTTATTTATTTGACAGAGAGAGACACACTGAGAGAGGGAACAAAAGCAGGGGGAGTGGGAGAGGGAGAAGCAGGCTTCCTGCAGAGCAGGGAGCCCGATGCGGGGCTGCCCTGTCCTTTTAAACAGAAGACATAGTCCACCCTGCATGATTCAGGCTCATGGGGAAGAAACCACTGTGACTCAGGGCTGTCATACAGGGGTACCTCAAAGGATGTTGAGGTTAGTGGGGACTTTGGGTCCATATCGGAATATTTAGAAAGTCTGGTGACATTTACTGGGTTTCTGAACACTTCTCTGGCTATCAGATGATCTGTTAGCATTTCCTGCAGTTGCCACTGTGGCTGTCGTATGAGCAGCTCTTCTCCTTCCCCAGTTTGTTGTCTTTCATAATATACAGTCAGTGGGGAGACCAGATAGCCAGTTGTTACTCGTGTGTAAGAAGTAAAAACAACAGGCTCTGTGAATACTTTCATGTGAGCTTGAATGTTGGGACCTAAGCTTGGCTGTGTAAAGGCCCTCGGTGTCTATTTCTGGATTCGAGTCTATTTTCCAAAGAATTGATTCAGCCAAGCGACCCCTGGACAAATAGTATAAGTGTACTATCTAGGTAGAATTTCAACACAGCAATAACCCCTAAAGACAGGAAGAGGACAAATCAGCAGAAAAGTTGTTACCAGTTCCAAGGACCAAATCTGTGGCTGCAGTGGAGTCAGGAACTGTCAAAACAAGCACAATTCAAGGAAATTTTAATTAAATACCTTCCTTGTCCAACAAGTTCATTGGTAAATAATATTTTTTTTAAAAAAATCACCCTGTTTACAAATTCTGCCCCAACGGTGTTCATATTTGATTATGCTCTGTTCCTCTTTGATTTTCCTGTTCTCTGTATCATTGAGCTAAGGGAAATAAATAATGAGGAAAGTGGTATTTAGGTTTGGGACCCAAGAGACCTGGGTTCTAGTCTCTGCTCTTTGTGTAACCAAGTATATGACTTTGGACAAGTCCCTTTGCATCTCTCAGCTTCCTCTGCTGTATCTGAAGGGCTAGTCCATGGACTAGCAGCATCTGCATCACCTTGTTAGAAATGCAAACCCTCAGGACCCACCCCAGAACTACCGAATCAGAGTCTGCATTTCAAAAGATCTCCAGGTGGGGCACCTGGGTAGCTCAGTCTGTTAAACCTTTGACTCTTGGTTTCCGCTCAGGTCATGATCTCAGCGTCTTGAGATCCAGCTGTGAGTCGGGCTCTGCACTCAATGGGGAGTCTGCTTGAGATTCTCTCTCCCTCTCCCTCTGCTCCTCCCACTCATGCTCTCTGCTCTCTCTCTCTTCCTCTAAAATAAATAAATACCCAGTAGTGCAATTGCCGGGTCGTAGGGTAGCTCTATTTTTAAATTTTTGAGGAACCTCCACACTGTTTTCCAAAGTGGCTGTACCAACTTGCATTCCCACCAACAGTGTAAGAGGGTTCCCCTTTCTCCACAACCTTTCCAACATTTGTTGTTTCTCTCCCTGTC